>NC_134587.1:19291250-19630000 GCF_037038515.1 Microtus pennsylvanicus
CAAACCTTTAGAGGTACCAACAGCTCTAACTTTAAAATGGTTAATTGAGAAACCAATATAGGTTAAACAGTGGCCGTTAACAAAAGACAAATTGCAGGCTTTAGAACAGCTGGTACAGGAACAACTAGATGCTCACCATATTGAAGACTCAACCAGCCCTTGGAATTCTCCTGTATTTGTTGTTAAAAAGAAATCTGGAAAATGGATAATGGTGACAGATCTAAGATCTGTCAATAAGATAATTTGATCTATGGGCCCTCTACAATCTGAAATTCCTTTGCCTTCTCTATTTCCAAAAGAATAGCCTCTTATAGTTATTGATTTGAAAGATTGTTTCTTCACTATACCTTTACAAAAAAAGGACAGAAAAAAAATTGCTTTCACAGTGCCTACTTATAATAATTCTCAGCCTACTAGGAGATAGCAATGGACCATCCTTCCACAGGGATTTCTAAATAGCCCCCACCCTCTGCCAATACTTTGGAATTCAGACATTAAAAAAATGTAAAAAAAATTCTAAATCTATAATTTACCATTACATGGATGACATTTTGCTATCTGATTCAAACATAGATACTTTAGAAAGTCTGTCGGAAGAAGTAAAGAAAGTTTTGCCAAAATGGGGATTACAAATTGCTCCTGAAAAAACACAGAGAGGAGATTCTGTCAATTACCTAGGTTACAAAACAGACATACAGAAAATTAGAACACACAAGTTAGGAAAGTCCGATTGTGGACTATGAATGGCTTTCAAAGATTGTTACGAGACATTTTCAGTCTACAACCACCTGATGGGATAACATTTGATTTAATGGTTTATTTAAACAAAATAAAAGAGACTTAAACAGTCCCATGGAACTAACAGCTGAAGCTGAAAAGGAATTGATTGTCGTTGAAAAACATTACAGGAGGTACATGTGGAGAGGGTGAATCCAAATCTGAATTACATTTTACTCATATTGCCTTCCAGAATTTCCCCTACAGGAATGTTAATTCAAAGGGAAGATACTATCTTAGAATGAATCTTTTTACCACAAAAACCAAGTAAAATATTAAAAACTTATGTGAAAAAAGTCTTTGAATTAATTATAAAAGGAAAATTGAGATTTTGTTAACTAACAGGTATAGACCCAGCAGCGATTATAGTGCCTTTTACTACTGATGAAATTTAAAAAACTATGGGAAGACAATGAACCTTGGCAAAGAGCTTGTGCTAAATTTTTAGGAGAGATTAATAGCAATTATCCCAAAAATGATAGAATTAAGCTTATAACGAGAACTACTTGTATCCTTCCCCACATTGTACAGGACACACCAATAACTGGAGCCCATACATTCTATACTGACGAAAATAAATCAGGAAAAGAAGTTTACAAATCAGAATAATTAAGTAAGGTGGAACAAAGCCCTTATAATCCTGTCCAAAAGGTAGAATTGTATGCTACTCTCATGGAACTAAGGTATTTTTAAAAACCTCTTAATACAGTTACTGATTACAATATAAAGAGTTGTCTTGCATATTGAAACCACTGAATTTACACCAGATGATACAGAATTGATTTCATTATTCATACAGCTTCAAGATATAATCAGGAATAGGCTTTGTCCCATACACATAACACATATCCAATCCTGTATGGGTCTGCCAGGTAATGCAGAAATTGATCAAATATTGATTGATAATGCAGAAATTGATCAAATATTGATTGGAAGTGTTGCAGGCCTCTGAATTTCATAAAAAAATCATGTCAACAGCAAAGGTTTAAAGAAAGTTTCCTATTACATGACAACAAGTAAGGAGATTATAACAAGATGTCCTACTTGCTCTTCCTATAACCAAACACCATTGCCTACAGGGAGTAACCCTAAGGGTACTGAAAGGAATGAAATCTGGCAGATGGATGTGTTCTGCTTTGCAGAATTTGGAATATTAAAATATGTACACTACACCATTGGCAATTATTCATTTTTCAGTGGGCAACTGTTTTGAGCTCAGAAAAGGATGATTCATTAATCACACATTTACTAGAAGTTATGGCCATCATGGGTATACATGCACAAAAAGACAGATAATGGTCCAACATATATAGGTCTCTAAGAAAATGAAACAATTTTTTGCTTATTATAATATAAAGCATATTACAGGTATACCACACAATC
Organism: Microtus pennsylvanicus; assembly: GCF_037038515.1. Classification (NCBI taxonomy): domain Eukaryota; kingdom Metazoa; phylum Chordata; class Mammalia; order Rodentia; family Cricetidae; genus Microtus; species Microtus pennsylvanicus. The sequence continues at coordinate 19,293,411 of NC_134587.1, forward strand.
CTCCAGGTCAGGAAGTTATCGAAAGTTCAAATCAAACTATAAAGGATATGTTAAACAAACAGAAAAGAATGGAAAATACCTCCAGACATAGATTACATAATGCTTTATTAACCTTTAATTTTCTTAAGACTAATGAGAAAGGAACAACAGCAGCAGAGAGACATTGGATAATAGAAAAGTCTTCTGAATTAAATCAGCCAGTGTATTTCAAGGATGTGTTGACCTCAAAATGGAAGCCAGGAGATGTGCTACATTGGGAAAGGGGTTTTGTTCTTGTTTACATGGAGAATAAAAGTTATGGAGACCATCAAAATTAATAAATATTTGGTTTGAAAAAGAGAAATCTCTTGAGAAAGAGAAATGATACCACATCCACAGAGGTGACAACCAATCAGGTGATAAAGAAACCTGATGGAGGAAGGTCATTGGTTAAATAAAGAAACTGCCTTGGCCCTGATAGGTTAAAATTTAGATAGGCGGAGTAAACAGAACAGAATTCTGGGAGGAAGAGGAAGTGAGCTCAGACGCCATGCAGCTCTCTCCAGGGCAGACACGATGAAGCAAGCCGCCAGGTCAGACATGCTGAATCTTTCCCAGTAAGACCGGTGCTATGCAGTTTATTAGAGATGGGTTGATCGGGATATCAGAATTAGCCAGTAAGGGCTAGAGCTAATGGGCCAAGCAGTGTTTAAAAGAATACAATTTGTGTGTTGTTATTTTGGGGCATAAGTTAGCCAGGAGACCAGGAGCTGGGGCGGCAGGAACACAGCCCGCAGCTTCTACAACAGAAACCTCATAAAAGTTAGGGCAGGGTTTTGTTCTTGTCTCTGCAGGAAAATACTCATCTACACAAAGTCAAGAGACCCTGGACATCTAAATGCCTAAAGAGGAAAATATAATTATTCAGATAGGATAACCAAGCAAATAGAATTATCACTTGTGAGAATATGTCATCTGAGGGTAAGACTCACTGAACATAAATTATATGTGTGTATGTGTGTATACATATATATATATATGCTACCTACTATAATAATAGTCGTGACTCACTTAAAAATCAAAGCTGGTTTGGAGTTGGACAATGGCTCTGTCCTTCTCTAAGTCCAAGTACGTTCATCTCCAAAATATATAGAGAACTCAAGAAACTAGACTTTAAAAGGCTAATTAATCCAATTAAAAAATGGAGCACTGAACTGAACAGAGAATTCTCAACAGAAGAAGTTCAAATGGCCAAAAGACACTTAAGGTCATGCTCAACCTCCTTAGCAATCAGGGAAATGCAAATCAAAACAACTTTGAGATATCATCTTACACCTGTCAGAATGGCTAAAGTCCAAAACACCAAGGATAGCCTTTGCTGGAGAGGCTGTGGAGGAAGGGGTACCCTCATCCATTGCTGGTGGGAATGCAATCTTGTGCAACCACTGTGGAAATCAGTGTTTCAGTTTCTCAGGAAATTCGGGATCAACCTACTCCTGGATCCAGCAATACCACTCTTGGGAATTTACCCAAGAGATGCTCTATCACATGACAAAAGCATTTGTTCAACTATGTTCATAGCAGTATTATTTGTAATAGCCAGAACCTGGAAACAACCTAGATGCCCTTCAATGGAAGAATGGATGAAGAAAGTACACACTAGAGTACTACGCTGCAGTAAAAAACAATGACTTCTCAAATTTTGCATGCAATTGGATGGAAATAGAAAACACTATCCTGAGTGAGGCATCCCTGACCCAAAAAGATGAACATGGGATGTACTCACTCATAATTGGTTTCTAGCCATAAATAAGGGTCACGGAGTCTACAATAGGTGAACCTAAAGAAGCTAAGTAAGAAGGTGAACCCAAGGAAAAACATATAGTTATCTTCTTGGCTAAGGGAAGTAGACAAAATTGCCGGGGAGAAAATTGGGATCTTGGGGGTGGGGTGGGATGGGGGTAAGGGGAGATGGGGAGAGAAAAGGTAGAAGGGAAGGAGGGGGGACTTGGGGAAACAGGAGGATCGGGATAAAGGAAGGTGGATAGGGGAGCACGGAACCACAATTCTTAGTTAAGGGAGCCACTTTAGGGTGGGCAGGAGACTTGACCCTAGAGGGGCTCCCAGGTGCCCAAGCTGAGGTCCCCAGTTAGTTCCTTGGGCAGCTGAGGATAGGGAACCTGAAATGACCCTATCCTAGAGCAATACTGACGAATATCTTCATATCATCCTAGAACCTTTATCTGGTGATGGATGGAGATAGAGACAGAGACCCACACTGGAGCACGGGACTGAGCTCCCAAGGTCCAAAGGAGGAGCAGAAGGAGGGAGAACATGAGCAAAGAAGTCGGGACCACGAGGGGTGCACCCACCCATGGAGACAGTGGAGCTGATCTACTGGGAGCTCATCAAGGCCAGCTGGACTGTTACCGAAAAAGCATGGGATAAAACTGGACTCTCTGAACATGGCGAACAATGAGGGCTGATGAGACGCCAAGGACAATGGCACGGGGTTTTGATCCTACTTAATGTGCTGGCTTGGTGGAAGCCTAGCCAGTTTGGATGTTCACCTTCCTAGATATAGACGGAGTGGGGAGGACCTAGGACTTACCACAGGGCAGGGAACCCTGACTGCTCTTTGGACTGGAGAGGGAGGGGGAGAGGAGTGGGGGGAAGGGGAGAGGGGTGGGAGGAGGGGGAGAAGAGTGGGAGGAGGGAGAGAAGAGTGGGAGGAGGGGGAGGGAAATGGGAGGCTGGGAGGAGGTGGAAATTTGTTTTTGTTTTGTTTTGTTTTTTTTATTATTCTCCTTTTATCAATAAAAAAAAGAATTCAGACATGTTAAATTGTTAGTATGGTTAGGTTAAGATGCCTTGTTAATGGCTTTAAGGTAGAAAATATTGGGGGACAATTTACTTTAGAGAGGCACACTTTTAATAGTTGAACAAGGGACTCCATGAAGTTTAGGGAACAAGAACAGATGCAGCCTGGCTATTGCTGGCTGAAATACCTTTCTTGCTAGATGGGGTTTATGCTCAAATGTGACGAATAATTCCTTGTGTTCATTTCTGTGCTCAGATTCCTGATATGATTTAATTAAAAAAAAACCCTATTGATGAATGAGTGTGCACCCTGAGGATAAAGTAGAGGTGTCTGTTTTTCTTATATAAAAGTTTAGATTTGTAATTCTTCTAAGATTTCTCTTATAAGATAACCTTTTGAGATAAATAATAAAGTGATTGGTCCTTTCTTTGTAACTGCAAGATGTAAAAGAACTGGCTGAGAAAAATACATCGCTTGTTTATACCTCATTAATCGATACAACAAATTGCTTGGACATGAATGTAGGTGGGTCCTTGGGAATAATTTGCTTTTCATCTGTAATACATAAAATGTTTAATCACGTAAAAGATATGGAAAGTGTGTTGTTGTTTTGACTTGCACTCACTGTGATCATTCACTTAAAAAAATAGAATGCAACTGCATTGTAATTTTTATATTGCTTGAAAGATCCTGCTGGAGTGTCTAAGCTGTAAGGGAGAAAATAAAGACACAGAGAAGGAAAACACCAGGAAAGATGCGAAAAGAAAGATGCCAAAGGAAGTCATCAGGAAAGAGAAAGAACGGAAACATCAGAATGGAAAAACAGAACAGAGTAAAACAAGCCACAGAGAGAATAATAAAAAGAAGTTTTTATCCCCCAGAAAAAAAAATTAAAGTTTCTGTCTCATGTCAGAAACTGCTGGTATGGGACAGAAAGAAGAATGGATTTAGAAAAAAAATTTACTTTTCTTCATACTTATTTTTGTCTCTATCGTACCTTTCACTAAATATATATGTCTGTATATGTCTATATAAATAATGTTTAAGTTTTCCACAATGAACAATAAATTTTCCTGCAGTAATCTTTGAAGTTTCCAGGAAGAAGATGGGGCCCCACAACAATGATTCCACCTGGTTGATATAATGTCATCATGCTGATAGCACTACTAAGATGTGTTTTGGGTACCAGCTGCTCAAGATGGTTCCAACTTGGTTAGCTGAAATAGTGCAATTTTTTTTTTACAACGTTCTGGACAGAATTTCAAATAAAATCTTCAGAAAAATCCCTACCGAATACTCAGAGACTATTTGCAATTACACCAGACAGTAATCGTCAAACTTAAAATCAATTTACTTTCCCAAGACCCCATAGAAAGAACATCGCCCTCATGACAGCTGGAAGCAATTACTGAAGACCATGCCCCCTCTCCCAACAAAGTTTATCCTCAGGGTTAGGGACATCAATTAGGGATTAATTATACTTGGTATAGGATTGAGGGTTGTAGAAATCATGTAAGCTCAGGGTCTCTTTTTTAAAAATGGAAAATTTGATGGGATAATAAGATTAGTGTGAGTTTTCACACTAATAATAGTGAGTAATAGAGTGAATACTTGTGAGCTATTATTTATAGGCAAGTTACACTGGTATAGATTCTTATATATTGATACAAATTCAAATTGTGTTTAATAGATTCCTATTTCTGTCTACAATATTTGTATTGTATTCCTAGCCAAAGTTATTTTGTCATTTTTTATGCATGCATGCTTCTACCTCTGCTTAAGACATTTTGTATATTGATACAATTTTGGAATATATTTATCATATTGCAATATACATTTCTACCTCTGATCAAGATACTTATACACTGTTTACATTACGAGGTCATTGTCTTCATTTGTTGTACAGTTGTTTAAAGATTGCTTGATATTCTAATATGAAGTCTTAGTCTTTAATTTATATAGGTATTAAGATTAACAGGTCAATAGTCATCTATGTTTGTCATACTTATAGCTAGACTAATCGAGTTCTTTAGATACACTGAGACTGTATTCTGCATAGATAGGTAATTTTCAACCACTTCAAAGAGCTGTAGAATATAGCATTTAAATAACTTAGGGTTCTCTTGACATGAGACACGATTGCTCCTGGCAGCACCAATCTATTCCTGAGAGAATGCTGAGTACTGAAGACACTCCACTTGGAGCTTGTTTTCTCCTTGGCAAAACTGGCCTTTGGGCAAGGAACTGCCCATGCATCGACCACTGACAAAGTGCACAATGTCTGGACAGGACAAGCAGGAAGAAAAAAAGACTTCAAGCACTATATTGAACAGGAATGAAGAAAAGATATCCTTTTCTTGTTTCTGATACTTTGGAGTTTTTCTCCATTTACCATAATGTTGGTTATGGGCTTCTAGTATATTGTCTTTGTATGTTGGAATATGTTTCCTGTATCCCTAGATCCTCCAATACTTTTTTACAATGAATGGATTTTTGATTTTATCCAGTCTTTTCTCTATCTAATGAGAGTCTCATGTCTTTTCTTTTTTTGTCTCAATAACCACTGTGTCCAATTTGTGTTGCCCATATAATTATGGGTTTTGAGCTATCCACTAGAGCATGGTAGGCCTAATAGTGGCCATGTCCTTAAAGAAAATGTACAACATTTTCAGAAGCCATGAACTAACAATTGCTCCTCAGCTAGGATTGAAAGTTCATGATAACAGACAAATATGCATACATACACACACATACTCAGGAATGTTGACTGGCTTCATTTTGTACAGGCAACCACTGCTCTGAGTTCACAGAGTAGCTACCCTATTATATCCAGAAGACACTGTTTTGCTCCGTCCCCACTGCCTTGTGGCTCTTGCAATCTTTCCATCTCCTTTGTGCTATGGTTCCTAGACCTTGGGGAAAGGGTAAGATATAGATGTTTCACTTGTAGCTGAGCATGCCGTAGACACTCTTTCACTTTGACCATTGTAAGTTTCAGTGTTAATCTCCTCCTAAGGCACAAAAAAAAATTCTCTAATGATGTCTTAGAACTTCACTAATAAATTAAGAATTAAGCAGAACTAAATGAATTAACAAAGTAAGAGGATAGTTTTTATATTACATCCACTCCTCATGCCTGTGTGTTGTCTAACCATGGACTCTTGGCCAGATTTACAGCATCAAGCACCTATTTCCTCCTATGGAGCTAGCCTTTACTCCAATCAAAGTGCAGTTGTGGAGCTGGAGAGATGTCTGAATGGTTAAAAAGAATACGTTGCTCTTCCAGCGTACCCTGGTTCAAGTCCCGGCACCCACATGTCAGCTGAAATCTATAGGTAACTTCACTTCAGAGGGATCCAACACCCTTTTCTGGCATCTTTGGGCACTAAACACATGTTCACACAACAGCAGGTAAAATACTCATTCACATAAAATAATATTTAAATAATTTGTGACCCCCATATTATCAATGTCACTTGCAACTGTGGGCATATCTTGTAATGTCAATCATTTTTGTAGCATACTAAACCTACCTCTTTAAACCTCTTCAAACTTACAATCTCAAAGAGTATGTGTTTAATTTAGATTAGATAGGTAGATAGATTCTCCTTGGAAATCAAAGCTAAATTATTACTTATTCATATTTATTAACTTATTAAAATACAAATAAATACATTGGATGCTAAGATAGATGGAATATGCCCATCAAAAATTTACATTTTCTAAAAGAAATGAAAATATAGTGAGCAGAGTAAGAATGTATTATATATTTTGCTAGTCTCAATAATATCTGACTTCAGATAATTACTAAAGGTTTACTTTCAATTTACAAATTCCAGAGACAAATAAAAGACATAGTCTGTCCACTCCATAATAAAACTGGCAATTAATAAAATCAGATGGGAAAAGGCTCTTCCATCTGAAAATTTTTAAATTGTCTACAAAATGACTTTCAATGCAAAAAATATAAAATAAAAACCAAATTATTAAAAGTTTAGAAAGTAATGACAATGATATGTAATAGAATATAATTTACCAAAACAGAACTACTAAATCATAGAAAGTCTTAGCCCTCAAACTTCCACATAAACAAACGCAGAAAGTGTTATAGAAAAACCCATTCCTCTTCCCCAACCCCACCCCAAAACAATAGCTCCTTCGAGAAATCGATGAAAACTGGAAACTGGGAGGGAACTGATAAGATAAATCAGATCTTTAAAAAATGTTTAAGACAGGAAAATTATAGGTACCACTACTAAAAGATCACTCGTATAATGTTTTTAAAAAGAAAGAATGAAGGTCTGGAGTTCAGTTGAAGGGCAGAACACTTTTTGTAGCATGCACAAATCCCTGGGTTTGATTACCAGCACTGCAAAAAAATATAAGTGATAAATTAAAATTTAAAAAAGAAAAGTGAATATCGTACAATATTTTTATGTTTTTAAATGAATAAGCAAGGACCATATGCACATTTAAAAAATGGCATTAGATGGACTAAGACACAATCTAGGAATATAAGCATGGTGGAAAAATAAACAATATGGGATTTTTTGTCCTGGGTACCGTTTTTAGCCATGTGACCATATTTACTACTTAAAATAATTTTTTGAGACAATTTATAATTATATAGCACTTGACTGGCCTGAAACTTGCTATTTAGACCAGGCTGGACAGGAAACTCATGTAGATCTGCCTGCCTCTACCACCAAGTATTAGAATTTGATGCTATCATGCCCCATATCAAAATTAAATTTTAACATAAAGTATTTTTGCACTAGTTTTTTTAAATGCATGAAAGTTTCCTTTTTTAATTATTTTTGAAGCATGTTTCTCATATGCCTCTTTTTGAAAAGCATGTCAAATTGTAAAAAAATTTAATAGCAATTTTCAAGCATTGTATTCTATGAGAATTTTGTCAAATTTTCTTAGGCTAAGGGAGTATCAATTAGTCTTAAAAAACGAATGAGTTAATATTAACATAACTTTGAGAGATAAAAATGTTCCCTTCATTTGTTCATTAGATTAAAATCATAATCACTTTTAAAGTGATTTTTGGCCATGCTTATGGGCACTCCCACAGCTTGCTTTGCACCAGGGGTGGCCTTCTAGTCAGCCCTGTTTCTATATTAGGCAACTTAACTTTCCCACAAGGATATCAGTCCTACTCCCAATTCAACTGTCTGTGAAAGCATATGGGTACTTATTTAATTGGCAACATAGACTAGCAGCACTCCAGGTAGTTGTCAGCAAATACAATCTTGAACTCATGCTGTCCAATACCAATCAAAATCTTGGCCAAGATAAATAATATTTAGGAAAGATTGATTGATAGAGTGGACATTTGCTATTTTTGGCAGATCGGTATCCAAATGCCTATTCTCTACTAGAAAAATTTCAAGATAAGGGAAGGCATAATCCTGATTTCCCTAGAAATACTAAAGAAAATACAAACACCTCCTCTATACCCTATAATCTGGATGCATATCTGTGATCTAGTCTTAATCAATAGCATGAGCTGTTATTCTGGCATTCTATATTATGGAATAGTTGAGAAAGATAAAGAGACAATTGTGGAGTTTTTGTCACAGTAGTGGTAGCAGAAGTGAAATTCAGCAGACTTCAGGCAAGAGTCTATTAGACAGTTAAGTGTTCTTTTACAGATTATTTCTATAACAAAATATTTTCTCAGAATTTCCTCCTTTGATTCAAATACATTTATCTAGCCTGATTCTCCAAGATTTTATGAATTATTCCGTATCAATCAACACACACGGGAAAGAATCACCCTTTTGAGGGTAAAAGGCATTTTCAACTGAACTTTAAAGTGTAACTAGAAAAGAAAGAAGTTGGAGGACAAGAGTGGGAGAAATACACCATTGCTATGGTTTAGATAGGATTCAAGTTTACGTTCCAGTTGTTCACCATGTTTTGGAAGTTGACCAAGCTTCCAAGGTGGTCAAGTTAAGAGTTAGGGCCTGCACAGAATCAACTAAGCAGGACTCATAAGACTCACAGAGACTGAAGAAATAAACATAGATGTTGTGTGGGTCAGAGTTAGGTCCTCTGCATATACTTTATGGTTGTGTAGCTTAGTGCTCTTGGTGGGACTCCCAACAATGAGAATAGGAGCTGTCTCTGACTCCTTTGTCTGCACTTGAGACCCTTTTCCTCCTACTGGGTTGCCTTGACTAGCCTTGATATGAGAGTATGTGCCCAGTCTTATTGTATCTCTTCTTAGACCATGTTCAGTGGTGAATATCCCTGAAAGGTTTGCTTTTTTTTTTAAGGGAACCAGTGGATGAGTTGATTTGGAGTAGAGGGGATGTGAGGACTGGGAGGAGTGGAAAAAGGGGAAACTGCACTTGAGATGTAATATATAAGAGAAGAACAAAAGTTTAAATAAGAACAGTTGGTGCCTAATGAAAGGTGCTTAAGTTAATTAGATACCTCCTCTCAATAGGGACTGTTAAGATTCCATTACCTCTCTGGATTCCTCTCTGACCTTAAGTTATTTTAATTTGCTTCTACATTTCCTCTGACCACTGTGATGTGATTGGCCATGAAGCCTTCACCAGAGACAAACTGATATCACTTTAAGGCCTAACTTCTACAATTATAAACCAAATAAATTTCTTCTCCTTTTAAAGTTATGAATCTTAGAGTATTTTATTATACTAACAGACATGGATACAATCACATAAAAGATATAACAGTTACAAAAATGCAAATGCTTACAAAAATGGGAAACGTTGTAATGGTATATGTCAACTCTGCAAAACTGAAATTATCTGGGATGGAGTCGCAGTGAAAGACTGGCTGCATTAGGTTGGCCTGTGGGTATCTGTGGGGTATTGCCTTGATTACCTTAATTAAGGTGGATAGACCCACTATGGTGTGTTGTACCATTCCTTAATTCCTTAAGCAGGGATTTTCAAGTGTATATGAGTAGAGAAATTGAGCTAAATATAAGCAAGTATGCATTGGTTGATCTCTGTTGCTGAATGCTGTCTACTAGCTCACTTGGTTCCTGCATTGTGGTTTCTCTGCTACAATAGGCTGTTACTTGACATAATGAGCCAAAATAAACCCTTTATCTTGCAAACTCTTTTGTCCGGTACTTTATGAAAGCAACAGAAAAAAATTAAGATGCATATGGAATCCTAAATGTTCTGACTTCAAGAAATAATTGTAGAAGTGGCAGAAAAGTTAATGGAATCTAATGGGACATTATATATGAGAAATGTTTGTGACATTATTGTAGTAGGACAAATGTCTAACAAGTATTCAGCTAATACAATAACTTGGAGGAGGAAAACAATGTCTTCCCTTTTATTAACAGGTTTGTACTGCTACTGAAGTTATTGCTAAAAACTATAATCTCTAAAGGCAGAAGTGATTTACTCAGACATTTTATAAAATACTACAAAACTGAGAAGCCACTAATAAAATAGAAACATAACAAAGATACATGAATTTAACACAAAGATGAAAAAGATACATGAAATATATTTATGGCACAAAGACTTTTTTCAATTCAGCATGGTTTTCTGATTCTAAAATTCAGTAGCTGAACTGAAAAGCAGGATTGCCACTTATAAAACTCAAATTATAAAACTCAAATACGGGGCTGGATAGATGGCTCAGAGGTTAAGAGCCGTGGCTGTGATTCCAGAGGTCCTGAGTTCAATTCCCAGCAACTACATGGTGGCTCACAACCATCTATAATGAGATCTAATGCCCTCTTTTGATGTGCAGACAAAAAACTGTGTACATAATAAATAAATTTATTAAAAATAAAAGAAAGTATAAGTAGAAGAAATAGCTCAATACACGGAGCAAAAAGTCCATATGATGTACCTCTGCTTCTACCCACAAAAGATGAACTATTCTCGGACTTACCCCCCTACTATAAACAATGAGAATATAGGGCAAACAAAACACATAAAGCAACTAGTTGTAAACATTAGTCTACAGGCATTGAAGGTCTGATCCCTAGAGTTAGGAAACATGGGAATCTCAAGGGGCCTCTCTCTAGCACCAGGAGGCAGCACCAAGTCAAAGCCTAGTTGCTGAGTTGAAGGAGCAGATATTAGAATTCAAAACTTTCAAGACAGAAAGAAATTGAAGAGGATACCAGAAAATGGAAGGATCTCCCTTGCTCTTGGATTGGGAGTATCAACATAGTAAAAATGGCAATTCTAACAAAAGCAATTTATAGATTCAATGCAATCCCCATCAAGGTCCCATCAAAATTCTTCACAGATCTTGAGAGGACAATAATCAACTTTATATGGAAAAACAAAAAACCCAGGATAGCCAAAAGAATCTTATACAATAAAGGAACTTCTGGAGGCATTACCATCCCTGACTTCAAACTCTACTACAGAGCTACAGTAATGAAAACAGTGTGGTATTGGCATAAAAACAGAGAAGTCGACCAATGGAATTGTATAGAAGACCCAGATTTTATCCCACAAACCTATGAACACCTCATTTTCGATAAAGCAGCTAAAAGTATACAATGGAAGAAAGAAAGCATCTTCAACAAATGGTACTGGCACAACTGGATGTCAACCTGTAGAAGAATGAAAATAGACCCATATCTACCACCATGCACAAAACTCAAGTCCAAATGGATCAAAGACCTCAATATCAATCTGAACACACTGAACCTTGATAGAAGAGAAAGTGGGAAATACCCTACAACATATGGGCACAGGCGACCGCTTCCTAGGTATAACCCCAGCAGCACAGACATTAAGGGCAACATTGAATAAATGGGACCTACTGAAACTGAGAAGCTTCTGTAAAGCAAAGGACACTGTCACTAAGACAAAAAGGCAACCCACTGACTGGGAGAAGATCTTCACCAACCCCTGTAGTACTAAGGGCGGCGGGGCTGTGTTCCCAGCACTCCGGCCACCTGCTTGGCTTAGCTTATGCACCGAAATAATTACACGGACACTGTATTCTTTTAATCATTGCTTGGCCCATTTCTATCTAGCCTCTTCTAGGCTAACTCTCGCACCTAGACTAGCCCATTTCTAATATTCTATGTAGCACATCTAGGTGCACTTACCGGGAAGATTCTAGGCTATGTCCATCCTGGGTCGGAGCTTCATTGCGTGCATCTTCCTGGGAGCAGGGAGCATGGCATCTATCTGAGGCGTCTGCTCCCAAGAGGAGAGCTGCCGAGTCTGAGCTCACTTCCTCTGCCTCCCAGCGTTCTGTTCTGTTTACTCCTCCCACCTATCTTCTAACCAATGAGGGCCAAGCAGTTTCTTTCTATTTAACCAATGACCTTCCTCCATCAAACCCCACAACAGACAAAGGTCTGATCTCCAAAATATATAAAGAACTCAAGAAACTAGACTTTAAAATGCTAATTAACCCAATTAAAAAATGGAGCACTGATCTGAACAGAGAATTCTCAACAGAAGAAGTTCAAATGGCCAAAAGACACTTAAGGTCATGCTCAACCTCCTTAGCGATCAGGGAAATGCAAATCAAAACAACTTTGAGATATCATCTTACACCTTTCAGAATGGCTAAAATCAAAAACACCAATGATAGCCTTTGCTGGAGAGGTTGTTGAGGAAGGGGTACCCTCATCCATTGCTGGTGGGAATGCAAACTTGTGCAATCACTTTGGAAATCAGTGTGGCGGTTTCTCAGGAAATTCGGGATCAACCTACCCATGGTCCCAGCAATGCCACTCTTGGGAATATACCCAAGAGATGCCCGATCATATGACAAGGGCATTTGTTCAACTATGTTCATAGCAGCATTATTTGTAATAGCCAGAACCTGGAAACAACCTAGATGTCCTTGAATGGAAGAATGGATGAAGAAAGTGTGGAATATATACACAGTAGAGTACTACTCAGCGGTAAAAAACAATGACTTCTCAAATTTTGCATGCAAATGGATGGAAATAGAAAACACCATCCTGAGTGAGGTAACCCAGACCCAAAAAGATGACCATGGGATGTACTCATAATTGGGTTCTAGCCATAAATAAAGATCATTGAGTCTATAATTTGATATCCTAAAGAAGCTAAATAAGAAGGTGAACCCAAAGAAAAACATATAGCTATCCTCCTGGTTATGGGAAGTAGACAAGATTGCTGGGCAAAAAATTGGGATCTTGGGGGTGGGGAGGGGAGGGGGGTAAGGGGAGATGGGGAGAGAAAAGTGAGAAGGGGAGGATGGGGGGGGCACTTGGGGAAACGGGATGATTGGGATAAAGGAAGGTTGGATAGGGAAGCAGGGAAGCACAATTCTTAGGTAAGGAAGCCACTTTAGGGTTGGCAAGAGACTTGGACCTAGAGGGGCTCCCAGGTGCCCAGGGCGATGTCCCCAGTTAGTGCCTGGGGCAGCTGAGGATAGGGAACCTGAAATGACCCTATCCTAGAGCAATACTGATGAATATCTTGCATATCACCATAGAACCTTCATCTGGCTATGGATGGAGATAGAAACAGAGACCCACACTGGAGCACCGGACTGAGCTCCCAATGAGGAGCAGAAGGAGGGAGAACATGAACAAAGTAGTCAGGACCACGAGGGGTGCACCCACCCACTGAGACAGTGGGGCTGATCTATTGGGAGCTCACCAAGGCCAGCTGGACTGTGACTGAAAAAGCATGGGATAAAACCGGACTCTCTGAATATGGCGGACAATGAGGGCTGCTGAGAAGCCAAGGACAATGGCACTGGGTTTTGATCCTACTTCAGGTTCTGGCTTTGTGGGAGCCTAGCCAGTTTGGATGTTCACCTTCCTAGACCAGGATGGATGGGGGAGGACTTTGGACTTTCCACAGGGCAGGGAACTCTGACTGCTCTTCAGACTGGAGAGGGAGGGGGAGAGGAGTAGGGGGAGAGAGAGAGGAGTGGGAGGAGGGGGAGGGAAATGGGAGGCTGGGAGGAGGCATAAATTTTTTTTCAATAAAAAAATGATAGAAAAAAAGAAATGATTAGCAATTCAGATGTAAAAAAAACTTTCAAGACTAGTAGAAGTTATAGGGTAAATCTCAATGACTTTCTTTTCAGTTAAATCAGTGAACAACCAGAAATATCCATGTTTCTCGAGTGAACACTGCATTGAAAAAACAATGGGTGGCTGTTGCAAGTACATGAACCCAGCAAAGCTCTTTGAACTCAGACATTACCATAATGTATTTATTAGGCAAACAATATCGGCAATATAAATAAGCCATGGCATGAGAAAACATAGATTTGTCTTGTTGTCAAAACCCTTTTGTCTCTAAAGATTGGGTAGACATAAAAAGAGACAAATAAAGCAAAAAAATTATATCAAAGGAGGAAAGGGACTGAGGAAAGAACAAAGGAGTCTACGCCCTACACTGTCAGGAGCTGGCAACTGGATAGGCCAGAGATCTAGGGTAGAACATAACACAACTAGCAAACAAAAAAGAAAAGAAAGCAATGAAATGATTCCTAATAATATTCTGCCATACTCATAGATCAGTGCCTTGTCTGATTGTCATTAGAGAGGCTTCCTTCCAAAGCAGATAGCAATGGGATGGTCTCCATCTGGTCCCTCCTCTTGGAGCTCAGGGAACCCTGAGAAAGAGAGGATTAATGATTGTAGGAATCAGAGAGGTTGGAGGACACCAGGAGAACATGGCCCACTGAATCTACTAAGCAGAGATCATATGGGCTCACAGTGACTGAAGAAGCAAGCACGGAGCCTGCGTGGGTCATAACATTGCAAGGTCCTTGGCATTACAGTTATTAGCTTGGTGTTTTGTGGGACTCCTAACAACGACTGCGGTTGTGTCTCTGACTCTTTTGCCTGCTCTTGTCCAGCCTCAATAAGAGGGCTTTCGCCTTGTCTTACTGCATCCTGTTTTGTCATGTTAGGTTATTGAAGGCCTGCTGTTTTCTGAAAAGAAATAGAAGGGGAGTGGATCTGTAGGAGAGGGAAAGTGAGGGAGGGGTGCTTGGAAAAATAGAGGGAGAATAAACTGTGGTCAGGATATATTGTATGAGAGAAGGATCTAATTTCAATTAAAAAAAAGAAATAGGCCCACTTATTTATCTATAAGATGGTACATGGAAACCTAGAAAATTCATGAAACTTTCATTGTAACACAATTCTATGATTTTCTAAAAAGAGATTATTGATGAAATAGGTAGTAATGCAGGTGTTAGCCTTTACACATAGTTAAACAACAGGAAAAATAAATCTCTGGCAGGGTCTGACTGCAAATATATATACATATATAAATATATAGATATATATAATTTCTAAAAATGTAATCATACAGAAAAAAATAAGAGAAAGTAATATATAAGGAGTTTCAGAAAGTCATAATAAGGTCCCACAGTTTATGGCTAAGTGCTAAACTCTTATGCCTAGAGAGTGAAACTCCACAATGCCAGAGACAGATAAGAGTTTACTCAGAGCTTTTCACATTAACACAACTACAGTGAGGGATTTTGTTGTGATCATGACATTTCTTGTTCAAAACATTCAAATAAGACGTTGAATGAATATGACTAGTAATAAAGTTAAGCTAGTCCTGGAATAGGAGCTAAACTAGCCCTGGAATAAAGACCAGTCAAGGCCATCCCACAGAGATTTCAAACCAAAGTCTGCAGGCACTTAAAGACTATTGATAGAGGGAAAATTAGTCTTCCCCAGAGATGAGGCCCCTAAATGGTTATCCAATCCCTAAAAACATACATATATAAACAACAGACTCAACAGGTCATTTACATGTTTATTTGCATATATGTATTATGTGTGTATGTACGTTTGTGATAATAATAACTAAAGAATAAGAGACCATGAATCTGAGAGGAAAGAAGGAAGAGGGATAACATCAGAAGGGAAAAGGAGGAGAGGAGAAATTATATAATTATATTATAAAAATATTTAAATGTTAAAACCAAGGCCCTCAAAACTTAAATTAATACCCAATAATTACCTTATGTAACAAATTCAGTACATTTAAAATAAATTTTTTTTAAAAAAACTATTGCTCAAAATATAAAAGTCACAAAACCTGACATCTAATTGTAAATTACTATCGTCCTGGTTCTCCTTGACAAGGTTGCACCAAATGCTTATCTTTCCCACTAATTAGTTTTTTTCAAGACTTATTTTTTTTGCTATGTGTTTATTGTGTATACTTACACATTATTAATCACTGTGTCATCTCTCCAGTTGATAATTCCAACTTTTCTGGGCAGAATATACATTTTGTGAAATACAGAGGGCTGGAGAAATGGCTCAGTGCTTAATAGCACTTGCTGATCTTTCAGAAAACCCACGTTCAGTCCCCGGCACACACACATGGAGGCTAGTTACCTATAACTCCAGTTCTAGGGGATTCTGACCTCTGAGGACACTGCAAGTACACTGTGCACAGGCATACATCCAGGCAAAATACATTAAATTTTAAAACGCTGCTTTAAAGAAAGAAATCAATTAATCTGTCCCTGTCATTTTGGCAGGCACGAGCTGCTTGTTGATACGATAGAAACAGGAGTGCTAAGGGTGTAATCAACTGATTTCTAACTGGATCTTCAGCCTGTTCCATAGAAGGGAGTTCATGTTGACTCCTGCAGACCAGGTCAAAGGCTGGAAGGGTCATAGCCACTGGAAATGTTGACCAATTGGCTCTTAAATGTTTATGTTTATATCCATAGACTAGTGCAAAAAAGCTTGTCTTTGGGGAAAAAAAAAGGCCAGTTAATAAGAGGCTTAAGGCTGGTCAAGGTTATGTGAGAACAAGTGACTATTGAGTGAGCAGATTAAATGGATTAATACCCATATCACCCACTCCAAGACTCAAGGAATATTGGAGGATGCTGAGGTAATGTGAGAGTCATAAAACATAGTCTTCCGGGCATGGCTGTGACACTCATGGACTCACAGCTGCTGCAGTATCTGACCAAATGACTGCACAACTGTGAGCCGGCAAACCTTTGGTCATAAATGGAGCAGATGCCTATGGGTCCCCACCCACCAAGGAGATCTAACAGCAGCTGAGAGCTCTGGAAGAAGAGAAAACACTGCCTTACCTATATAGCCACTAGTGAGTCACTCACATCTTAGTGTGTAGATTCACACCTACACCCACACAAGCGGCCCTGGGAAAACTCAGTGGGTCACAAAGCAAAACAAAACAAATATATAGAAAACTGATATATGCATTTAATGGAAGGAGGTATAAGAGAAAGATAAGAGAGGGTAGAGGTTTATGGGTTGAACTGAAGGCCCACTCCATGAAATGAAACTAAGTAAACAGAATCTGAGACTATACAGGTCATGCTCCTAGGAGAAAACCTTATTACAATTATTCTACAAAGGAACATAGCAATATAATTACTCCTACTGACATACTGCTACACTCATAGATCAGTGCCTCACTCAACCTTCATCAGAAAAGTTTCTTTGTGCAGTAGATGGGAATTAACAGAGAGACCCACAACTGGACAGTGTGCAGAGAGTGAGAGACTTTGGAGCACTCAGTGCTAAATGGGATGTCTTCATCAGTCCCTTCCCTCAAGGATCACAGAGCTATGCAAAAGAAGAGGTAGAGACTCAGGGGTGCTGGATAACTCCAATGAAACAGTGTCTTCTGGACCCAACAGGACTGATGGACATATGAACTCACAGACACTGTGGGAGAATGCAGAAGACCTACACAGGTTCAGGTCAAATGGGGTCCCACAGCTTTAAGGGGGAAGTGGGAACAGGCTTGCAGCCCTAACTAAAGGCTATTTGCAACTGATACTCACTAAAAAAGAAAACATTTTCTCAATGTAGTGTCACTGGGTATATCAGCCACACTCTCAAGCAGGCCTCATGCCCAGAAATAGTTAGCCAACGCAAACCAAACTCCATTGTTTGTTTGGAGGTTTTATTTGGGGGTGAGGGGGCTACTTTTTGTTTTAGCATTTTTGCCTTATTAGTCTTTTGCTTATTTGTTCTGATTTTTGTACTTGTGTTTCCTAAGGTTTTTTTTTTTTTTAAGAGAGAGGAAGAGAACAAATAGTTGAGTGGAAAAGGGGAAGATCTAGAAGTTGGAGGAAAGGAAAAAACTTTAAAAATATATTTTATGAAATTTTAGAAATAAAATTTAAAAATAAAAAATAAGACTGGGTGAAGAAACAAGTGTGATTGAATTTCATAAACATAAAAATTGTCAGAAAAAATTATATAATTCTTTTTAATTTGCTAACTATAAAAAGTGGGCAAGAGAAGTCTGGCTATAATTAGGAAAAACAAATAAAATACTAACACATAACCATTAGCATACCTATTGTCAAAAAACAAAACAAAACCAGAAAACAAAGTGTTGAATAGAACATGACCTGAAATCTTTAGTTTTCTGAAGATCTTCCATATTGATTTCCATAGTTTACATTCCCACCAGCAGTCCACAGGACTCCTCCCACCCCTCACCATCACTTTTACCAGCTTTGTTGTTTTTTTTTAAGCCATTGAGTCCAATTTGTTACCCAACTATTCTGTTTTGTTTTAGTTTTTTGTTTTTCTTTCTTTTTTTAATAAAAAAATTGTATTTACTTAGAAGCATTCAGAATGTCAACAAAACAGCTGCAATATTTTTTGCAATTACAGAGTGGTATTCAGTTAACAGAACAACAATTATCTTCGTATAAGCTGCATCAAAGACAACTGAAGATGAAAAAAAAACAAAAAAAAAACTACCGTCCCCATATATAACTAATTTGTGCTGTGCACCAACAAGAACCTGCTTTAAATTTCCATGCCAATTTGCAACCCCCAGACTGTACCAGGCAAGGTTAGTGGCTATTGAAAATACCACTAGGACAGAGCTATCTAAAGACACATTCGGTAATGTGTTAACTATACAAAAAAAAAAAGGCACTGTACAGTTTAAAAACAAATCTTACACAGCCTTACATTTCAATTTTTTTCTTTAAAAGGAGTGAGTTGTGTACAGGGGTTTAAACGCTTTATAGACAAGAAAAAAACTGCGCTAGAACCAACTTATTCATCATCATCATCTTCTTCCTCATCTTCATCTTCCTCTTCTTCCTCCTCCTCTTCATCCCCTTTGTCTTCCTCATCATCTTCCTCTGCCTTCTTTTTCTTGCTCTTTTCTGCCTTGACCACCCCCTTTTTCGCTGCATCAGGTTTTCCTTTAGCTATGTAAGCAGCAATATCCGTTTCGTACTTCTCCTTCAGCTTGGCAGCCTTCTTTTCATAGGGCTGCTTGTCTTCTGCAGCAGTGTTGTTCTGCATCTCTCCCAGTTTCTTTGCAACATCACCAATGGATAAGCCAGGGTGTTCTCCTTTGATTTTGGGGCAATACTCAGAACAGAACAAGAAGAAGGCCGAAGGAGGCCTCTTGGGTGCATTGGGGTCCTTGAACTTCTTTTTGGTCTCCCCTTTGGGGGGGATGTAGGTTTTGTTTTCATTTCTCTTTCATAACGAGCCTTGTCAGCCTTGGCCATGTCTTCAAATTTCCTCTTTTCTTTAGCAGACATGGTCTTCCACCTTTCTGAGCACTTCTTGGAGAACTCTGAGAAGTTGACAGAAGCATCCAGGTGCTTCTTCTTGTGTTCATCCCGGCAGGTTTGCACAAAGAATGCATAAGAGGACATTTTGCCTCTCGGCTTCTTAGGATCTCCTTTGCCCATGTTTAGTTGATTTTCGTCCGCGAGGCACAGAGTCACCCAGTGCCCGTCCGGCTCTCGCTTCCCCCGGCGCTGTCTCCTAGTTTTTTGTTTTTCAAGACAAGGGTTTATCTGCAGTTCTACAGCCTGTTCTGGCACTCCTCTGCGAAGTAGACCAGGCTGACCTTGAACTCACAGAGATCCAGCTGTCTCTGCCTCCCGAGGGCTGGAATTAAAGGTGTGCACTACCACCACCCAGCTCACCCAACTATTCTTAGAAAGGAGGCCTAGCCTAGAGTCACACCATTCATGGAAACTAACTCTTTCTCTTCTAACAGCTATCAAATACCAGTAACTCCTCAGCTAGTGCATGAGTTCAGACCCAGCCCACACCCCTTCCTGCTGGGATTTTCTCTTGTTTGATCTTGCACAGATCTTGTGTATGTTATCACAATCACAGTGAGTTCACCTGTACAACTTCCATGTGGTATGTGGAAAAGACTGTCCTTGAAGTTATGGTGGTGGGTTTAGTGATAGATATTTGAGTGAGGTAAGATGGAATCTGAATGTAGCTTTATTTTGTACTTTTCTGATAGATAAAACTGTTGAGCATTTTACATGTATTTATTGGCCATCTGTAGTTTGTCCTTCTAGAACTGTGCATTCATTTCGATTGCCCATTAACTAACTGAATGATTTGGGCAAGGAGGAGAGAGGCATGTTTCATATTTTTTATTTCTTTAAATAGTGTAGATATTAATCCCCTGAACAAAATTTTCTCTCATTCTGCAGGCTTTCTTTTCACTACAATGTTTCTTTGCTGTGAAGAATCTTTTGAATTTCATGCAATCCCATTTGTCAATTCTTGGAATTATTTCCTGAACTACTGAAGTTTTTTCTTGCCAATGCCTATACTTAAAGTGTGTTCCTTATGTTTTCTGCTAACAGTGTCTACAATCCAACTTTACATTAAGATCTCTGACCCATTTTGAATTGGTGTTTATACACAGTGAGAGAAATCGAGCTACAATAAGACCTGGCTATTAACACTCCTGGGAATACACATAAGGGTCCAAGTCAGCATACCATACAGACCTGCTCATCCAAGTTTGTTGAGACATTATTCACCATAGCCGAGTTACAGGATCAGTGTGACTATTATCAACAAGTCAATAGATACAGGCAATGTAATATGTATACACAATGGAATTTTACTCAAACATAAAGAATGAGATTTGTGATTTTTAAGAAAATTGGTGATTTTAGAGATCACCATATTAAGCAAAATAAAACATGCCCAGAAAGATAAATATCATGTTTTCTGTCATATGGAGAGCCTTAGATAATACACACACACACACACACACACACACACACACACACACACACACACACACACACATTGAAAACAGAATGGGAGTTATTTCAGAGGAGAAAGAAGACTATGGGTGTGGGATGGAGAGAGTTCTAGAAAGTGAATGTTGGCAAAGTACATGATATACCTGACCAAAAACGTCATTAAGAATTTCATCACTTTATAGAATAAATATACACTAATAAAACATTCCAAAAAGGCAAGAAGCTTCCATTTTTATGCACTGTTGTAAAAAATGTAAAATGGTGCAGTTGCTATGGAAAACAACTTAGTGCCCCATCAGAACACTAAAAATCATTATGATCCAGTAATTTTGTTTCTGAGTATACATCCAAAAGAAGAGAAATACCCAAGATTTATGCATATCTACGCTCATTATGCTTATGGTGGCACTCTTCACAATAATCAGGAGATGGAAGTTCTGTGCTGGGACTAGACCTGGAGTGAACAGGCCTGGCCTCTACAACATGCTCTGAGAGCAACCATCATTGATGCCAGGACACAAGTCCACACAGACAATGCGGCTGAGGCTGACAGAGTCACAGGCGCCATCTGTGGGGCTATTTGCAGGATGGGTGACTCAGAGGCTCTGATCCTCCGATTGGCTAAGGCTGATCTGGAACTATCTGAAAGAACATTTTATCAGAAGAATTCAGAAAATATTTGTCATAAAATAGAAACCAGAGAGAAAGAGAATGGATGGATGGGAGCAGCTCCACATCTCAACCAGTGGGTGAATGAGTAAAGGGTGAATATGCATAAAATGGAATATTGCTAAGCTTTTTCGTGTATATTGGTTGGACAAAATAAGAAGTTTCATTACGACACTTCCATGAATTCATAAAATGTACTTTGAGCTTTTCCATCCCGGCCCCACTTTCACTTGCCCCTTTCTCTAATAGTACCGCTTTACCTTCATAGTTTCTTTTTCAAGATTCCACATATGATAGAAAACATATGATACTTCCTTTTATAGAAATGGCTTTTTTTACTTAATATGATGATCTCCACTTCCATATACTTTCCTTCAAAAGACAGAGTTTCATTTTTATGGCAAAAAGCTAAATATTCTTCAGACTGAAGGAAAATTACTAGAGGGGAAACCTGGGTTTCAGTAACAGAATAAACAATAAAATCAAAGATATCTGAGAAAAGATAAACGACATCTACACTTCATTTAAAATGGTACAATACTAAATAGAGTAGGAAAGATTAAGGATGTATAAAATGAGCCATGGATAAACTACTAAAGAGACAAGAAAATAATTATAATTTTAAAAATTCATCAGATGAATTAAGATAAAAAACTAAAAAAAAATTTCATCTAACCAAAAAACTGTCAGGGCTTTAGACAATGTGGAACAAAGAAGAGGCAAAAACCCAGTACTATTCATAGTACTAGCTAAGATATGAAACCAGTACGTGTCCAAAGATAAATGAATGAATAAACAAAGTATTGAATATGAATAAATGTTGAAGCCAAATAAGATTCCTAGCACTCAGGAAGCTGTGGCAAGAGGATCATAAATTCAAGGCCAGCCTAGGCTACATAGTAAGTTTGAGGTCAGCCTTCCCTGAATAGTATGACCCTATCTTAAACCCATGAACACGGGGTGGGAACATAGCAACGTAGCAGAGCACTTACAGAGCATACACAAACCCTGGGCTCAACCCCCAATACCATAAGACAAAACAAAACAGAATACAATAAACGTGAGGACACATTAACAGAAACTTCCCGAAAACATGGCACACAAAGAAAAGAGACTAAAAGTAATGTAATAACTATGTTAAATATCATCATATATAATGGAATATTACATAGTCATAAAGAAAAATGAAATATCAGTTGCAGCAAAATGAATGGCACCAAAAGACATTAAGTAAAATAAGTCAGAAACAGAAAAACAAATATCATGTATTCTCTCACATGTAAAAGTTTTTAAATATTTATCCTGAATATTAAATAATGAGGCTTACTAGAGGCTTAAAGGAGAAGAAAAATGAGATTTTTTAAAGACCTGTAAGGGGCTGGAGAGATAGCCCAGTGGTTAAGAGCAATGGCTGCTCTTGCAGAGGACTCAGATTCAAATCCCAGCACTGACATGGCAGCTCACAACTGTCTGTAAGTCCTGTTCCAGGGGATCTGACCTCCTCACAGACATTCATGTAAGCAAACACCAATGTACAAAAAAATTTAAAAAATATATAAAAATTTAAAAGACCTGTAAAACAAGCACCAAAACACACAAAGAAAAAACTAAATTCTGGTGCTCTACAGCACAGTGAGATGACTTATTCATAGCACTCTAGTATATATTTTATGAAGATACAGAAGGCAGGGATGGAGGGTTGTTTAGAAGTTAAGAAGAGCTCTAGTTACGCTTGCAGAGGTCCTGAATTTGGTTCCTAGCACACACACTGTGGCTCACATCTGTAACTCCAGTTCCAGCAGATTCGACACCCCCTTCTGACCTCCATAGTTACACAGGTGGCACACACAAACACAAGCATGAAAAATACTCATATACACATAATTAAATTTTTAAAATAATTTAAGAAGACATAAAAGAAATATTTAATCACAGTACTTGTGAAGTGAAGGCATGCAGATCTCTGGGAATTTGAAGCTGTCCTGGTCTATCTATGAGTTCCACACCAGCCATGACTACACAGTAAGACCCTGTCTCATAAAAAAAATAAAAAATAAAAAAGATACTCAAAAACTCAGACATAAAGACATGATAAGGAAGGACTCAAGTGGGTAAGAGTGTTTTATGTCCAAGCATAAGGATCTGAGTTCAGATCAAGTCACATGAGCATGCCTGTAACCCCAATGTGGTGAGGAGTGAGGTCAAAAAAATTGGCAGGGCTTGCTGGCTTCCAGACAAACTCCAAGTCCAATTAAATACTGTCTCAAGGAATAAAACAGGACACCAAATATCCTTCTCCAGTATCCTCTGATGTATAGGCTTGCATATGCACCACATTTACATACATGATTTTTGGGCTTTGGGACTAACCTAACTGAGGAATAAAGAAGCAACAGACATACCTACAGAAGAACTGGCATCCAGCAGGCCATGTGCTCTGATGGAGATGCACCTGGACACTCGGTGAGTTTATTATATACAGCTGAAGGAAGACTTAGGTCTGTTATATACAGATAGAGGAGGTTAGCTAATCTCGTTAAGGGATGTCTGTAGGTGTGCAGTCTCAGGTTTCAGCCATTTCAGAGGAGGAATTTGTAATACAATTTCAAATATTTTCCCCTTACTTCCATAAGGGAAAGGCTTTGCCATTCCCATGGATCTGAGACACTGGCACCCTTATCATGCTCGTGTAATGAGTGTTCCTTCATACATTCACTCCTTACACACATACATACACACAAATGAATAAAAGCATTTTTAAAAAGAATGATATTTATCCTAATTTTATCAGTACACACAGTATATGTATATTAAAATACATCATGTTGCATAAGAGTGTAATCAAGTTAATCAAAAGTAAGATGAAATAATAGTATAAGATAAAATAATGGTTAACTAGTTGCTGTAGAGATAGTTCTGTGGTTAAGAGCACTAGCTGCTCTTTCAGCGGACCCAGGTTTGATTCCCAGCATCCACATGGCAGCTTGTAACTGTTTATAGCTCCTGTCCCGAAGAATTCATTAGACATCATGCACAGATGTGGTGCATAGATATGCAAACATGTGTAAAATAAAACATTTCTTTAAATAATGTATTAACTAAATTAAAATCTAAATATTTTAAAGATCAATAAAATTGATAAACTTTCATCCAGAAGGAAAGAGAAAATAAAAATCACTGATTAAAGCTAATTAAAAGACTGACATAGCATATACAATTTCATTTAAAAGTTTAATTAAGAAAGATAATTTTTAAAAATGAAGATTACCAAAACTAAGAATAAATTTTGAAATGTGAGTTTCCCTATATTCCAAAGATACCTTTCTATGAAGAATTTCTTCACAAAGATAATTCAAGAGCCATGTAGCTTCAATAGTGAATACTATTTAAAATTTTTGAGAAAGAAATAATACCAAAGGGCTGGAAAGATGGCCCAGCAGTTAAGAAAAAGTACTTGCTCTTGCAGGGGATCCAGATTCAGTTCCCAGTATCGACAAGATGGCTCACAGCTGCCTATAACTCCAATTCTAGAGTACCCAGCACCTTCCTCTGTGTTCCATGGCACAGAAATACAAATATATAAAGAAAAATAAATATTTTTAAAAATAAATAATGCCAATGTCAAGCTCAGTCTCACAAACCCATTCAAAATGTAGGGGAAAAAGCCCCTTTTATAATATCAGCATTTCCTCATTACTAAGTCTAGATTTTTAAATCATGGTGGTGGAGTGGGGTGAAGAGACAGCTGTGGTTAAAAGTGCTTGCTGCTCTTGCATAAGACTAGAGTTCAATTTCTAACACCTAAGTCTGGCAGCTCATATAATCCATGTAACTCTAACTCCAGATGGCCAATGCCCTCTTTTGCCCTCACAGATATTTCATATTTCAGGTATACACACAGATACACATAAGTAATAAATAAAATAAGTGGAAAATACACAAGAAATTTTTAAGCTAATATAATTTATCAATTTGGACACAAAGTTACACTAGCAATTTATTAACAAATTAAACCCCAGAACATGAAATAAGGACAATGCAGCACAATTATCACAGTAATACAAGATTAGTCAAGCATCTAAAAGTCAGTTTATGTAATCCACCACATAAGAAAAACAAATAAAATACATTATCACCTACATTTGTCCCCCCAAAAAAGTATCTGACAAAATTTAATATGTACTCAGAATTTTTTAATCTAGTGAACCAGGTGAAAATTTCCTTATCCAACTATTAAAGAGCATCTACCAAAAGCCTATAATAAATATCATATTTCATGAGAGAATGGATGCTTTTCGCTAAGATCAGAAAGAAAACAAAGGGTTTTACTACTTATTTTTATGACCTAGTATTCAGATCACTACAAATGGAGTAATACAAGAAGCTAAAGGTGTGCAGAAAATAAAAGATAGAGTAACAATGTAGTTTCTGCACAGTAATCATGAAGCATATAGAAAATCCCTTTATTAAAAAATAAATAAATAACCAGGGTCTGGAGACATGCCTCGTGGCTAAGGACACTTGTTGCACTTACAGAGGACCCTATATTCACATGGAAGTTACATGTCGTAACTGCAGTTCTAGGTAAGCTAATGGTTCATCTAACCTCCATAGACAAACCAGGGCGGGAATATGGTTCAATGGTTAATACTTGGCTGTTCTTACAGAGTACCCAGGTTTCCAGCACCAACATGACACCTTACAACCATCTGTAACTCCAGTTCCAGGAGATCCAGAACCCTCTTCTGCACTCCAAAGGCAGTAGGATGCATGCAGTGAACTTAAATGCAAGCAGGCAACACAAAATTCCACATAAAATAAGTTAAAAAAAATCAGCTGTGTTAGTAAATGAAATGAATTACTGCATTACTCTTTACTGCGTTAATATTGTATTATTTCTATTTTCTAAAGTTTTTGGTGCCAATATGAGTTTTTCATTTAATATGTAAATAACTTCTTCTTTAGCTCGGTATTTTGTATGTATTTCATCCATCTTCAAACTTGAGATGTTTGCATTCTGTTCCTTCTTTATTTTCCTTTGTTATTCTTTTCCATGAACTATCCATGCCTCCCACCCCCAAGGGTAAGTTCTTTCTTTTAGTTCTCAATGTTCTTCAATGCTTTAAATATTTTACTTATTGGTATTTGGTTATAAACATTTCAATTAGTCTGTTTTCCATGTTTATAAACGTTCTCCTCATGACCTTTGGATACATGTGCTAGTCTCCACTGCATCTGGACAGCATTTTTACGTCACCCAGTTTTTTTCAGTGGCTCTGACATGGTCCCAAGTCTCATTTTCTCACCATGACACTTTCAGTTCTGGGGTTTCGACTGCACCTGAGGATATACCTTCACCAGTGATTTCTCTTCAGGAACTCTAGCTCTACAACACAGTGCCAAGCCTCAGGTGTTTTCCATGACACTGTCATGGCTGCAAAGCCAGTACCACCCGGGCGGTTCTTACACTACCAAGTTTAATGCCTGCCTAAGGTACACCCTTGGCTGCCTGTGGATCATAGCTTCTGTGTGCTGACTATCCCTAGAGGTACTTCCCAGAAGATTTTGTCTCAATGATTCTTGGTCCTTCTTAATTACAACTAATTTCTCAGCTCCAGCTAACAAGTGGTAATTATTCCAGTAAAATAAAGGTTTTACTTTAGTGGTGCTTGTCTCTCGTTAATCATGAATCTTTACTGAGTCCCAGCTGACCAGAAATACAGATTTTTAAATTCATAACATCAAAAACAGCTGTCATACTTCCCTCTGACCTTCACAAGCCAGGCCTCCTTCATCTGCACTGTACCCAATATTATCTTCTAAGTTCCCACAACAGCTCATTAAGCTCTGAACCTGGCTTCTCGAGCCCAAAGTCTTTCCACAATCCTTTCCCGAATACAGTTAGGTCTTTCATAGTAATACCTCATGAAGCTGATAGCAATTTCTCTCTTAGGAGTTCTACTGCTATGATAAAACACTATAACCAAAAGCAGCATGGGAAGGAAGGTGTTTAATCTTAGAGTTCACAGTCTGTCATCTAGGGTAGTAAAGGTAAGAACTCAAGGCAGGATCTCAGAGTCAGGAACTGATTCTGTGGAGAAGTGTTTCTTACTGATTTGCTCAACCTGCTCCTTTATACCATCCAGGACCACCTGCCAAGGGATGACACCATAGATAATGAGCTGATCCCTCCCACATCAATTAGTAATTATGAAAATGTACTACAGACTTGCCTGTAGGCAAATCTTATGGAAGTATTTTATTTTTCAGTTGAGAGTCCCTCTTCCCAAATGACTACTTGTGTTAAATTAACATAAAACTTGCCAAGTCACCAGGATTTGTCATATGTAAGGCAAAAACTCTATAACCAAGCAACATCTCCAGCTTGGATTCCTTTTATTGTTGAGTAATCTACTGTATGGTTACATCTTAACTTAATATTTTTATGGATATTTAATTTCTGGATATTTAGGGTATTTATTCTGTTATTATTTTACTTTTTTGTGCAGTTTATAAATAAGTTTGCCACAAACATTATGTTGAGAAAACATTTCGGGAGCTGAGTGGTGGTGGCGCATACCTTTAATCCCAGCACTTGAGAGGTAGGGGCAAGCAGATCCCTGAGTTTGAGCCCAGCCTGTTCTACAGAAGGAGTTGCAGGACAGCCAGGACTATACAGAGAAACCCTGTCTCGAAAAGAAAAGAAAAAAACAAATAACTAACTAAAAAACCCTACAGATATTTTGTGGAAGTATGCTTCCTTTTATCTTGACAAACACAGTAGAAGTGTAATTGTCAGACCATACAAATTCTTGATCTTATAAATAAAGCCAGATGAATTCCCAAACTACTTTTATTTCCAAAGCTGTGGTGAACCTATAGCATACAGAAGTTAGTGTAATAATACTGTAGCTATCCATGATCATGACATAACATATGCTCTATTTATGGTCTCCTTTAATTTATACTAGCAGTATTTTGTGTAAATCTTGAGCACATTATCTCAAATTTATTATGTACTTTATTTTGTAAATGGTATAGATTTCAAACTTACATTGTCCACTTACTTATTTCAAATAGAGAATGAAACTTGAACAGTAATCTTGTATTTCAGTTTTGTGAAAAGAATGCAAGAATCTCAAGCTTGAAGATGGATGAAATACATACAAAATACAGAGCTAAAGAAGAAGTTATTTACATATTAAATAAAAAATTCATATTGGTAGCAGAAACTTTAGAAAATAGAAACAATACAATATTAACACAGTAAAGGGTAATGCAGTTCAAAACTCCAACACCTAGCCAATATATCATTTAAAGTTATTTACAATGAAAATTGTACTATCCACTTTCTAAGCAAAATAAAGATACCTGCAAATCCATAATAATACAAGATTCTGTGACAAACTGCAGCCGTCTAAGGATATAATATTTGAATCAGAATGATGGCTTAAGAGATTTTAAAAAGCTTGGAGAGTGAAGGAACCTTAGTAATCGATGAATCTTCCCAAACATAGCACTATGGATCACCCACATGAAATTTTCAGCCACATTTCTGGCTTCTATCCAGTAGATTCTAGTAGTATTTCTTCTCCCCAGTTGTAAAATTCTGAAATGTCTCCCAACATGGGCAAATGTTCTTTAGGGGGCAAAACCATCCCCTAATTATCCATGTAGACTATAACAGATTGACAAAAAATATGTAATACAAGTGCTAAATAAGAATTCTTGAAATAGAAGAAACATGCTGCTATGAAAAATCTAATAGCAATCTGGAACTAAACTAATAAAAAAAATTAGAAAATCCTAGGCATTGGGTATGGATTACAAATGCAGGAAGAAAAGTGAACCATCAATAAGGAAAAACACAAGACAATCTTTTGTTTATGACATAGTTACATAGCTAGTGTAAAAAAACAATAATTCTATGCATCTTTTTAGTACAGGAGAGCAATGCCAAAACAAGCAATTTTATTACACTATTATGACCATCTAGAAAATAGGAATAAGTTTGATGTGGGATTCCCCTCTGTATGCTGTGAATATCATTTGTTAAAATATCACTGAAGGACATAAGCAGATTCCTTAATTTCATGGCTCTGCACTTCCCTAAATTAAAAGGGGATGTAGGAGCCAGGTGATGGTGGTGCACGCCTTTAATCCCAACACTCAGGAGGCAGAGGCAGGCAGATCTCTGTGAGTTCGAGACCAGCCTGGTCTACAGAGCTAGTTCTAGGACAGGCTCCAAAGCCGCAGAGAACCCCTGTCTCAAAAAACAAAAAAAAGGGGGGGGGATGCAGGAGAATCAGAAACAGAAGAAAAAACTGAAAATTTAACCACCATTGGTTAAATGAAGGCGGGGAGGAAATGGCTGTCAGAATACAGACAGCTTCTAGAGGATAGAAAGGCAAAGAAATAGAATTTCTCAGAGACAGTCTCAAGAGGAAATATAATTCTGACAAAACCTTAATTCTAGACTAGTGAAAATAATTTCAGACTTCTGAGTTCCAGACCTGCATGTTAATAAAGCATTCTGTGACTTGGCACACTACAGCAATAGGAAACTAACACAAAACACACTCCTAGAAATTGCTTTAGCAATGGTTTTACAAGACAGTATCATTTTGTAAAGTTTGCAGAAGTAATATAACCACAACCAGGCAGGACCACCATACGTCACTTTTCTCACACTGAGTGGCACTGGTGTGACTACAGGCATCGGGAAAGTTGAGTCAGAGACACACTTAATTTAGGCTTAGTTGTACATATCTGTCATCATTTCCACAGTTATTGCTAGCTGCCCCGCTGTCAGGATGACTTTCACAAATATATTTCATTGTACCCACTCACCCAAGGAAGGTACCGAAACTGGAGCCTCAAGCAACAGCGATGGGAAAATGTAAGCCTGCAGGGGGGAAATTCAGCACTAATTAGCTACTACAATTTTTCATAATAATCATCTAAACCTACTAAAACTAAAGAGCAGGCTGCTTGCCTCTGATACATAAACCTATGAAGCAGCTTTTCTGCATATACTTCATAAGACTATCCTAGAATTCAAAGGCACTGTACAAAGGTGGGGAACTGACATATTCTAGCAGTGTTGATATTGTTTTGTAAGGCTTTAAAGTACATTGATGAGAAAATGAATTAAATAATCCTCTCTCGGAGATAGGAAACAGGCTTCCTAAATGAGGGAAATTATATACAGTTTTAGTTGAAGATGGTTAAACAAAAACTTAGAATAAATTAATCCTGTATTAGAGTTAGACATATCAGTACAATTATGTGATGCAATTTACTTTATAATCTCATTACATATGTGTGGGTACATGTAATTATGTTTATGTGTGTACAATTCCTGGGCAAGGTCCCTGAAAGGACAGGTCCAGTACCAATAACCTTTAGGATCTAGACTGTAGTTTCTAATTTCTAATAAAGTATAACTCATTAGAGAATATATGTTGGGTGGGAAATGTGATTTAGACACACCATTCAGAATTCAGTATCTTGTTATATAGAGAAGAAAAATATTATCACAGACCTGTGACAATTGCATCAAAAGAAATATGGGTTTGGAGCTGGAAATATAGTTCAGTGGAAAGTGTTTGCCCACCATTTGTAAGACCTTGGGTTCAATCCCCCATACTGAAAATAAAATCAAGATATATAATGAATTACACTCATCATGGACTAAAGATGAAATAGTTTGATAACTCTAATAGACTGAAATACATCAAATATGTGTAAGTCTATGAAGAAGAAAATACGTCATTATTTTGAACTGGCAAATAAAGGGAAAGGATTAATTGATTGATTGGCTGATTTATTTTGTTGTAACCAAATAAAGAGATGGTACCTTTGATAACTGATTTACTTAATAAATAAAGAATTGATATCATTTTTAGAACTTATTTTGAAAAATCAAATGAACTTTTCTTGGCAGTAAAAATCTTGACTGATACAGACAATACAAAAATCTCCTTTTGTTGACAGATTCAGGAAATCAAATATTATAGAAGTAGGTACTATCACCCAAAAATTAGCGTACTTTTTTTTAGTCCAGACAAAGCCTCATACTGTAGCCCTAGCTGGACAGAAATTGCCATGTAGATCTAGTTGGTCTCCAACCCTCAAGAAATTCACCAGTCTCTGCCTCCCAAGTACTAAGAATAAAGGTGTGTGGCACCATGCTCTGTCTCTAAAAAGTAGTCTTGTCACAAGAGTCTAACCTGATTCTAAGAAATGCCCTAAATCATTTGGTAGATAGATATGTGGGGGTGTTATAACAGTTTTAGGCAGTATTTGAAATTTCTTAAAATATTATTAATTTAAATAAAAATGGGGAAGAGCCAGAATATGATAGCTCACATCTGCATTCCCAACACTGGAGAGACAGGAGGACTTCCATGAACTCAAGGCTAGTATAAGCCACAAGGCCTTATGAAGAAAGAAAAGGAGAAACAGGAAAAAGGGAAGGAGAAGAGGAGAGAGGGGGGAGAAAGACAGAAGAGACATTACAAAAAGAAAGAAGAGTCTGGTGTGCTGGAACACATCTTAATGTCAGCCGCAGGAGGCTGAGGCAGGTGGATCTCTGAGTGTTCAACACTGACATGATCTACATAGCAAGTTCCTTGCAAGACAGGAACTTGTGAAATCCTTTCTAAAAAGGAAAGGGGAGTTAGAGAGATGGCTCAAGGATTAAAGGCACTTATTGCTCTTGCAGAAGACCAAAGTTTGGTTACCAGCACCCACATGGCAGCTCACAATCATCTGTAACTCCAGGTCTAGGGAATCTAATACCCCTCTTCTGAGGCCTCTTGACACACAGTGCACTTAACATATATATGCAGGCAAAATACTCACACATATAAAATAAAAGTAAACACTTTC
This sequence comes from Microtus pennsylvanicus, assembly GCF_037038515.1. Classification (NCBI taxonomy): domain Eukaryota; kingdom Metazoa; phylum Chordata; class Mammalia; order Rodentia; family Cricetidae; genus Microtus; species Microtus pennsylvanicus. The sequence goes on from NC_134587.1 coordinate 19,325,773, forward strand.
TAAAAGAAGAAAGAATGTAGCAAAAAGTAACAAAATTTCTTATTAATTCATAATATTTTAAATCTTTTAGGCTGTGTGCATGTGTGGGGGGTAGGGGATATGTCAACTGTCTTTTTTATTGTCTTTATTATTCTCCATCTTACTTATTGAGACAGAGTCTCTCACTAAACCTGGGGGTTGCCATTTCCTTTCATCTAGGCAGGCTGGCTGAGGTACACACAGGATCTTTTTGTAGCTGTCCCCACCCCCAGTGTTGTGGTCTCAGATTCATGCTGAAGCACTGGCTTTTATGTGAGTGCTGAGAATCTAAAGTCACGTCCTAATGCTTGTACACCCATCACTGATCCTTCTCCCCAGCTTCTGTTCATAATTTTTAGCATAAAAAAAGTCTCCCATAAAATCTTCAAACCAAAAAGCTTACCACACAGAATCAATATAACACCAGTATTATATAGAATGCTGGAGTATCCTCCCATCTGCCAGAAAATCGGGGTCAAACCAATTCTCTGTTTTCAGTTTATTATTATAATCCTTAAGCTAGGTCTATTGCCAGGACCAAAAAAAAAGAAGAAATGAAGGGAGGGAGGGAGGGAAGGATAGAGTGAGGGAAAGAGAGGGAAGAAGGAATGGGGAAAGAAAGGAAAGAAAAGATGTATTTTCAACTACAGCAAAATCAGAATAAATAAGAATAATATTTAAAATTCTCTTTCTCATTTCTTCTCCTTTATTATAGCTAACTCGGTACAAAGGTATCCAGATCTTCTGATACAATGTCTGGACAAAAGTCATTCTTTATCCTTGGGTATCTGCAGTACTGTTTTATTTTACAAAAAGGGTAAGTGGTTTAACAGAAAAGGAATGAAGTAATGATGAAATCTCCCAAGTTTCTTAAATACACAAGAAGTAAGCAGCTAAAATGCAATAAAAAGATGTGAGTGGGAAGTTTGTGACCCATGAAGTTGATACTGCAGAAACTTGAATGAAAAGTTGAAAGGCTTTATGTGTAGGCCAGACTAGATAGATAGTGAGGCAATTAGAATCATTCATTGCTGCCAAGGCATCAGGCCAACGTGAATTACAATCCAAACTGAATGAAGCAGAATAGAAAATAGAAAAGCCTTTAATGAAAATGTTGGAGAACTCACAAGGGATGGAGAAAGTGCCAAATAACTGGAAGATGGCTAAGTAAACTAAAAGGTCTATTCTTCCATCAATGCATAAGGGATTTACAACTTTAACTCTCATTGCTGTTAATAAGAATTCCATGTGTGATCCAAGGGTGTACTCATGGAGAAAATGCATCTATTAGTGTCTCGATTTAGCCTCTCTTGAGCCAACACTGGCAAATGTTCCAAATTGTGTGGTAGTTTGGTGATAGGGACTAACAGGGTCTAGGATGAAAACCACTAGTTCTGTTTCATCTTATAGTACAAGATCCTATATCAGCAAAGAATAAAGTATATCTTCATCTTATAATACAAGAATATTATGAGATCCCATATCAGCAAAGAATGAAGTATATATACTCAGGTTTTCACACGATTAATTTTTAACAGTTCAGAAATTAATTTGCAGAAAATTAAAGTAAAAGGAAAAATCACAGGTGCCTATCCAATTGAAGACATTGGTTTTGGAAAATAGAGACACATTTTTAATTCATTTACCACCTGAAAATAATCCTCTTGCTAACTTATTTAATCATAGCCATTATTGTATCCAGACATTATAGCAGATGCTTTCTAACATTCAACTTAATAATGACAATTAGTGTGAAGCATTTTTCCTATTTCACAGATGAGCACATTATAACTAAAGATTAAAAAATGTTCCCCTGAATCACTGAAAAGTGACAAATTAAGATTGAGATCCATCTAATCTCCAAGTCCACGATCTTTCCTGGGCATGTCACTCCCTACTATTAAATAGCAACCTTGATCCTCTACTGGATAATTTTAACAATATAATTCATATCTCAATCCAATACACATTTCAAAAACAATGATCTTAATAAACTTAAATTTGCATAGTTTCAGACACAGGAAAATGTTTCCAAATAGTATCCTTTCCGAAAAAGAAAAAAAGTAAGAGAATGATTTTATAAAACAATTGATTATTTTTATTCAAGAAAATAAAGAACACCCATTTAGTTATGGTGGGTACTCAAGGACAATGACAACAGTCTGTGTTGGTTTGAAGACCTTCCTTGAGCAGAATATTGTTATTTCACTAAGTAGGCATGCTGTCAAGCTGCCATCTGAATATCTAAGTTTATACCCCATAGACCTGGGCCACACTAGACCTTCATCAGAGAAGCTTCTTTTTGCACTGAACAACAGTCATTAGAGAAATGCATAACCAGTCTGGGAATAAGACACTGAATGATCAGCCTAAGTAAATACCTGTATCAACACTCCTAACCACAATCACAGTTGAGAAAACATGGTGGAAGATGAGGCAAAAGGGAAGTGTAAGAGCCCGAGGGTGGAGACGAGTGCTGAGAAATGTCATCTGGGCATGCCTGTCACACCCATGAACTCACAGAAGTCATGGTTGCCAGCACAGAGCTGATTGAGATCACACTAGCTAAAATTCAGGCACAGATGAGATAAGTGATCTCCAGACCTTACTCCTTAATGAGGAGCTACTAGCAGTTGAGTTTTGTGGAAAAGAAGAACCATTTTAGGGGATGTGACCACAGATAGGATTCCATACTCCAGTGGATGGCCCCATGCCCATACATAATAAGAAGTACTAACTGGACTTAGTGGGTTAAGAATGAGACATGAAGTTAGGAGGATAAAACGTTTGGAGATATGGGGGAAGACAAAGAGGTGAAACGAGGAGTATACATGAACATACTTCATGAGTATGAAATTCTCAAGAATAAAGAAAAACAAAAGCAATTGAGTAAATAGCCATTAAATTAATCACGTGCCAAGAAATATATACTAAAGTCTATATGAAGACAAATAGTTTCTGCTACAGAAGTGAATAAAATCTAGTAGGAGAAATAGACATGAGCAAATCATTAAAATACAGTCTGGCTGGACAGTGGTGCACACACCTTTAATCCCAGAACTAGGAGGGAGAGGCAGCAGATTTCTGGATTCAAGGCTAGCCTGATCTAAAGAGTAATTCTGAGGTAAGTCAGGACTACACAGAAAAACCTTGTCACACAGCACCATTCCCAAACATGCAAAAAAAAAAAAAAAGATACAGTCTGTGTCTAGTGGTAGTGGTACATATCTTTAATCCCAGAACTTGGGAGGCAGAAGCGGGTGGATCTTAGTGAGTTCGAGGCCAGCTTTGTCTACAAAGCAAGTTCCACAACAGCCAGGACTGTTACTCAGAGAAACCATGTCTCGAAAAACAAATAAACAAACAAACAAACAAACAAATAAATAAATAAATAGGATATGGCCTCATACATGATACAGAAAAAAGAAGCACTCAAAATGTGGGGCACATGACACCTTTTCTCACTGAAGAATTCTTATATTAACAATTTTTACTTTTCTAATTCATCTTTCAAACATTTTATCAAAATTATTTAACAAGATACCCAAAGGATGCTCAATCACACCACAAGGACATGTGCTCAACTACGTTCATAGCAGCATTATTTGTCATAGCCAGAACCTGGAAACAACCTAAATGCCCCTCGACTTAAGAATGGATAAGGAAAATGTGGTAAATTTACACAATGGAGTACTACACAGCAAAAAAAAATAATGACATCTTGAAATTTTCAGGCAAATGGATAGATAGCCCTAGAAAACATCATATTGAGTCAGGTAACCAAGACCCAGAAAGACAATTATCATATGTACTCTCTCAGAAGTGGCTTTTAGACATAAAGCAAAGAAGACCAGCCTACAATTCACAATCTCAAAGAACCTAGAGAACAAAGAAGACCCTAAGAGAGACATACATGGATCTAAACTACATGGGAAGGATAAAAAGACAGGATCTCCTGAGTAAATTGGGAGCTTGGGGACCATGAGAGAGGGTAGTAGGGGAGGGGAGAGGAAGGGAGGGGAGCAGAGAAAAATATATAGCTCATTAAAAACAACTAAAAAATTCTTTAACAAGAAGCTAGATTGACTAACAGCATTAGCTGTTCTTCCAGAGAGCCTGGGTTCAACTCCCAGTACCACAGGGCAGCTCACAACAATCTGTAACTCCAGTTCCAGGGGATCTGATGCCCTCCTCTGTACTCTGTGGGCACTCAGTACACAGGTAGGACACAGACATGCATGCAGGTAAAACACAAGTATATAATTTTAAAAATAAAATAAAATACTTCAACAAAAATTACTGAAGACTCAGTAATATTTCATGTATAGTAGGGTCTTCCTTCCCCAAATCCCACTATGATAAGTACACAGCATGCATCATTATACTCAAATTGTTGATAGAATTAAACTGAATTATTTACAAAGACAAAAAAGTTACTATCAGTGTCATATTTTGTTTTCTCCAAAACAAAATCAATTTTATAGAAATCTTACTTAATCCAAAATAACATAGGCTTTAGGACTCCTAAAACTACCCTAGTTTCTCAACTCAGTTTGAACAACTTCTACCAAATGATCTGCACGATTTTAGTTCAACCAAACAGCAAAACAATTTCTGAAGCCAGAGGTTGGTGCTGGATATTGCTTTCATTTGAGTTAATTAAAAGTATTTGATCCACTATGGTGCAATTCAGTGTAAGATCTTTAAAAGAATCGATTAGTCAGTCAGGTTTCAGATAACACCTAATCTAAATGCCAGAGCTTGTGACTGGATTTTATCAAGCTCTAGCTATTACTTATTGATTTAACTAAAAGGAGAAAAGATGGCTTTTACTTTCTATATTGGTACTTCAATAATAGATAAGCTTTTATTAAAATCAGCATCAATTCCAATAGCAAGATATAACAAAATTTTCAGAGACTAATTAAGGGCATTTTAAATATCAAATGTTGAGAAACCTAGCAATGCAGGTTCTTGGGAGAGAAGACATATAAATCTGATATACTGTTTCTTTAGTGACAGCTACTAGGATATTATAAACAAGAATGAAACAAATCTTAGAGTCTTTTAATAGATGCATTTTGGTAGCCCCTTCTTGATGGGTCACTAGCAATACTAGCCCTATGAATAAGCTGTCTATTCAATATAAGTTTAGAAATACCAGATGGCCCCAAGCCCAAAAATCTCTTCTTCCTACCTTAACACTGGCTAATGTTTAGAATTATCTGGGAGTACTTCCAAAAATCACTAATATCCTGCCTTCTTCTCCAAAGATTACCAGTTTAGCGTGGATGTCACAATACCTGACTTCAAACTCTAGTACAGAGCTACAGTACTGAAAACAGCCTGGTATTGGCATAAAAACAGACAAGAGGACCAATGGAACCAAATCAAAGATCCAGATATCAATCCACACACCTATAAACACCTGACTTTCGTCAAATTCTTTTTTCTGCCTAAAAGAATTAAACATACACCCTGAAGACTTACTTGAATTCTTAATCCCAATATGACTCCATTTTTTCCTTCATATGATTTTTGTGATTACAATCCAAAGAGATTAGAATGAAGGAAAAAATTGAGTAGTGTTTTAACTGCGTGTATATCTGCACCACATTCATGCCTGGTGCCCTTGGAGGCCTGTAGTAATATGAGCGGCGGGGCTGCGTCCCCAGTACCCCGGCCGCCTGCTAGCTTATGCCCCGAAATAACAACACACAAATTATATTCATTTAAACACTGCTTGGCCCTTTAGCTCTAGCCCTTACTGGCTAATTCTGATATCCCGATCAACCCATCTCTAATAATCTGTGAGCACCGGTCTTACCGGGAAGATTCTAGCCTACGTCCATCCTGGGTCAGAGCCTCATCACGTGACTGGGAGAGGGGAGCATTGTGTCTCTCTCCAGAGAGCAGAGCTGTCGAGTCTGAGCTCACTTCCTCTTCCTCCCAGCATTCTGTTCTGTTTACTCCTCCCACCTATGTTTTAACCTATGAGGGCCAAGCAGTTTCTTTATTGCTTAACCAATGAAATCAACAGATCGATATATGACACTCCCACATCAGAGGCCAGAGGAAGGAGGGTATCAGATCTCTGAATCAGAAGTTACAAATGTTTGCAACCCACTATGTGGGTGCTGGGAATAAAACCTTATGGTTCTGGAAGAGCAGCTAGGTTTTTGAACCACTGAGCCCCGTCTCCAGCCCCTGTGTCATTTATCTCCATGTAACTGCTACTAAGAGTCATCACTTTACAAACAGACTTCCGAACTTCAAACCCTGGCCCATCTACTGCTTACTGATTTTTTAGGAAACTTGCTCACATACCTGTGCCTCAGTTCCTTCAAATGTCAATGAAACAGAAATAATATGGACCATACAAGATTGCTGATGTTCAAATAAGTTGATATACACTTAAGAAATTAGACCAGTGTCATACAAAAGCATTCAATGAGTATTTATATTATCACTATACTTTTAGCATCTTAAACTCAGTTGATTTCTAATACTTCCATAATTTCTTTGATACCATTTTACTTATTTTTAAATGCATATTAGTTTATTTATATTTACTTTATTTGAATTTCAAATCCACTTTTTTATTTTGGTTGGGTTCAGTTTGGTTTTTTGAGACAGGATTTCTCTAACAGCCCTAGCTGTTTTGAAAGTTGCTCTGTAGACCAGGCTGGCCTTAAACTCACAGAGATCTGCCTGACTCTGCCTCCCTCGTTCTAGAATTGAAGGCATATGCCATCGTGCCTAGCTTCAAATTCGTTGCTTAATCAATAAACCTATGAATTAACTTAAGGGAGGATTTGAATGTATAACAATAACAGTTCAAAAAGAGTAAGATTTTAGAAAATTCAAAGTGCTATTCTAGTTCTAAAAGGGCATCTCCATTTGTTCCCTCTCTACCCCAGCACATGCCTGTATCTGGATGCCTTATCCTTCCAAGACAAAATGATTCTTCATCAAACTTTGAAACACTTCAATCATAGCAGATTCCAGGTAGGCACAGTGATGCAACCCTGTAATTCCAATATTTAAAAGACTGAGACAGAAGGATCCCGATTCAAGTTAGCCTGATCTCTACGGAAAGACCATTTCTAGATGTATACACGCTTACAGATTTCTCCCAAACTCTAGAGCCAGAAGCGCAGTGGAAAGAGTATGGCATCATGGAGTGCAAGTCTCACTGGAGTAAAAGTCTCACTTTCGCTCTTCAGCTGCTTAACTACTCGAAGGTTGGCTCAGTTTGAACTTTTGTATCTCAACTGGAAGATGCAGCTGCTGCTCATCACGCATGGTTGTTAGAGAAGAGTGGGTTTCTTTGTAAAGCATCAGTAATAATGTAAGTCAAACCATAGCTGTAGAGATAGATATGCACAGATAATATGCCTCAGAATTATGTCACATAATCATAGCATTGAAGCAGAAATCCATGAGGAAAAAATAATAGGGAAAACTAAACTAAGGAATTTGAATAGTTATTTACAATCTGAAAATAACAGATGAGTAATTCACTTAAAATGTTCTTGATACTCTTGTATTCTGATCTCTAAATTTACTACATAAAAATATTGTTTTGAGTTGTAGTTTGCTTTCATTATAAAGATTTTGTGGTGAAGAATTAATTTCTTAAGGTTAACATTAACAATTTTCTTATCAAACCCCTTCATTACAGATGGGCAGATGGTAATTAGTATGTAATTAGTATGTAGAGGTAGTCCATAAAATTTCACAAAAGTTCTCATATTATTACCAGCTAAGAAAGAATGCATTATGACAAAACTAAATAGGAAATTCTCTGTTTGCTTTTGTGTAAATACCTGAGATTTATTCCAGTGAAACCGCTAAGCAAAAAAGAATGAAATTGAAAAGGCAGAAGGCCACAGTGTCATAAATGCTGTTAAAGTATCTGATAAAAAACTATCCACTTAAGGTTCATTGCAACACACTGGAAAAGCATGATCCTCCCATATTTAGACACAAGTGGTGGCAAGCCAAGCCCTTTCTGGAAAAGATGCGATACTACTATATAACACATAAATCTATTTTATTATTGCTACCTATGTGGCCTATATCATTAGTACAAAATTTTGTTTGATGTACATGATATAATATTTGGAAATGTTCTGATTATTCTACCCTATACAGTGAGATGTCTGATAAAAGTCAGCAAACAATTCCTCAGCTTGGTACAAAAACCAAATCTTAATTTTCCTCATATTTTTTAAACAAACAATCTAACACATGAATCTTTTTCCAGGGTTCTTCTTTTTGAAATTTCTAAGATCTTTCCAGTCGATACTTAAGATAAGGCGCATATTGTCGAGAATAAGTTGTCAAAGTGAATATGAAATGTGCTTCTCAAAATATCATTTACACATTTACCAGATGGTAAAATAAACATGTAAATTGTTATCATGTATACACCAAGTTTGTATTAAAATTTTACACACCACAGGAAGGGTGTAAAAATCGTCACATATTGTATTACTTGTTCACTTAATAGTTTATTAGCATCTCATAAATATTTTCTTTAAGAAAAATATTATTTGAATAGTCACAAAATTCATTATGTTGCTAATGAGAATCATATTAAGTTATGAAAATCCCTAAAAAATAAAAAAAATCCATCTTTTTGTCTAATTAGTTAAATGAAGAAGAACATTGAAAATAAAGTGGACTCAAAAGAGTTAATACCTTTGTGAGATTTGTGAGATTCCCCATTATAACGCTAATTAGAGCACAGCATGATGGCCAGCCTTTAATTCTAGCACTGAGGATGCAGATGATAGCATAATCTCTGAGTTCCAGGCCAGTCAAGGCTGTATGGAGAGACCCTGTCTCAAAAAAAAAAAAAGGAAAAAATACAAAGAAAAAAAAGAAGAGAAGGTAGAAGAAAGTTATAGCTTAATGACATACATACTTATATTGAACATCACCCAGAACAATCACAGTTATAGAGAACCCTAGTGTTTACAACTAGTACTATAATTTGAGGTAGTAAATATCAACAAAATAAGAATATTAAATTAAATCTCTTTTAAGTTTCTATCTTTTTGTATCTAGGCTTACACTTCAAAGATTTGGGCATCAAAAATTTATTTTTGTGTGTGTGACCATACACACATGCCTCTGTGTGTGTGTATGTGCAGGCCTGCCATGTGTGTAGATGCCTACAAAAGTCAGAGGACAGTGTTCCTGGAGCTGGAGTCACAAGAGTTTGTGGGTAACTTGATTTGGTTGTTAAGGAGTACTCCATTCCTTTGGAAGAACAGCCAAAACTCTTACCCACTGAATCATCTCCCCAGACCCTCAAAAGTACTATCTAGTGCGTAGAACTAACATTAGTGGCATTAGGAGTGGTATTATAAAAGCAGACTAATTAAAACAGAACATCTTAGAAGTACTATCTGTCCCTTCTATCGGAATGAATACTTTGGTTCAGGAAAACCTAAAAGTCAGTAATAGAGCCCAAAGTTTCTAGCACGTGTAAAATTTCTTTGAAGTCACATACCTTTTTCATCCATAGAAGCCAGGCATGATTACACACGCCCATAACCCCAGCACTTGGAAGGTAGAGGCAGAAGGATCAGGAGCTCAAGGCCAGCTTTGGTTACATACCAAGATTAAGTGGGTGACTTAAGACCCTATCTCCAATTTTTTATACAGACAAAGTATTCATGAATCACAAGTTGATTTTTTTGACAAGCCACACAGGTAGCTGAATTTACTATTATGCTTTCCCAGCTCATACAAAGTAATAAAGTGTATGTAAATGGACAACAGAAGGTAAAGTTCTGTACTCTTAAGACAGCAAACAACCCTGGAAAGGAAAACCTTGCACCTTTTGAATCTTGTACATTAAATTCAGACCTTACTCTCTTCCTAGGATAAAAGGACTGAACATGGATTAGGCAGTACAGATGTTTTCATCTGGTGTCTTCTAAGGCATGAAGCTAAAGAATATGTTTCTGTACTGCCAGTAGTATAAATGTAGGTAGACCAATATAAAAAAAATCATTGGAAAAACAGGGAAAGAAGTTCAGTGTACAGAAAACCAGGGTCTCACCCTGGCTTCAACAGAATATGTTCATATTTGTTTCATATCTGCATACCAGTGCATTCTGAAATAGTAACACTGTGAAAATTTTCCCAAGTCTGAAGAATACTGCCTTCGTTGGGAATGCTACACAAAAAATTCATGAACATGTTACTAGTGACTCTTTCCTGTGTAGTGTATCTTCGAAATAATTTCATCTGTGTTCATTGGCCAACAAGAAATAATACAGTATATAGTAACAGAAAATGACTGCTATCTTAAATGTTAAAAAGTAACATTTTTATTAAAAGCAAAATGTGAGGGAGTATAGCGAGAAATGCAAGCCTATAAACCTAGCATTCAACAGGCCATGGCAAGAGAACTACAAGACCAAGGCTGGCCTGGATCATATAGCAAAAAAAAAAACCATCACACAAAATAAAAAATAAAAACAAAATGTGTAATTAACAGGTCATAATTATGTTATTTATGATAATGTAACAGTTTGCTTACAAACTGAAAGGCCAGAAATGAGTCAACAATATGATGCCTTTGATCAGTACATTATAATTCTATCAAAAAATAGATAAATGGGGCTGGAGCGATGGCTCAGTGGTTAAGAGCACTGCCTGCTCTTCCAAAGGTCCTGAGTTCAATTCCCAGCAACCACATGGTGGCTCACAACCATCTGTAATGAGGTCTGGTGCCCTCTTCTGGCCTGCAGACATACACACAGACAGAATATTGTATACATAATAAATAAATAAACATTTTTAAAAAATAGATAAATGATTTGTCATTCCTTTTTCTTATACATTGGTAGCATGATCAAATAGTGTAAGAAATTTTATATCTCTAATAAGTTGTTAGATAACATAATAGCATTTGGGTTTTTCAGTTTGAGTTTAATTTTATCTTTTTGTTGTTTGTTTGTTTGTTTTGAGATAGGGTCTCACTCTGTGGTTCTGTGGCTGTCTGTCCTGGAACTCAACACACCAGGCTGGCCTCAAACCGCCTGCCTCTGCCTCTGTTGGGTGGAAATAAAGGTGTGTACTACCATGCCCAGTTGAACATTTGTATATTTGCAATATGCAAAATGGTTTCATACATGAACCAAACTAATATAATAAATTCTTAATTTATTAATAAAAATTTCATTGTTCCTATATTCTACCTTCAAATTTTTATTTGTTTTAAACTGAAAATAATAATTATTATTTCCAAATTCTTTTTTTAATGTGTATGGAACATGCCTGGTGCACCCAGAGGCTATAAGAGGTCATGGGTTCCCCTGGGAACTGCAGTTACAGACAGTTGTGAGCTGCCATGTGGCTAATGGGCACTAAACCTGGGTTCCTACAAAAAGGAGCAACAAGTGCTCTTAACTGCTGAGTCATCTTTCCGGCCCTATTCCTCTCAAATTCTCCAGAAAAACTGATAGTCTAGAAAGGCATCTCACATTATTCCTTCATGTTTTTCCTTATGCTATCCCATCCCAAGATTACAAATTCCCAGTTACATGTTCCCTAGTTAGTAGATACCTCCCAATTTTAGATGCCAATTTCTAAATTTATCAATACTATAAAAATTTTAATTATGTCAAGACTGACATAACTGGAGCTGATAAGAAAATGTAGAAGCAAATCTTCATATACTTACAAAGTAGCTGCAAATTTGTACAGCTTATATACCAGAAATTATACTTTTAGAGACTTATCCTATTGATATCTAATACAAGAAAATGTGAATAAATATACAAAGAATTGTTTTCACAGTAGCACAACCCTAGCAATAACTACAAGTACATAGAGAACTAGTTATGTAGGTATGATTTGTTCACACAACATAATGGTAAAGATATTAAAAAGAATGAAATAGTGTGTACTGGTTGGAAATGGAGCCAAATATATTAAGTAAAAAAAAAGTAAGTTGTATAATAACACATGCTGTTTCTTAGAGAATATACTAAAAGTCATTTCAGCTTAATCACAGATATTTCTATTGATCAGAGTCCCATTTTTCCATATTGGAACAGAGCCCAGGTCCTTGTTAACCCTAAATGAGAGTATGGAGGTCCTAAGCCCTTTGTCTCCTGACACATTTTGTTTCCCAAGCTTCAATATTTCTTTTTGCTTTTATTCTTAATTATATGTTTATATGTAGGGGTATGAGCTGTGCCCATGGAGGCCAGGGCGAGCATCTGACTCCCTGGAACAGGAGTCACGAGTAGTTATGAGTCACAAAGTGGGTGTGGGAACTGAATCCAGGTCCTCACGAAGAGCAGTCAGTACTTTTAACCGCTGAGCCATCTCTCTAGCCTCTCACTACTGATTTCTTAAGTCAGCTGTGTCTTCTCCATCTTCCACACCTCACTTAAAGCTTTTTTTTTTAATTCAAAGTCATCATGATTCCCTCATCTGAACATTGTCATACAGGTCCTACACACTCAAAGGTTTTCTCCTATGGTCTTCCATAATTCATCACTTAGCCATTTTCCATCATATAGAACAATGTTCTCAAAAATCACAGAGAACAATGCACTCAATCTATCTTACAGTCTCCATGGTTTCTTATCCATGCCTCAACCATAGCAATTAGCAAAGATTCACTAAATTAAATAATAATCCCGCCTACAAGAGAAGTTCTTGCTGTTTCAGTTCGTACTGAAAGGAGAATCTCCAGCTTTTTATCTTTCTCTAAAGAGAAGCTACATTTCATTTCTTTACGTTGTGAAAACACCAGTCTTACAAGGAGAGGAAGAAGTTCATCTCAGCTATAAGGAACCTCACCAGAGCACCACACCAACACAATCTACAATCACCTGCAAGGGGAAAAAATGGGTGTGATGCTGCCCATTATTCCGCCTCCCTCAGTGAGTAACCCGTGCGGGGAAAGTGGGTGGGGGACATTTCTTAGTTTGAAGTCTAGCCAGGAAAGCCTTTGCATAACAGCAGAGAAATCCTGAGGTTTGGTTCAAATATTTGCATATTAAACAGCACACCTTGGTGAGATATACTCATTAGGGTATCTAAGGAAACTATCACAGTGTTGCTTTTGGTTTGCCAAAAACAAACTAAAACCTTTTCATTTAATTATAGTTTAAACTGCAAAAAGAGCAAGCATAAATAAAACCCATTAGTCCAAAGATTTTATTTTAGAAATATTTGTATCTTCTCTCTTGCCAAATTGCATTCACTAATAAACAGATTTCATTTTTACCATAATTTCCCTTTTTTATTAACAAGTGAAACTAAGAAATAAAATAATCAAAAGATTGGCAGATGGAAACAAGTGAGAAGCAATGTATACGGATAATTGAAAAACAGGAAATGCCTCAGTAATAAAAACTTGACTATATATAATTTCTAGGAATAATGCTAAGTACACAACAAAAGAAGTATAATTTAGACAAAGTCCAAGGGCCCCAAAATATTCCCACATACATCATTTTTAAAAGATTGAAATAATGTGATTAGAATGATGAAATCTAGCTTTAAAAACTAAAACCCAAAATAAGAAATAAACTAAAAACTGTACATTTGTTCTCTAATCCTTTTACCATTTTTCAATCTGGGAACACTTCTAAATTTAGGAGTGAGCTATAATAAGCCATAGTCACATGACTGCCTAGTTTCTTGAGCATTAATAAATACTTAATTCCAGCACAGATGACATACTGCATTTCAGAAAAGCAAGTAGTAGAAATAAGAATCTAAAAAACAAGGATCAATAACTTTAATTTTTCTTCCTATTCACTCTCTTATTTTTAAATTCTAGAAGCTGCAGATTTGTGAACACTGCAGAAGCTTAGTTGAATATAAAAATTAAGCAGGGTACAGCAATGGTACACTCCTGGACCACTAGCACTTGGGGGTACAGTGGTACACTCCTGGACCACTAGCACTTGGGGGTACAGTGGTACACTCCTGGAACCCTAGCACTTGGGGTACAGTGGTACACTCCTGAACCACTAGCACTTGTGGGTACAGTGGTACACTCCTGGACCACTAGCACTTGTGGGTACAGTGGTACACTCCTGTAATCCTACTAGGATTGGGGGTACAGTGGTACACTAATGTAATCCTAGCACTTGTGGGTACAGTGGTACACTAATGTAATCCTAGCCCTTGTGAGTACAGTGGTACACTAATATAATCCTAGCCCTTGTGAGTACAGTGGTATACTAATGTAATCCTAGCACTTGGGGGTACAGTGGTACACTCCTGTAATCCTACTAGGATTGTGAGTTCAGTGGTACACTAATGTAATCCTAGCACTTGGGGGTACAGTGGTACACTCCTGTAATTCTACTAGGATTGTGAGTTCAGTGGTACACTAATGTAATCCTAGCCCTTGTGAGTTCAGTGGTACACTAATGTAATCCTAGCCCTTGTGAGTTCAGTGGTACACTAATGTAATCCTAGCACTTGTGGGTACAGTGGTATATTCCTGTAATCCTACTAGGATTGGGAGTACAGTGGTATACTAATGTAATCCTAGCACTTGGGGGTACAGTGGTACATTCCTGTAATCCTACTAGGATTGGGAGTACAGTGGTATACTAATGTAATCCTAGCACTTGGGGGTACAGTGGTACATTCCTGTAATCCTACTAGGATTGGGAGTACAGTGGTATACTAATGTAATCCTAGCACTTGGGGGTACAGTAGTAGACTCCTGTAATCCTACTAGGACTGGGGGTACAGTGGTATACTAATATAATCCTAGCACTTGGGGGTACAGTGGTACACTCCTGGACCTAGTACTTGGCAACCAGAAGCAAATGAATGGGGACTCTAGGCCATCTTGGGCTACATAACATGATCTAGGAAAAAGAAGTTTCTCTCTCTCTCTCTCTCTCTCTCTCTCTCTCTCTCTCTCTCTCTCTCTCTCTCTCTCTCACACACACACACACACACACACACACACTTAACCAAGCTTTTTCTTTTAGCCTTTGCATATAGGCACTTTAAATCCTAAAGTTGGTGGCAAAGCTTTATAATCTATATTATATTTCTCAACAAATAGAAAGGTCTTATTTCATCCTTATAATTCTAATTCTCCCATATATAAACAGTATACAAAACACAAACACACATAATGCAAACTTTTTCCTAGGGAAATAATATCAAATATTCCTTACACTTTAGGGCATTTAAAAAATGTAAGTTTCTATGATATTTGTATAATAATATACAAATTATATAAATATATATTGTATAAATTTCTCACATATGTAAGTATTGACTCTGTTTGCTGGGTGATGGGTCTCATATGGATGTGACAATTAAGTGACTTGGGAACATGCTATGAACTATGAAGCCATCTGAGTAAGCAAGCAGCTTGCATCTGCCCTGTACTTATGAGAAGGAATTTTCTACCTGACATATTTAGAGGTACTCCCTCTATAACTGAATTAAAGTCTCTTTTATAGCACGCATTGCCTAAATGGAATTCCCACCCTTAGATTTCTGTATTTGTCCCACACAATAGAACTGTTTTGGATAATGTGATGTTTCTTATTTAGAGAATGACATCAGATGCCAAATAGAAAGTGCTTCCAGAAGCTCTCTGATTTCATTTTTCCCAGATAAAAGCTACTGTGCAACTGACTGTAGAGTTTCCAGAGGCAGCACTTGACATTCTGTTTTCTCATATAGAACTGAAGAACAAATATTTCTATGCAGAAAGCGAGAAAACATCGTACTTTAGATCACTTTTCTCAAGAAGCTAAGCTGCTTCTTCTAAAATATGTTCATACTGATACATGATTTTAAAAAAAGAAAAAAATTATTTAAAAATAGTTATTTAGGGGCTGGAGATCTGGGTCAGTGGAAAAACACTTATTGCTCTCACCAGAGACTTGGGTTTGATTCCCAGCATCCATAGTGGTTCATGATCCTCTGTAAGTACAGTTCCAGGGTGTTCAACCTCCCTTTTCTGAACTCCAAGGGCACCAGGCACTCCCATGATGCACATATATGCAGGCAAACAGTTATGCACATAAAATAATATGTAAATCTAAAAAATGTCATTTTTAAAAAAGAAAATAATTATTTTTAAGGGCTGGGAAATATATT
Source organism: Microtus pennsylvanicus (assembly GCF_037038515.1). NCBI lineage: Eukaryota > Metazoa > Chordata > Mammalia > Rodentia > Cricetidae > Microtus > Microtus pennsylvanicus. Next base: position 19,341,919 of record NC_134587.1, read on the forward strand.
TCTATGACAGAGCAATTGGCTAGCATCTGAGAGGCTCTGAATTCAATAATCACACCATATAGAAAGAAAAGGTTTAGAGTAAATGACCATTCTTCAATCTGATTATTTTTACTGTTTATTTACTATTACAGTAATCCTTAGGTATGAGATTGTAAAGGACAGATGTCCTGCCACCTGACAAGTCAGAACAAAGCAATCAACCCTTCTCTAATTATAAAGAACAGTAAGGCCTGCGACATGTAGGGCACAGTTTGACCCTAGCACTCAGGAACAGAGGCAGGCAGACCTCTGTGAGTCTCAGGCCAGCCTGGGCCCCTATCTCATAGCAAAAACCCTTAAGAAACATTTTTAAACGTTGAAGATCCTAGTGATGGAAAAGATAAAAAAGAATTTATCATTACATATTATCATCCTTTATGCCTTCCTGTACTCAGGTAGACTGATCAATAAGTCATTCACTCAATTTTTCTTACACAGCCCATCGTTCTAGAAAAAAATTTTAAAATTTATGTAGAAAGATATGATACAAGAGAGACGTGGGGACATGCTTGACTGGTCAAATTAGCAGTATTGCTTTGTTTTTCAAATGTAGAGTCACTGTTCAAGAGAATCATGAAATATATTTTTTAGGTCATATCTAAAATTTTCTTTTCAATAACATTAAAAGTAATTTTTAAACATCAAAGGAAATTTATGTAATAAAGACAAACAACATTTTGTGAAATTTTGCCTGTGTGTTTCAGTTATTAAAACTTTGAAAGCCACTCTGCAGCAGTAACTCTATCCTCGCTCATAACATTTGAATTTAATCTCCATTAAGAAGTCAGAAATTTCTGGGCAGTGATGGCACACGTCTTTAAACCCAGCACTTAGGAGGCAGAGGAAAGAGGATCTCTGAGTTCGACATCAGCCTGATCTACAGAGCAAGTTCCAGGGCAGAGAAGAAACCCTGTCTCAAAAAAAAAAAAAAAAAAAGTCAGAAATCCACAAATAGACCAATTTATTGCAGCTGAAATGCATTTGAAAGGTTTCATTTTACAAATAAAAATAGTGTAGGTCATTATAAAGTGTCTTTTTTTTTAAGCCAGGCATAGTGGTGCACAGCTCCAACCCTAAGAACTTGAGAAGAAAAGGTAGGCAGATTTTTGTGAGTTCAAGACCATCCTGATCTACAGAGTGAATGCCAGGCCAGCCAGTGCTACATAGTGAGACACTATCTCAAAACAACAACAAACAATAACAATAGGATGTCTTACTTTGTGTTCACTGTTTCTATAACCCACTAAGAGACAAATTTCCTTGAATTCTATATTGTTGAAACCAATATAATGTAAGTAAATTTCCATGACATCAACTATAAATTTTCAGTTATATTATATGAATATTTCTTTAACATGGTAAGTTTTCAGCAACTTCTTACTCAAATGGAGATTAAACTGTGTGCAAACTAAGTAATAATAAATTTAAAGGCTTCTTATCCTAATTTGGGGGTGTAATTATTTACACAAAGAAGAGATTGTTGATTGTTAAAAGGTACTGTAGGTTCTGGTAGGAGGGCATAGTTTCTAAGGCAAAAAAAAATGCATGTAATACCAAAATCTTCATTTGCTTTTAATTTTTTGTTATCATGCTAATGCATGCATGCACATGCATACACACACACACCTTTTTAAGACTACATAGAAAAAGGACTAATAATAGTGTGCTTGTTTTGAAAGATACATATAGTATATATAATTGTATAGTCATGAAATCTCTTCCTTTTGGATGGCTCATATTCTTCAGATCATTTCCTTAGAGGGGTTAAATTAGCACAAAGAAAATTAACTTTTAAAAAATTCATTTTAATCCTCATCATGTTAAGCTTGAGTTAAGAATAAAGAGAACATTGCCTTTATATGAGAAGTTTCAAAGGAGGCCAAATAAGAAACATGTAGACTATAAATTAAAGTATCAGACCAAAAGAAAAGCCATCCAGTAGGTAAAGACAATGAGTTGAAGAAGTACATGAAGAATAACACTTTAAAAATGAAAGTCGCCATTTTTCATCACTTAGAAACCAAAGAAAAACATTGAGGATGGGAGTTAAGGAATTCTGCATAAGATTTTAAATTGCCCTTTCCTAGAAGCCTCTGGGGCCCATTACCACCCCGTGTCCTAAGCATAGCTGTAAAATAAATAACAAGGACTGCTTAAATAAAACAAGAGCACGGCCAGATAGTCTTTTTCACAGCTATGCTTCCACATCACTCAGGACAGACATATATGAGGCCAAACATACAAAAAAGCATACTTTTTAGAAACTTTTTTTAATGAATGGATGAACGGGCAAGCAAGCAGAGCAAAGAAAGCCAGAAAAGAAAAGCTAGCAAAAAAAAAAAAAAAAAGGAAAGGAGTTACAAATTCTATGATATCAAGTTACAAAAGGGCTAATTATGACTTAAAACAGCTAAAAGAATAAGACTATATGGTAACGAGGCCATTGCCTTTAATTGCAAGTGCCCTGGTGAACACGCAAGAAAGAGTGTGGTAGTGTCCACACAAATGAGGAAGCTGCATTGAAAAAGATCAAAGAAAGCATTGACAGATGGATCTTAAACACAAAAGAGATCAGGGATAAATGCAGTGGTGCACATAGCTAAGGAGGTCCTATATGAAAAGAATCCAAACCAGTAATAGATAAAAAATATTAGACAGTTCTTTCACAAATATGAAAAGAAACCAGACCATAGGAAAGTGAATATATGAATAAAATGAATATACAAGTATGTAGAGAAAAGGCAGAATTTTTAAGGATAGGAAGGATTAAATAAAAGAACACAAAGCATCTAATATTTGTCCCCCATACTTTAAAATTTCTTTGGGGGAAAGTGTAAAAGTTCTAACCTTAAATAAGCAAACTGATGAGTCAGGATAGAGTTTATAAAGATTCAGGTTGAGGGTGGTAGCAAAAGAAAAAAAAAGAGTAGGTTCCAAAAACAGTTGTTGGCAAGAGCTGCAACAAGGGCAGAATGAGTGTCAGAGAGAGAGAGCAGAGATGGAGGAGGGAGGGACACATTTGTTGAGGAAGAAGTCAGTATGTTTCTTTGACTTTCTCCACAGCAACAAAGCAGAATGTAAGCATAAATTAAGGGAATGAATGCCAAAGGTGAATGAGCTGTAACCATTATTAACAATATAGTCATTTTAAGAAATAGTAAATTAAGACAGAAGTAGAAAAAGATTTCATCTAACTAAAACAAAGTGCATTTCATGTTAAGTAAACCATGAAAGGATAAATTCTCATGATAGCTTGTTTTCTCAAAAGGAAGTTTCTGAGTAGTAAACATTGTTATTATTTGGTAAACTATATCCAAACTTTTATTTTTTTATTCAAAACGACAAGAAGTTATAAAAACACTAGCCACTTTGGAAACACTTTAATTAGAAATACTACTTTGTCTTCCATAAATTCCCAATCAAGCAAGTCATTTGAAATAACAGAAATATATATGATAACTGAACATTCTCCAAAACAATTGTGCTAATTACAGGTGGCCTAAACTTAATCTACATAAACTCCATGTATACTTTACTCATTGAAGTTAACAAATATTAAGGTACCATATATATTCATATTATAAACAGAGAGATTAATTTTGGAATTCCAAGAGGTAGCCTGTAACTGGCTGCACTACAAAGAGGGACAGGTGACTACTAATTCATACTGCAGATACAGTCAAGAAAAGAGTTATCTCCTGTGCATAGCAAGCTCTTCTGGAAGTCTAGAAAGAATAACTTTTGTTGATAGAAGATTGCAAATGTCTGAATGTTCATGCGTGTGCTTATCATAGTGAAACAAGTTTAAAAAGCACAATTTGAATCTATCTGAGATAATGGGGTTTTCTACAAACTTTCAAAGGCAGATTTACATGTGCCCACCAACGATGTGGCCTATACAGTGTGCAGTGGAGTGCAGTGTTCTACTTGTTTGCAATGGTTTTATTTTTCGACTAGTTTTTATCACACTTGGCATGAACAAGGGAACATGTGCTTTGCTAAATTTGAACTTTTAAGATGAAACTGAATTAACTGAGAACCAAAAAATTGCTTCTGAAATTTTCTAAGATTGAAAATGCCTTTCTTTCGTGGTAGGAATGGCAAAATAAATGACAAATACATCCTGAAAGTTCAGATGTGTGTTAGGAAGGTCCTGTAGTTTTAGAACAACACGGTTGGCTTTTTTCCTTTTTAGACACCTAAATTGATAAGATTGGACTGAAACAGCTCTTCCACCCATATAGTACACTTTCTCTAGCAAAATAAGTATACTAAACATAAACCTATATTAACCTAATATAAATAATAAGTCTGATATAAGCAGATTTGTTTTATTTTCCAACCAGAAATTTTAATAAACTTACCATTTCTTGAAATTTAGTATCTAACCATCAAAGTAGAGATCCAACTGTTACCTTGAAACTTAATCCTGTGTTTTGTGTTCCTAATGACGTTAACTATACTGGCTACAACAATCAGAAGCACCTCTTTAGAGATGCCTTTCCATCCTAATTTCCATCAGCCTCCTCATATAAAAGTGGACCATGATACAAAGGACAGATGCTTCTCTGTATACACAATGAGAGTTCTATCGTGCACACTTTTAAAGACTTGAAATTCAAAACCATTTTAAAACAAAATCGAAGGAGAAATTGCAGGCTGTGTTTATAAGGATTCTAGTGACAAGCAGTAGGTCCAACAACCGGGAAGAATCAGCTTGTGGTACAGCTTCATTGTACTAATAATGTCACAGTTAGTATATTTATTAAATTAAATATTACCAGCAAGGGTCTTTTAAATGCCATGTTCCTAATGCTAGATTATATATTTATTTCAGAGTTAGCATAGTAAGAAGGGGAGCTATCAGTAGGTCTATTAAGCTATGCCCCCCCCATTGGATTAATGGAACTATTCAAATCAAACGTTTCACGCCATGCCTTGAACACCACTGCAAACCATACTGTGGGTGTAAAATACACGCAAGGCCGACATAATCAGCTCAGATGAGACCAGTGACTTGTACACCATCAAGTTTACTTCGCTGTGAAAGCAGTGGGGATTCTTTCAAGGGAATATGTTTCTAAGTGTGATAACCTAATACACAAGCCAAAGAGGGAAAACAAAAAGACATGCAACTTTCAAAACCGTTGATCTAAACTAACTGTAGTGCAATGGCCAAACCGTTGCCTGTTTTGTCTGACCTCTCAGAGACACTCACATCCTCTTGATCTGGAAAAAGAAAATCTAACTTCAATGACTTTAGTAGTTCACAAAGATTTGAACTGCTTAAATACACACTTGCTGCCATACTTAATTATATATTTTAAAAATTGAGTTGAAGGAGCTTCATACCTAAGCTTATCTATTGCTGCTGTTTCTTTCGAGGAAACCTAGACACCACGCTTTTTTTTAAACGTAGGATCATAGGTTCCACTTTTTTTCTATGCCTTGTCCAAAACGCCTGTGACAGACTAATCAGACACATGCAAACAACGTGCTGCCCTTGAGACCAAGCTGAATATTTTCATAAAATTGCTTATGAACATACATTGTCTACCACTTGCCTTAAACGTTTTAAAGAATGTATACGGTCTCCATTTAATAAAGCTCCGTTCCTAACCTTTATTCTAAACCGAAAATCCTTCGAAACTTCACTGCTGAAAGGATAAATATCACCCCCAAAAAGGTGAGTCCCAAAAGAACTATTAACAGTTGGATTTGCAAGACAATATAACTTCCAGATATCAGGATCTTAAGTTCTCCATAGGCTCTAAGTTCCTAATTGCTAACAGCTCCTGTTATTTCAGTTTTAAAAATCAGGAACAATATGATTTGTGACATAAATGGGTCAGTAAATTCCCCGCTGATAATTTAAAAAAAAACTAACTAAATAACCCCTGTGGGGGGGTCCTGAAGGCTACCGAGTGCGGAGGCCTGGCTTTGCAGCAGGCTGAGACCCCGAAGGCCTGGCCCTGCAGCGGGACCCCAGGCCTGACACCCTGACACCGTCCTGCACGTCGAGGCCCAGGCTGAGGGCTCGCACCAGGCCTCACTCAGGCCTGAGGCCTGGGCTTCCCGCTTGGCGCGAGCCATTGAGATAGAACCCGGGTCCTGCCACACTGGCAGCCAAGGGGCGGCATCAGCCTGCACCAGGCGGGCTTAGGCCTCCAGGGCCCAGCAGCAGCTGCGCAGCACTCGACGGACGGGCGGACGGACGGGTGGACGGACAGCGCAGGGACCCGGGACCGACCAGCAAGATGGCTCGCGGGTGGCCAAGGGCGGGAAGCGGGCGGAGGACGCCAAGGGTGGCGCGCTCCCCTCACCCCTTCCTTCCTCCCTGTCTGTGGCAGCGCGCCTTCGAAAACCGAGGGGACTGAGTCCGCGGGGAGGCTTGGCCGTCGCTCTGGCTGCCCGCGGAGGGCGGCCCGGGGCGTGAACCTGGACGGCCCCGGGGCCCCGGAGGGCCAAGTCCTCCGCCCCGCGGACACGCAGCCTCCTCCCCGCGAGGGGGAGCCGCGCGCGCTCGTGCTGCCAGGGGAGCAGAACGCACACAGCCTCCGAGCGGGAGCGCGTGGCTGCGAATTTACCTCACGCTGACTCAGTCCACACAGCAGATGGCGGAGCTGCGAGGCAAACGACCTCCCCGGTGTTTTTTAAGCTTTGCTAAGAGCAGCGAGCGCGCGTCTTTCGGCACGAGGCGCCCCGTTCCTGTGAAAAGAACTCGCCTCGGAGTCTAGGGGCTTCGCTGACGCACTTGACACCGCTCCCGGGCTCCCCGGGACCGGGGCCTGGGAGGCGGGCGGCGCGCTCCCGAGAGCGGGCCTCGGGGGCGAGCGCGCTCGGACAGCCCGCGGCCACGCGGCCCCGGAACCCTGGCCCCCCGTGAGCGCGCGCGCGGCCTCCACGCGGCCCCGGGGCTGCACGTGCTGCTTGTTGCTGGGCCCCGGGCGAGCGGGCGGCCGGGCTCCGAGCGCAGCCCCGGCTTGGTGGGTGCATGGTCCCGGGCACGCACTGCTCCATGGCTTGCCCAACACACACACACACACACCGTGTGTTGTACTTTTTGTCGTCGTCTTTACTTTGTAGGTGAGGAGAGGGGAAAGGAAAAACAAAGAAAATCAGTCATCGTTTTTTTTCCTCCCTCTCTCTTCTCTGTGGCACACAAGAATCCACGGAACGCCGTCTAGCGGCGGGATTATCCAGGGAAGGCAAATCACTGCAATCTCTCCCTCGACCTTTCATTTTAATTGGAATTCTGAAGCCTCTTTACAGCTATCACACCACAAAGGGGACACAGGGCAAACTCGGGTTGCTGGTAAATTTAGTTCTGTCACCCCAGGCCAACTCACACTAAAGAAGAAGGTTGAACTAGTCCCTGCCCCTTCCCGACTTCACCCTCTCTTTGGAGACTAAAGTCGAGAAGTCGCCTCTCTGAGGTAAAGACAGAATTGAGCATGAAATTCCTCACCGCCATTTGTTCTCAGGGGTGAGGACCTGGCCTGGGTAAAACCGCGGCAAGGATTCCATTACAGAAGAAAGAGTAGCCGCCCCCAGGCATCATCCCTCACTCGCCAGCCCCTCTCCAAAGCAAGTTTTAACTCAGTCCTTAAAAACCACCCTTCCACCTGTTGGTCCTGCGGGTCTTTCTCCACCCCACTGGGAACAACAAGACCTGAAACCACCCTCTCTAGAGACATCGGCCTTCGAGTGTTTGTATCTATAACCATTTGCCCATCACCTCCAAGGCCTCTTTGTAAAACCACCTTTCTCAGCACCTGCAGTCAACAGTTTGGCTTGACTTGCTTTAAATTGCACCCTGCTCTCTCACCTAATGCCTGACAGATTGCTGTGTGAAATCTAAAGAGATCCTTAGCTCATCTAAAGATACTCCTTTTCCTGTTGCTTCAACTTCAGAGAGAATCAGAGTTGGGAGAAAGAAGGTGCATGTATTTTCCTAGAAAAACAAAAACACAACAGTAAAGAGAACTACACTCATAGAGAATGAAATAATTGTAAAGAAGAAGAAAATAGTCCTTAGTGGTGCCACAAAATAAAACTAAGGGGATGTAGGAAGTGGTTACTAAGAGACTCCCAGAGCAGAGGGAAGGGGCTAGCCTTGCTGAACCCTTCAAAGCCATAACCTATAGGAATCATTTGCAGACTGCTCTCAAACACCATGGTTAGCGTTTACCAGGTTTATTTTACTTGTTATACACAGACGATACAAACGAGCAGAAAACAAAACGATTCTCAGTGGAGTGTGTACTTGTATAAATTATTCAATTCACAGACAAAACAAAACAAATATAAAAATCACAACATTTGATTTACAGAAGAGCCAAAGTATACACACGTTTAGACCCTGAATTCCTATTAGGAAAAATCCCCCATGGACTGGAATCTAGATTGAATATTGTGTATGATGCATATTTCACATTGATTTTAAAGTACAAAAAAAGTATAAGTTTGCTACACAACATTAGAAATCCTACTAGTCTATTTCCAGGGGGATTAAATGCTCCTTATCAAATATAACAAGACTTGGGGGGAATCAGTCTTACTTGCAATAATGCTAGTGTTTTCCCAAGGAAGTCAAATTTCAGCTGTCTCTAAGTGGTGGTGGGGAATCGTTTTCAGAACTAAAATGCAGTAAAATATACAACTCACACAATTCATCTTCACTAGACTACACTATAGTTACCAACAATCCAGTCATCTATATCAGTAGATTATTCATTACAAAGATTTACAGCATAGAAAGGTGGCGTGGGGACTGAGAAGAGAGTCAGAAACAGTTTGTCAGCATATTTGGCACCTGCACAGACCAGTAATGGATTTGGCACTTTGGGGAAAAACAAATAAGGCAAAATAATATTGCTGATGTGGAGCTACTCCATTTAGAGGAAGAGGGAGGACAGACAACTCCAGTTGACTCTGCTTTGCGGGCTTCATGCCACTTAACGGGCTTGCCTAGGAACAGACAACGAACTAGCTTTTACAGGTGTTCCTGTGGCGTTCCCTTAGCTACTGCGTGTGCCCTAGGGCACACAGTGGTTACACCGTGCAAGGAACTGAGAAGTGAGAGAGAGCGGTCATTTACGGAGTGTTTCATGTTTCCAGAGCCTCTTAGAGTATCTTTAATATCTCACAAGAAAACAAAGGGGGTGGGGAGAGCAAAAAAAAAGAGGAGAAAAAGAAAAGAAAGAGGGGGGATAAAAAGTTAAGCATGAACTGGTTTTGTGCCTTGACGATGAGAATAAAAACTAGCCATTCGTTACAATAAATTAACACTATATACAATCATTTCACAATTCCACTAAAATTATGAACATCCCTACCATCCATCCATCCATCCATCCACTCGGGTATAAGAAAGGACGCGCTGGGTGGGTGCAGGTTCTAGAGTCAACATCCTATGGTTAATAGGGAGGCCAAGACAAGGCGGGTCGGGATCGCTGCTGTCTGACAGGACTGCCCAGGTCTCCTAAAGTTGAAGAGTTTTCATTCCAAGAGAAAGAAGGAGAAGGTGAGAAAAAAAAAAGGAGGAAAAAAAGACGGGAAGGATCATAATAATAACTTCACAGAAGAAAAGTTGGAAAACCACAAGGTTCACAGCCAGGTTCAAGGTCGGTGCGCTAACTGCGGAGACGGCTGTGCAGAAAGAAAGAAAAGAGGTTTGTTTTAAAAACAAAAACAAAAATGATAATGATAATGGGAGACCTGCACTTATCCCCCGCAGACGGTCATCGAGGGTCAAGTGAAAGAGCGAGTGCGCAAGAGCGGGCCTGGGGAAGGAGGACGTGGGGCAGAGCAGAGGGGCCGGGGAGGGCGCGGGCGAGCGCGGGCCGGGCGGCCTAGCTGTGCGAGTAGAAGCCGTAGTAGCCGCCTATGTCCTTGGCGCAGTTCTTCTCGCAGTCCCGCTGGGCCAGCACCTCGCTCTTGAGCGGGGACGAGCTCTCGGACACCGGCGTGTCGGCGGGCGAGATCCGCCTCCGCTTGGCCTGCTCGTAAATGCCCGAGTCGCTCGAGTCGATGGACTTGATGGACGAGGGCGTCTCGATCCAGCTGGAGTCGGACAGGTCCTTGGGCTTGGCGTCGTCGGCGGCGGCGGGCGCCAGGGGCGAGCGCTCGGCCGCCAGGCCCTCGGCCTCCTCGCCCAGGTAGGGGTTGGCGCCGGCCATGCGCGCGGCCGCCGCGGCGCTGTTGGGCCAGCAGGGCAGCACGGAGCCCGACTTGGCGCCGCAGTACTGCGGGGGGCTGCGAGCGCCCCAGCCCGAGGGGTCGGCGTAGTAGCCGAGCGGGCGGCCCGTGCAGCCCGCGGCCTGCAGCGGCAGCGCCTTCACCCCGGCGGCCGCGTACGACAGCAGCGTGGCCGCGTTGCCCGCGAAGTCCGTGGCCGTGTCGTAGGCCGAGGCCGCGAAGTCCAGCCGGTTGTTGGCCGGCGTCACGAACCAGCGCTGCGGCGACGGCGCGCCAGGGTCCTCGGCCTGCTGCGGCGACAGCAGCCCGTTGGTGTGCGGCACGCTGCGGTCCGTCCCCGGCCCGGGGCCCGCGCCGGCGCCCGGGTGGAAGCGGGCCTTGGCGTAGTTGCTCACGAACTGGTCCTGCAGGAAAGAGCCGGCCATGGCGTAACGGGCGCCGGGCACGATCTGCGAGCGCGGAGAGTCGTTGGGCGAAGGGGTCAGGCGGTCCATGTCGCAGCCCGTGTAGATCCTGAGGGGAAGGGAGAAAGAGAGAACCGAGGGATGGCGCGGAGGTCCCTTGAGGGTCCTGGAGGGAAAGCCACCTCTAGTGTTGCCCACCCGCAAACCGTCCATCTGGAAGTTGCGTTTGCCATACAGGGTGCAGACGGCAGAAGATCACAGACCCGCACCCTCCCTAGCCCAAACTGGAGGGATACCAGTTTAGCTGCAAGACCCTGAGCCGGACACAAAGCGCAGAGTAGAGGTCTTCCATCTTCCCGTTACCGCTAAGTGCACGGGGAACAAGATGGGGGCCTCCATCCACTGATCCAGAATCGTACTCAAATTGTGGCAGAGTTATTCAAGCACCGAGGTGCTCTTTGCCCGTTGGGCCTTTCCTCTCTGGGGAATCTCCGAGTGAAATTTCTAAACAAGTGGCCCACTCTCTCCACCCTTTTAAGACCTCCTATGTTTATTGAGTAGTTGAGAGAATTCCTTTTCTTTTTCTAGGTAGTTTAAGAAATCCCCAGGGAAGAAACCGCAAGGGGAGTGTGAGGACAGACTTGTCCAGGTAATAGCGTCAAAGGCTGACTTTCACCGGCCAGAGGCCCAGAGGATTGCTGCTGGAATCCTCTAGGTACTTTTGTCTGCCGCTTATGAACGCCCTTTAGTTCCCATCTCTACCACTGCAAAAAAGTAGAAGCTACTACTTGGAAGCAACACTTAATAATCAGTAAAATTCTTTAGAAGAAAAAGTGTACTTTAGTCTTCTCTACCCAGCTTTTGATCCATTACTAGAAGAAAAAGAGGAGGAAAAAGGCCCTTTTGGGGGGAACTTAGAGTTAGCCCCTTCCTCCAAGCAGCCCACCACTAATAACTAACCCTTCTTTACAGAGCTTGGAGGCGCGGGGCTGGGCACATGGGAGCTGTTTACATAAGCTCAGGTAGATTTCTTTAGCTCACAACTCTCTTAGGTACTGATAGGGAAACTGAGGCAAAAGAAAGTTATAGAACTTGCCCAGTAATCAAGAGAGGTTGTGTTTGGCGGGGGGGGGGGGGGGGGGGATAACCTTAGATAAAATATTCACTTTAGGCCCTGGGCCTGGGTGATCCCATTAGAATTGAAGTTGGTCAATGATGTGTTTCCTCATAGACATGCAAACATACCTCATTTAGCTCACACATGAGTGTTTGCATCTTTACTCAGCACACAGGTTTTAAAGTAGTGCCTTGGAATTGTCAGATCTTAATCCTAAAGAGAGACCACTTCCCAGGGTGTAGCCAAGCAATCTTCTAGGACCCCTTGAACTCTCATGCCCCACCCCCCCATGGATGCCCTCTAATCAAACCAGGCCCAGATTACTAACCTTAAAGAGGAGAGAGTGTGTTAAAACTTCTCAACTCCCTCTCACCGCCCCTCCCCAAAACCAGGGATTCCTTTTGTATAGACAAAATCTTTACAACAAACTTCCACTGGTTTAAGAAAGGGAGGGGCTTATCCAACAGAAAGCAGCCAGAGGACAGGGGCAGATGAGACTTACAATGGCTGTCCAGGGGCATTCTGCTTACAAATAAATAAATAAATAAATGAAATATTCCCTCCTGAAATTTAATTCCTGCTTCAATTTTTTTAAGTGGAGGGAAACAGAAAGGGAACATAATTAGCAATGTACAAATATCTTCTCTGTTTGCCACCACAATATTCTTTAAAAGAAAAAAAAGCAGTCTGAAAAAGATACAGTTTAGATGCCCATCCAGCTCTCAAAACACTTGGGATTACTGAATTGATTTGTGCAAAATAAATGCTTATGAACAGATGTTAGCAGAATTAAAAGCTCAAAATCTGTACAGCTCTCTTCCAACATCCCTAGTCTCTTGGGCCACATTCTTTCCACTGTTTTGGGTCCATCTTTTTTCATATTTTGAGCCCTGAAGTAGCAAAGTTTTATTCTAGAGAATCACATTCGTAATTTTGAAGGGGGCTGCTTTGAACTGGTTTTGGGGGGCACACGTAAGAAAGTTGGAGTCAGTAGATACCAGTTACTCTCCCACTTACTATAAAAAATATTGAGAGGGGAGATGGTGTCTGGAGATTGAGGCACAGGAGCTCCTTGTCTCTTCCTCCACACATTTAATCTATTCCTAGTCAAAGACCTAGTCAACACTTTAGCTCTAACCCAAGGCCAAGAAATTAAAGTGCATATTTCTCTTTATCTTTAATAGACAGAAAAAAGAGTAGGCAAATCATACAATCGCACTTTACAATTTGCTATATAACACTATCTGAAAACTCTTAGGGACTATAGTCCTTGCGTGAGAATCCCAGACCAAATCTAAAAAAAAATCAGTTTGCATCTACTGCTGCCCCAAACGACAGTCTTGCTCTGAGAAGGGCCTAGAGATAGGTGGGGGGGGGGGCAAAGAAAGGGAACCCACACATTTAATTAAACCATGTATGCAAAAAGTAAGAGGAGCCATGTTTCTTCTGAAGCTTACGAATAAGATGCAACCACACCTCAGTGCTGCCCAAAGCCTGCAGAGACTGAGTTAGGCTCTGTTCACAAATTCGCCTGGGGAGAGCACATCCTCACTTGGTCCATAGTAAACTGCACAGGAAATGCTACCATGCAAAACTTGGAAATGGGTAACTAAAAGTCACATCTGCCAAGGAGACCATAACAACTTCCAGGGCTACATGCACTTTCAGGCAGAATAGCCCCGTGTCAGACACAGCCCATCTGAACTGAGTGTCTGCAGCCACGTGCACAACAAACGCTGGGAAGAACCAGGGCAGCTTCCTCAGCCAGTCAGCCAACCCCAGGGGTGGCCAACATCTTTGGGATTTGAAAGAAAGCTAAGAATAAGTAGAAAGAAAAAAAAAACCTTCTAACCGAAATCACACAAATACCAGGCCACAAGGTTACCAGAAAGGGAACCAACATGATAAGGGAGGGAAAATCCCAACCAATTTTCTCACACATTTGACTTTCAGAATCCTTAAACCCAACGATCGACCCTTAAGCTAGTGGCCAGTTCAACAGTTATCTGCGAAGGAACATGTAAAATTACTTACGTGTCATAATTATCTCGAAATCCTTTTGCAAAGGGGTTGTGATCTATTTTTAGTTGTGTAATCTGGAGAAAGAGAAGAAAGGGTGATTGTGATCTCACCTTCTGCATGGGAAGGTTGTGTGTTTGAGAATATATCATCTGCCATTGACAGGGGCTTGGGCCTACTGAGTCATTAAACAGCAAAGGTTCTCTAGCAAAACTTTAAGAGCACAGCAGGAGAAGAACAGCAATAAGTATTGGGAAAGTTGTGGAGCTGGGTTTAGATTAATAAGACCCAATAGCATTTCAGTTAGCTCTCCTGTGTGCTATAAGTTGACTCAAATAGTCATTAAAAAATACTGACTGCGTGCGATGCACCAAGACGAAAATCCTTAATATCTTTAACTCTGTACAGTTTTCAAGCGTTTAACCACAGATATTTTTTAAATGGGCCAATTCTGGTTCTCGATTAAAAAAAATAAGACTGTAAACTGCATCTTAAAATTGGGTTGATTTGAAATAATTATTCCCATTTCTGATATATTGACTTATATGACCAAACACAAAACTTCTATAGTTCTAGAGAGTCACCTCAGTTTTTGCAAACATGCAAAAACTGCGAAAGTTCTATTGCTAGCAAACTCCATTAGTCCCAGTAACTTGATTTTATTGGAGATTTCACATCGCGTAACTACGAATGTGTATGTACTCTCTTTCCTGCTCTGAACTCTCAAAACAGTCATATCTGTTCATTTTAGACACCGGCTATGAGATTTTAGAAACGTTTTGTTTTAGATTTTCTAACTTGCTAATAAAATGCACCGGGTAGTTCTGCCTGTTTCGTGAAAGCGAGATTTCTCAAAGGAAGAAAATGCACGTTTTGAAGTGTTCTAGTTTAAGGACCAAACTCAAGCTCGGAAAGGATCGGTCCTAGAAGTCGTGGCCACCGCACAGCTGGGGGTAGGGGTTGGGGCGTCGCGGGGTTGGAAGTACACAGGCAGAGCTTCCCCCACCGGCTAGGTATTTGGGGAAGGGCCTGACAGGTGCCTAGCACTGTCCTAAGCCGTGCTGTAGGGACATTTGTGGCCAAAGCTAGTCTGCGCAGGGTGAAGGAAGACCAGGGGATAAGGGGGTGCCACGTGCCCGCGCCCAGCCCTGAGCCTCCTTACATCGGTGTTCTGGTAGGCGGTGACAGCGATGAACTGAGTCTCCGGGAAAGTGAACGTCTGGACGCGGCCAGGCTGGCTGGTGTCCTCTGTGCCATCCTCGTTCACTTCTACCACGTGCAGACGGGGTTGGTACTTGTGCAGGGACTGTAAAACCACCATCTGTCCGCGAAGAGAAAAGAGAGCGCCTTTTAATGCGTGCCTGTTCGCACCAGCCCGGGGGCTCGCTGTGGGCCGGGTTGAGCCAACTGGAGGCCCTTGCACCAGACTGGCTGTGGGACTCTCCCGGTGACGGGGTGGCCTAGACACACTGACCCGGATCCCTGGGATCCAGGCTCCTCTCTGGGCACTGGGAAAACGAAGCCCTTATGCCAATCATCAGTCCCTTTGCCCTAGTCCTCCTTAGAAGAGGAACAAAGATTTTTCACAACCTACAAATCTCAAATCTCGTGCGTTTATTTTCCAATACAATTCTATCAGTATTTGTGTTTGGAAAGGTGAATTCCAGAATGAGGTCGGGTGGAAGGTAAAAACAGCAACTTAATGAATTAAATATAATCTGGGGAGGAAGAAATTATTCTCGAAATCGTCACAGATGGAAGCAAATCCTATCCAGTTTTCCGTGATGCTAGAAACTAAAGAAGGGTGAGAGAGAGAGAGAGGGTGTGTGTGCAAGAGAGAGAGAGAGAGAGAGAGAGAGAGAGAGAGAGAGAGAGAGAGAGAGAGAGAGACTGACCTGCCCATTGTTGTTTGATGCTCCCTTGTTGTTGGTCAGCTTTAGTTTTCCAAAAGAGATTTCTTGCCGCATCCAGTGAGCCCCAGTGTTGGGGGAATCCGGATGCATATAGACCCGGTTTCCTTGATAAAGAAATAGTTTGTTTACATATGTTCTGGGCACTGCCCAGTCCCAAGTCCTTAGCACATGATACACACACACACACACACACACACACACACACACACACACACCTTACTACACAGTAAAGCCCATTAGCTGTTTCAGGGGGGAGGGCATACTTTCTTCTATTAACCGGATATTATTAAAATAGGTTTACTGTCCAGTCCCAACTCTATACCACATACCACACACACACACACACACACACACACACACACCTTCACACTGAGGACCATTAGCTGGGCTTTTTTTTTAAGCCGCGATTTCTTCCCATTAAGTGGGAATGATTAAAATAGCTTTTGCATAATCCTCCCCTTTCTAGCGCTCAGGCTGTCCCCGTCCCTCTCTTCTTTGGGAAGTCATTGGCTGACCGTTTTAAAAGTCGCTCGAGCCAGTCCACAAAGGCTTTAATTAATCATTCTCACCTAAATAAGTGTCAAGAAAACGTGTTAATTGGAAGGACTTGCCTTGCACATTGGTGTCCGCTTTGCCACAAGGAACCCATTTGCCTCCTTGAAACCTCCAGTGATTGGGATCCGCCAAAATCACATCCACAAAAATATTGTAATGAGCGGTGGGATCGAGACCAGAAATGTTAAAACTCAAAAAGGGAAACATGCGCCTGTTTAAATGAAAAAGGGCGAGAAAACAAGGAAAAAAGAAAATAAATGTTAGAGATTAAATGCAAGAAGCGGGGCGCCAGATAGCCAAGCAAAACTTGTCCTCGCAGTGTGTTTGAACGAATATTTGCGGCTCTAGAAAAGGGGTAATGGGAGAGGGGAAGACGTAGGGCCGAAGCCGGGGACAGAGCAGAGTGCTCTGCAGTGGGGGGGCCGGCAGGTATCAGTGCTAGGGTGAAGAGCGGGGTTGACCTGCTTCTCCACCTGTCGGTACAGGCCAGCCTTGAAGAGCTGCTCTAACGCCTGGCTGCAGCCGCGGCTCTTCGTCTTGCTCTGTCCACTGACTGACTCTCCGACCGCACTAGTACAGCAGACTCCCCGCCACCAACATCACCACGGCGGTTTTTATCCCTTCCACTTTCCCCTTTTCCAAAATCAGCCAACTCCAGGGCGCACCCGATCGCCTTTCCACTCCGCTCCCTGACCCCACATCGTCGCTGCCCGGCGGTCACAACTTGGGTGCTCTCGCCCAGGGTCACGCCTGGAACAACGGCAGCGAAAAAAAAAAGTAGCATTACCTTCCCTGTTTAGTGATGATCATCTCCGTTTGATGCCGATGAAATTTCAGCCAAAGTGGCCTGTTGCACAGGTATACCTGCGCCTTGCCCGGCACCAACCCAGGCTGGGTGGAAGAGAACTGGTAGAACGGAGCTCCTTGGTAGGAGTGGCCGTACTGCTGTGGGTAGGGGTAGCCGGCCGTAGGGTAGCCCTGCGGCGAGGAGTTGGACAGCAGGCTGTTGTAAGCTCCGTTGGTGATAACCGGGTGGTGGGCCATGTAGCGGCTAGGGCTGCCGATGGAGAAGGCGGGATGCGCCGGTCCGTGCTGGCCGGGGTACGGGAACATGGCACTGGGAGCAGTGGCCGCAGACTGTGGCTGGCTGGACTGAGAGAGGAGGTAACGATCTGCAGCAGAGCCATCGAAACTGTGACGAAGCTCAGAGACCCCGTCCAAGACAGGAGAGAGTTTACTTCTCTGGACGTCCCCTGGTGAGTCCTTGGAGTCAGGAAAATTGTCTGGATCTGACTGATTCGTCATCCCCCTGGTAATTTTTTTCAAAGGTGAACTTCTCTCCAGGTTGTCAGTGGTCGAGATAATGGGATGATCGTGCAAGACAAGCTCAGATCCGCCCGAATGTGGGTAGCTGCTGCTCACATTGAGAAATTTCTTGGAGAGCATGATAGACGGAGAGAGGCAGTGCTCCAGCTGCATAGCTCTAGAACCTGAACGCTCGCCCTCCCGTCCCTGGGTTTTAAAGTCCTGTTTATCATAAACTAGGAATCCACAGACCCCTCACTAGACAGAAAGCACTTCAACCAGCAAATGCTTCTCAAAGGTTTGATTTACTTTTTTTTTTCCCTGGGAGAAGAGATTGGCCAATTGACACTATGCAGCAATCAGAAAAGGCTCACTTTTGATCTTGCTGCTTATGCAGCCGATGAAACGGCTCCTGCCATTGGTTAGCTGCTGACAGTAATTTAATTAGATAGACATTAATTAGGATAATCACCTGGCTCCTGGTCGCGACGATCATGGCAAATTGAAGGGGATGATTTTATTGTTGGCTTGGGGGTGGGGTGGGGAAAGTGTGTTGGTTTACGTGAGCTCTGTTATGTCACCTTTAAGCTTTGTGACCACTGCTTTAGGAAGATTCAAAGATGTGCAATTTACTAAACATTTCCTAACCCCCCCCCCTTTCTCTCTTTAGAGAGGAGGGGCGGAGGAGGGAATTCGATGATGCTAGGAGACTTTTCGGATCTGAATGAGCCAAATATTCAGTTGAATGTAACGATTTCAAGTGCAAAGTATACAAAGCGCGAGCCGGTGGCCTCTTCTCGCCCTGTAAAACTTGCAGAGTCTGTCTTTTCCAGTTAATACACAGAAGCACACACACCTGAGTCTGTGCTTTGTGTGTAGGTACTGCGTGTCCTTGACGCCCCCTCCCCCACCTTTAAACTGCAGGACTAAATAAATAAATAAACAAACCTCCGGTGCTGAAAGCTCCAGCCCTAAGCTGGAGAGAGAAGTGGAGGCGAAGCAGCTCACCCACCCATCAACCCACCTCGGGAAGGTTCGGTTTCCGGCTGGGGTACAGAAACAGTGACAATCTATGATCTCCTTTTTAAGTTTTGAAATAATCATAAGCCGCCGCACCGAAGTGCTTTAATGTATTTGCAGTCATGTTTACTGGGTCGTTACTAAATATTTTATCAGCCAACTTGGTTGCAGATCCTCTGAAGAGCAGCTAGCTGGGGGCGGGCGCCCCGTATCCTTTGAGTCCCACCGCACTTCCTCCTTTCGAAGGAGGCCCTGGCTTGGTGACAGGTTCATAAGCCTCGCCAGGAAAAAGAGAGGGCTGAATCCCCAGTGCAAATGGGTTCACTAGAAGCGTTGATCTGGGGAGACAGAGTGGAAGTGGTGTCAACGCAGTGATCTTACTGAACTCGTGTGTGTGTGTGTGTGTGTGTGTGTGTGTGTGTGTGTGTGTGTGTGTGTGTGATGTTTACATAATCCAGAGGGAGAGAAAAAGAATCCATGCCAGTAATTTTGGATTAGAGAAAAGAACCGGTTTAAAGAGATTTTGCACAATAACACCAAGCAACTCCGAGGTGTAGGGAAAAAAGATCTCCCAGTACCTACTCCACAGGAAGCCAGCCTCAAGCCTAGAGCACCTGAGATCAACGACCCCAGACCTGCTGCGTGGGGCCAGGCATTGCCAATCTGCTCTGTAGTTTTCCTCCCTGAAGGCGGTAGGCACAGGAATGCGGAGTCAACACCGGGCTTAGCTCAGCTAGGGCCAGCAAGGTGGTCAAGAGGCGACGGGCTCCCGGACACTTAGGGAGCGCCAGGCGATCATGTCAGGCTCGGACCACAAAGGCTCAAACTCCACCCGTAAGGCACACAGGTGGAGCATCTGTCTTCAATCCAGCCGCCCGAGTATCCCCGGCCAGAGCAGCAGCGTTCAAGGCTGGAAACGTGGGGTGGGACTTGGGTATGGTCAGAGAAGAGTTAACAGATTCGGGATGTGGTGGAGTTTAGTAAACAGCCAGTCTGCCAGTGCTGAGCCTGTGCTGTGCTGCCACTGGCTGCAAGAAGGTACCAGTTTTGGCCTCCTAAGGGTGCAGGAGCAAGGCCCAGCACTGGTGGCCATAGGCCGGACAAGTTGATGATCAGATGTCTCAGAATCAAGAAGCAATTTTCTGGGAGAAAAAAATAACGCCAGACCCGTTTTCCCTTTGAAAGCAAACCTCAGGTCCTGGCCAGAAAGCTTCTTAAACAGGCAGGATTTTAGCTGTTCAGGCATTGGAGCACCGGGTTGGTGGTGGTGATGAATAGCTAGGTTGGTATTTGATGTTTTCTTCCCTTAATTTTTGCTGCCACTTTCGCCCCGTTTAAGTTGCTTGTGTGTTCTCCTGTCTTTGAATCCCTCGCTTCTTTCACCAAGTGCCCCTCTCTCTCCTGATTCTTACATCATCTTGCCCCCTGAGCATGACACAGAGTCTTAAGTTCACATGAATGGGAGATATCAAATAAGCTTTGGACACTTTAAAAAATACTGGCTCTTAAAAACATAAGGAATGCCAAAGTGACCAACAAAGTGTGAAGATTGAAAAGGTATGTGCCTTCCCTAGAAATTGAATTTGGAGGTGAACAGGAACTGTGACCCACTTTCAATAATCAGCCCAAAATTCAGTGGTTCCTTGCATATACGTTTTGCCTTGAACTTTGTGTGTATATTCACAAGGAAATGGGGACTCTCGACAGAAGACTGGGTGGGACTTGGACTGTATATATGAGCTTCCTTAGCACTGGTCCAGGCAAATCAGTTTCAATAGTGTGCAGTTATATCTCTGCACTAATAACACGGGGGTTTGTTACTAGACCATCTTTAGCTCCTCATCACCTCTGTTGGGGGTAGGGTGTATCTAGCTCGTGTTTAACAAGTTGGTTCAACGCCTAATGTGCCTAGGGTATCAGGCTGCTGGTAAAATGGTAATATATTGCTAGACAAAGGTATTTGCTAAGTGTCTATTAGGACGACCTGATTTTGATCAACTTAAAAATATTTTTAAAAAGACATGATTACCAAATTAAAAGATTGTGCCAAGGTACTGAAACTGATAGTGTTTCCAACATAAAGCAGGCAGGAAGAAGTGGTCTGTGGCTATTTGAAACCAAGGAAGTCCACAAGGTCAAATAAGAGCAAGGCAGGGAGGGCAACGTAAGCCTTCCTAGTCACAGAATTTAGTGATTCAGGGATTCTCAGGAAACTCAACCTGAATGCCGAGTCCAGCCCTAGAAATACTGAAGCTTTTTCCCCGAGGCCACTCTATTTAACACACACACAGAAACACACACACAGAAACACACACACACACACACCCTAGTTCTCCAATATCTGTGAAAATTGTCATTGAACCTAATTATAGTGAAAACTCTGTATCTAAAAAAATCATGCCCTTAAGTGTGGATTAGTCAAGAGAAAATTCTACCCATTTATTTTAATTTTAAATAATTAGATGCAATGCCAATAACTTAATGTTGCAGTTAACAAAATACTATATCTAAAAGAAACTATAAGACAAGAAATAACCAGAACACATCATTCCACAGGAGAGACAGACAGACAGACTGACTGACTGAAAGATCTGGAAACTTAAGACAATTCTACCTTCGGCTCTGACAGTCATCAGATGGTAAGAGCATAAACACAACTGTTGAAATATCTGGTATCTGGGTGTGCTATGCATGACACGCATGCTACCCCTAGTGAAGTCTAAAGTTAACCAGTAAGTACAACCCTCCTTTCACAAAGAGTTAGAAAAACTTTCACCATATTTTCACAAGGGTACAACCTAGAATTAAATCTGTCTCCATACTTTTAGCTACTTCTGGGGGTATTCAGTAAATTGCTTTTCAGTAAGTATTTATTATATAAGGGGGTATGACTATGTATTTTCTTTATGTGAGAAGCTATGAGAACTGCCAATAAGCCATACTATTATACCTAACACTGAGTACTTCAACGTTAATTCAGGAAACAACTATTGTTTATACACTCATGACATTCAATTCACACCAGCATTTATTTATTTATTTTTTTACTTTCTATGCCTGGGCTACATGAAAATCTACTGGTGTTCCCAGCAGTCAACTTCTAGACAGTTTCAAAATTGTTTGTAGAATATACTCTTCAAATTGTGAGTTTAAAATTGCCCACCTTTTAAATGAACTTTTCTGAAATCCTGAAAGTGTAATATGTTAAGATATGAATAAATAATGCTGGCTTGAGAAAAGGGCTTTTTTAAAAAAAAACAATATTTATCTGGGTTACTCACTAATGAGGAAGCCACTCACTAATGGCGATCACTAATTTGTGAAGTTTTGTTATCACAGTGATGCTTCATGTGTTATAAGGTTTCAAAACGCGATGAGAAACATAGCTTTGTGTGAGATTTCCAAAGTACTGTCAAATGTTATTCTGTCACTTCCACCCAGTGCCAAAAAGACCTCGGGAGACATGGATTGTAAATGTATTTTATTTTGTAAGCAACAATCAAAATATATTTGTGCTACTGATTTTTTCAAATAGTAAATGGGGTCTTAACAAAATTTGTCCACTTTGATGTATTCCTGAACAACTTTGGAATCTGCAAACCCTGACTAAATAACCAGAAGCAACTGCACAACGGAGATGGAAGTGGCACAGGTGACTCCCATGCCACCACATCCCCTGCAGAGCTCCCCTGTGAGCAGTAGGACAATGAAGGAAAGTACACTGGGAGTGTCACTGACAGCTCTCTAGGTTGCTTTATTTAAATACAACAGTATCCAACATTGCTGCCAAACACTGGACAATATTTGAAGTCATAAGCACATCCACATGTTCTTCCAAATGACGTTTGGGATCCTAAAAGGAAAAAAGTAAAAGAAGAAAAAGATAGCTGTGTTACTGGTAAACTAATTTTTTTCCCAAGAGCAGATTAAATTAGTAATGAAGCCTCAATTTACACATATTTTACCACTCAGCTTTTCCAACACATTGTTACATTCTTGATTGAGGCTTCTAAATTTGTTAAACGGAAACTAAAAGAATTACCCAATGAAAGACGGATTTATGCAATCAATGCTAGTTATAGATAAATTCCACAGATTTTCATAAAGGGTAACAGGTAAAACTCACCTGTTTTTTAAAAGGTGCATTTATGCATTTATATATGCATGAGTACATTCTGTCATTAACATATTTTAATGTCTGAGGAAGGTTTATTTAAGGTATAGGTAAGCAGGTAATGTGAATAATATAAACTGTAAAAAATGAATTCTGTAAATCTTAATATTTCAAGAGAATTATTCAGAAATATTCTTGGATCAAAAGCCAATGTAATTGAAATTTTTAAATATAATTTGGATTTATTCTAAAATATTAAGAATGCTTCATCCAGCTTTTCTGAAAAATTATATCACTGGAACTTAAACAGGCATGACTGAAACCTGATCAGATCCATTTTAAAATAAGGTTAAAAATGAAACTTAAAACTGCACTATAATAAAACAAAAAAATTAAATGTTTACTATATTTAAGGACAAATAAGTTATTTCAGCTAAATTTGAAAGCTTAAAATAAATATTACTAGCAATAAGAAATGATCTTAAAGTATTATTCTCTTATATGTGTTTTAAAATACCTAAGATTTATAACTTTATACAAGTCTTCTTCCCTGGCTTGTATAACTCTTAGCTCTGCTTTTCTTGTTCATAATTTCAACACACTAACTTCTTACAATTGAAAGAACACACGCTACAAGGGATTCAATGATTAGACTATGGTACTATTAGGGCTGGCCCTGAACACATTCCAGATGAAGGTCCTACAAAGACCAGCAGGAGGAAAGCAGGCCAGTGACATAGTTAACACATGCATGTAAAACATGGGTACCTTGCTCAGGCCTTAATCCCACACTTGGGGAAGTGGAGGCAGGAGGATTTCTGAGACTCTTGATGCCAGCTTGATCTACATAGCAAGTTCCAGGACAGCCAGGGCTACACAGTGAGACTCTGCCTTAAAAAAAACAAAACGAAGAAAAACAAAACACCATGATTCTGATGATTTTTTTTTTGCTCTTGCCTTTTTGTTGTTGTTGTTGTTTTGTTTTGTTTGTTTTTGAGACAGAGTTTCTCTGCTTAGCCCTGGATGTCTTGGAACTCTCTCTAAAGACCACACTAGCCACAAACTCAGAGCTCTGCCTGCCTCTGCCACCAGGCATGCACCAGGCATGCACCAGGCATGCACCAGGCACGCACCAGGCACGCACCAGGCATGCACCAGCAACACCTAGTGACCCTAATGATTTCTAAACATCGATTATACATTTTCCAGTTTCAATTTTAATTTAGTCCTTTCATTTTCCTGTGGGCCATTAAAGAAAATACACAAGAAACCACGGCCTCAGAACGTAATTTATTTAGTGAGTTCTAGAGAAGGTAATGTTCCAAACTGGTAATCTAACATATATTAGATGAAAATAAGCAGAAGAAAATGAAAACAAGGCCGATACCACACAGACTGGAAAATAAGATGAACTTCATTTTATTCTGATTTGAGGGTACTCATTTTTAAACTGTAATAATTAGAATGTACTCATATTTGTACCTATCACAAATTTATAATTTATGATAAAGTCAGACCTCTGCCCCTACTATTCTGCTGGACTAATTGGTTTTACAGTGAATTGGTAACTCATTTATCAGTTATCTACATTACTTGTGGCAGCTGGGTGATTCTTAGAGATTTCCCATCCAAGAATGGTCCTGGCCCAAACCTACATAGCTTGTGAGATGTGATGGGATCAGAGCATATGGTAGGATGGCTGAAAGCAAAGACAGCTTAGTGTCTTGCATCTGAAATATCAAGATTCTGCCAACATCAGCAATATGATAACCATGTTCCATGAAATGGGGAAAAATGTAATCAACATTCTTTAGAAAAACAGTCTAATTAATCTGTAGATTCTTTTAATTGCTGGGTATGTTCCCCCATCCTCTGATAACCAGGTTTAAATATATATTTCATCTTAGAAGGGCAAAAGAATCACTATTTAAACCCTTTCTCACCAAGTAGTCAATATAATTCTAAACTTTCTCAGGGTGTCAGCTATACAGTAAAATGTATCTTTAAAAATTGTTACATATGAAGTAAATCTATAGCAATACTACCTACCTACTGATAAATGTATCATTAACAAAATCGTTATTAGTTAAATAAACCTACCATCCTTTTTATTTTACCTCATCTACAGTAAACTTAACTCAGGAATCAAGTGTCATTTAATTTATTTTTAGTATACTATTTTCACTAAGGATAGACAGTGTGTCACAGGTAGAGATTTATCATTTATTCTCTACAGATAACTAAGAGAATCTGATATCTAATAAATATAGTGGCCTTTAAAATTTTACTATGTTTAAATGACAGAAGAAAGATGTAGTATAAATAGGCAAGAAAAAATGATAGTCCCTAAAATAGTTTTAACGCTACAAGAGCATGTTAGCACGTGACTGTATAACCTATTACAGTCTCCTCACCTGCTTGCCAACATTCTTTATTGCCAGCTGTTCAGGTGTCATCTTATCTTCTTCTTCTACAGCCTGTGAGTGAACACAAAGGAGAGTTCTGAATTCTGTGTTTATTTTCCCACTGACGGAAAACCACCAAAGCAAAGGGGATCATAATTCCCATTCAAAGCATCTTTTATTAAAACAATTTGTTGAAAAAAAGCAATTTTGTTAATCCAAAACAATCTTCGGGGTAATGAACACTATTACTACCAACATTTAGAAACACTTAAGAAATATATAAACAATACCAGAAAATATCACACTGGATCACTGAATGGCACCGGAGAGATGGGGAGCTGGGAGTATGGGGTAGCGTCTTTGCTACTAAATTCCTCTTTTTCTGCCCTCCTCCCCTAACTTCCCCCTTCAAGTTCCCATTTCTCCTTCATTTCTTTTGCCCGTATAGCCTGTGTGTATCTATTTGGTATCAGTAAGGAGGAAAAGATCTGCTGAGTTTTGATCTAACATATGCCATTGTAAGTTGATCACTATACATCTTTAAATTTCTACAATACACATTAAGAAAAAACTCACAATTCCACATGAAGTAAGCATAAAGAAATAATTTCAAGTTTTTAGCATCAAATTAATTCCAGAAATTAAAAATCTGATTAACAGCACATGAAAACCATCTACTACTTCAGAGTTAACTACAAATTCTTTGTGAGTTACAGTAAGCTTTCTAGTAAAAATCCCTCACACTAATTAGAACATCTAGACTAGAAACCATCCCATGAGCCTCTCACAGAAAGTTTCAACCTGACCAGGTCTGCATTTGAACAGTGGGTATTTGGATATTAGGCCTAAAGACAGAACCTGTATCTGCTGAACTCATGGTCTATGATTTATTCATGGCATCCGATAAAGAGAAGATGAAGAGACTTAAAGATCACCACCTCCATAATGCTACCACAGCATTTACCATACACGGTAGAAAAGGGGTAAAATAGTGGTGTCAGAAAGCAGGAAACCCAAATCCCAGTGAGGGTTAGATTTGGACACTCTAAACTTAATAATCTCACAGCTGCCAAATTTCTTCATGTGTGAACAATGAACATGTAGGAAATGCAATCATCAGACATTTCCCATAAACTGGGAAGTTTGGCTGTATTTCACACCTTCTTAATAGTTTTGTAAACAGAGAACTTGAAAATGAGCAAAGATGGCAAGTGTCTAATTTTATAAATGGACAAACTATCTAGAGAATTTTCACCAGTAGAACCTGCCTAAAGAGAAAAGATGGTGACTATCTCTTGTGTCTGCTGGTGACTAGAGGGTGCTTATTTATAACGTATTAGAAATTACATTCAAACCTGAAAGCAGGAAAAAATCCAAGGCACAAACACTCCAACTAGAATTCCCCAGACAGAGAATATGTTCATTTTCCAAGTCAGATGTCACTCTGTTAGTCCCTGCTAGTTATGAAAGTTTCTAACTAGGAATTGCTTTCCCTACTTTTCAATGTTTCACAAAAATTGACTGAAAGGCAATATAGTTTATCTTTCTAAATTACTTTCAAAATTGTGACAATGTACTTTGCTGCCTTGAAAACGTGTTAGATGAATGGCTCAATTCTCCTGAGTGTGTACTCCGTACCCATTCAGCGTTAGCTGTTCCACACACATGGCAACAACAGTACTCATTGCAGTACTGGAAGGAGGCAAGAGTTTTGGAATTTGACTCAAAATACCAATTCACATATAAATAATCATTAGAGAATATTTTGGATTAATGTAAGTATCAAAGATGGCAAATATACAAAGATGAAAGTCAAAAGCACTTAAGCCTTTTAATATTAGTTGAAAGGAAAAATATGATATAAAAAGCTCTGATAAAATTTTAAAATCTTGAACAACATTTAACCACTTTAGCAATTAGTTTTTCCATCCCCAATAATTAAAGAGAGTTCACAAACTCTTTGAGAAGTGCAGATGGTAAAAAGTACTCCCAGCCATGGGTGCCATCTGGGAGAGGAGGAGCAGCTGCAGATTCAGGCATACACTAAGGTTGCAAACCCCCACGACAGGAGATGTACGCACATCCCTTCCAGTGTAAGAGAGACGTGGTCACGCCATCCAAGTCCTCAGTATTGTCTCCCTACCTAAGTTACCTAGATCTATCTGCCATCTGGGCAAGCCCAGTCTGTCTTCACTCACAGTTCTAATCTGGCTAGTCCCCAGGAAAAATTAAGAAATGGTAGCAGCAGAAACAAATGAAATTCAGGCACAGGCAGTGTCCTCACTAGGGAACTTCTGTGTTTATGGCAACTTCTGTGATTTGGCTTCAAAATTTGCTTTTGCATTCGTGCTCTTCGGTTTACTCAACCAACAAAAAAGCACTGAAAATGTTTGTGGCTATTCACACTAGAAACGTTTTTAACAGTTTATCAACAAAGACCCCCAGATGGCTATCCCATCATGCACGGTCTGCACAGTTCTAAGAAATTCTTGGAATTTGGTCTGCTATGTGATCATAATCCCCTCAAATGTACCCTCTATCTTAAAGAGACTTTTACTAAAACCATTAACACCACTCTTTTTTTTCCTACTAATGATCAAAATTTTAAAATGAACAATATCTCAAATTTCATCATTATTTATCTTTTAATAGAGACTGGACCCTTGGCATGTCACTAGCATTCCTGACAGACAGACACAGAGCAAC
The DNA here is from genome assembly GCF_037038515.1 of Microtus pennsylvanicus. NCBI lineage: Eukaryota > Metazoa > Chordata > Mammalia > Rodentia > Cricetidae > Microtus > Microtus pennsylvanicus. The sequence goes on from NC_134587.1 coordinate 19,369,716, forward strand.
TCCACTTTCCTGAACACCTGTACAATTAATTATCCAACACCTGTTTCTCTCCTGTCCCTTAACCACTGCTTTTTAACATGTCTTTTTCCACATATACCTCTGAAAAGCCCCTTTTTTTCTTTACTGGCATTCTTTCTTCATTCTACAACATGTTAAAATTTCATTGAAGTACACACTCTTAAACAGCATCAATAGAGCAATTTATTTTTCATGTAACAAAGGACAAAAAAGCTAGAATGGCATATATTATGTTTTTACCAGTAAACAATATCTGTGTAACTGCTAAGTGTTTATTTCTTTTGTAACTTTAAATTTTATATCTCATAGTGAATATGAATAAAACTAATATTGATTAGAGAGGCAGAAAGTCTAAATAAAAGGCTTTTACAAGATATATTTTGGAAAGCAAAGTGAACAAACATGAAGCAATATGTAAACTCCCTAAGATAGAAGAAACATGAATATAAAGGACAACAAAACTTTTGACGACTACCACCACTAAATTGCAGCATATGTACGCATGTATAAATGTGTCTATGTATATATGTATGTATGTTCTTGAGACAGGGTCTCACCATGTAGCTCTGGCTGTCCTGAAACTCACTATGACCAGGCTGGCCTCAAATTCATAATTCAAAACCTGTCTCTGCCTCTGAGCGCTGGGATTAAAGGTGTGCACCACCACTGCCCAGACTCACAGTAACATTTGTAAGGAGGAAACCTCATTTCTTTAGATGGTGAATCATGAATAGTAATAAAGCCAAATACATGATTTACCAGACAACCTCACACAGACCCTTTGCAAAAATCTTCTCTTTTCTTTTTTTTTTTTTGGTTTTTCGAGACAGAGTTTCTCTGTAGCTTTGGTGCCTGTCCCAGAACTAGCTCTTGTAGACCAGGCTGGCCTCGAACTCCCAGTGATCCGCCTGCCTCTGCCTCCCGAGCGCTGGGATTAAAGGCGTGCGCAACCACCGCCCGGCCCTTTGCAAAAATCTTAACAGGAAATCCAATTTTAAAGCATAATAAAATCAAAAAGGGGATATAAAATAAAGATCCCATGAGTATGTAAACATTTGCATATATAACAGCAATTTGTAACCCAGTCTTTTGAAAAACAAAAGTGGTTTCGGTAAGCTAGCATATTGGCATACACCTCTGATCTCAGTACTCAGAAGGAAGAGGCAGGGGGATCTGAGAGTTTGAGGCCAGCTCAGTATAAATATTAAGTCCCAGTCAGGGTTCTGTGAGAGATTCTGTCAAAAGAGAAGAAAGGGAGAAAGAGAAGTTTCTGGTAGTATCTGCTAGTTGCCAATATCCGTCTTGCTTTCTTTTTATTTTGTCTGATTTTCCTACAGGAATCAATGTTCTCAGCTACAAGACTACATTATATAAACTTTCTTGCTGCCAGGGGTGCTCACTGGGCCCTGTTCCGCCAATAAGAGATAGTCAGGCTTCTGGCTGGACTATACAAAAGCTCCTGAAAAGGATTCATCCCTTTGTTTTTCCTTTTCCCCAGTTGTACACTTAGGCTTAGCAGCGGCACTGAACCTTATGATTAAGAGATGGATGTCAATAGTGAAAGAAGAACAGAAAAACAGAAGGAATCAGAATCTGACTCTGAAGTTTCAAACTGGCCTTAAAGTGTAAGAGAGAACTTTAATTATATTTAAGCAATTGCTATTTTGAGTTAACATGACATTAGAAATTTAAAAAACAGAAAATCAGGAGTTACATAAGTATAGAATTTTCTATCTCCTATCTTAAAGATGACAATGTTACTAAAACAATGTTGACTTATGACATATATTTAAAATAAATATCATTTTCAGGAGACTGGAAAGATGGCTCAGCTGTTAAACACCCTTAGTATTCTTCCAGAGAATTCATTCAGTTCCTAGCACCCATATGGCAGTTCACAACCTTCTGTAACTCTAGTTCCAGAAGATCAAATGTCCTCTTCTGGCCTCCCATGCCATGGTAAACATGCATACACACATACATACATATTCATACACACAAAATAAATACAACCTGTAAAATATTATAGAATACTCCCACTGGCAGCACGTTTCATAAGCTTTTAATATTTAAAGTTTTGTCTACTTGTTTGGTTTTTTTCCTTTAATAAGGTAGAAACTTTTTCATGCTAAATACCATTTTTTTTCTAATTCTTTTGATCATTTGTTTTAAAAAGCATTCTAACCACCTATAACATTCCTGACAAAACAGTTCTGAAAGTTATCTCCTTATTCTCTTGGATTTCTGTTTCATTGTAAATAATCTATCACATTACATTCAAATAATGATGATTTGACGCATTTTCCTCAATATTTAATCTTGTTTTTCTTATCTAAGTACATGAGCACAAAAATTTTCTGCCTAATAATTATACTTAGTTTATATGAATTAATATAAAATTATCTCATTTATCCAAAAAGTAAGCTATCAGGCAAGATTTTTGTTTCTGTGGGGGTTTGTTTGTTTTCCTTGAGACAGGGTTTCTTTGTGTAATAGCTCTGGCTGTCCTAGAACTCTCAGTAGACCAGGTTGACCTTGAACTCACAGACAGCCACCTGCCTCTTCTTCCAGACTGCTGTGATTAAAGGTGTATACCACGACTCCTGGCTTCTATGTTATTCTTAAAATGATCTTTTGTAATCCATCTTTTGACCTATACATTCATTTACAAATATGTAATGAAACATTAGAGTTTTAAAATCTAGCAGCAGCATTTTAGTCTCCATAGATGAGGGGTTTGGAACACAGTGCTGCGGGAGTTACAGCCTAGTCATTAGAACAACCATGTGAATTATTACAATAATAATCAAGCAGAAATCCTGTATGGAATTCAGACCAGAAGAATTTAATTATCTCCAAACTCATTTTACTTTAGGACCTGACTGGCACCTAACAATAATTACCTTAGTTTTTAAAACCCAGCCAATTAAAAAGAATGCCATGAAAAACTGGTAGTATGGGCCTTCCTTGTGTATTTTAAGTGTTACTATAAAAACTTCACCGTTTTCTTTCAATCACAGAGGGAATTACATTCCCAAATTTGGACTCTTCATATCACAGCTTACACACTGTTTTCATTTTTTAACTAAACCTTACAAGATTTTTAGTGCTACAGAGATTTTTAAAACTGTAATATAGGAAAAAAAACTTCTATGGATGGGCAGCAGTAACCATAAATAGGTTATTTCCTGGCAGAAGGAAATATGAATTTACTTAAATGTAATGTTACAGAGAAATAAAAATCATTCCTACAGTCTGCTGAATAACACTTGTTCTTTCTTTTTACAATAAAAGGTTAACTACTTTAAATGATAAACTACTATTTTCTGTCTTCATCATCCCCACAGTATGAAAGCCCCACTAGAAGAAGAACTCGCTTACCAGGGTTTCCAGCTGAAATTCTGCTCTAGGACACACTTGTCCAAACCTAACCTAACTGCTGGAATGGAGTTTTGAAGACTCCACTGGCTTTATGGCAAACCTTAGTTCTTTCAATGACCTGCTATTACATTTGTTGAATCTTATATTCTGTTTCTTGTACAGTAATTTTTTTATATATACTATAGTATTTAAAAACAAAGTTTTACTTTCTGGTATAACAATAACCAGTCTTTTGTTTTGTTCTGGCTTTTTGAGACAGGGTTTCTCTGTGTAGCCTTAGCTGTCCTGGAACTCAGAGAGAGATCCCCTGCCTCTGTGCCTCCCAAGTGCTGTGATTAAAGGTGTACACCACCACTGACCGGGTTACAATAATCAGTCTTAACTACAACTCCCAAATCTTGAATTTCAGCCTTTACTTTTTATTAATTTTTTTTCCTTTTTTTTTTTTGTTTGTTTTTTGAGACAGTGTTTCTCTGTGCAGCCCTGGCTGTCCTGCCTGGAACTCATTATATAGACCAGGCTGGCCTCAAACTCAGAGATCCACCTGCCTCTGCCTCCTGAGTGCTAGGACTGAAGGCGTGGCCACCACTGCCCAGCATTATTAATTTTCAATCCCACATTCTGAACTGTTGAAGAAATGTAACTTTGGATATTTATGTGTGTATCTTGGTAAAGATCACAGAAATAGAAAGGAAGCAGTGAGAGGGGAAACAACAGGAAGTGGGGCAGGGAGAAGCAACAGAACATGCGACATCAGAGTGGAGAAGGAATGGGGACAGAATGGGGAGAATCAACCAAAACAGAGCATGTAAAAATACCACAAGGAGACCTGTTATTTTGAATGTCCAGTTTTTGAAAAATACCTTTCTTCATTCCTTTCTATCTACAGTGAAAAGGCTACTGCTACCAACACACTACTAGTCACGTAGGCAGGAAATGTTAAATTCGTCTTCAATTTTCCTCTTTTCACAGAATTCAACCAGTGAGGCCTCCATCCCCACTGCCACCACAACAACATAACCATTTAGTGTAACTCCTAAAGTCAGGCTCTGGGTATGCTGTGCCTCTGATCAAAACAAACTCTTTAACTGCCTCCTATTCCACCTCACACTCACTCCAGGCACACATACCGTTTTCTCAGTTTATCCCACACCTTTTCTTTTTCCCAACCTCTCCTATCACCAGCTTCAAGACTCTGAAAGCTATGATTTCATCCTGCCCACTCCTGAGTTTGGGCTTTTTAGGCTCCACATACTTGTTAGGAATTGTCTTTATGTGTCTAGTTTGTTCCACTTCGCCATGTCTTCCAGGTTTATTGTGTTGCAATGACAGGACTTCTTTCTTCTTAAAGACTTATCAGCATTATATTGTGAACACACACACAAGGAGAGAGAGAGAGAGAGAGAGAGAGAGAGAGAGAGAGAGAGAGAGAGAGAGAGAGAGAGAGAGAGAGAGAGAGAGAGAGAGAGAGAGAGAGAGAGAGCGCTGCACATTCATTTGTTGCTGGACACTAGGAGACTCCGTGCCTTGGCAATTTTAAATACTGGTCAGCAAACCTGCCTCTACCTACACAGCACTGTTCCCTGTGCAGCAACCTAGGCTGCGCTGTCCCCACACCAAGCTTCTCTGCATGGGCTGGGAATGCAACTCAGGCCTTTACAGACTGCACCATCTCCCCAACCCAAAACCTACATGTAAATATTTTCAGGGAGTGTGCATAATGATCTTTGCACATGATTTTTAATGGCCCACATAAAGTCAGACCCTAGTCACTGCTCTCTTTCCATAACACTAACTATGATATACTACACTGTCCTTGTTTATGTTCTCTTATAGAAAGTAAGCTCTCTGGGCAACAGGGATTTTTAATGTCTTACCTTTTTTTTTTTTTTTTAAGCATGCCCCAGTGCTTGGCACATAGTAAGTTTTCAGTAAATACTGATTAAGTGAAAAATGTAAAAGGTCACAAAATAAATTAGATATAGCAAAAAAAAAAATTATTATTTAAATTTTTGGAGACAGGGTTTCTCTGTGTAGCCCTGGCTGTCATGGAACTCACCTGATAGATGAGGTAGGCTGGCCACAAATTCAGACATCTGCCAACCTGTGTTTCCAGAATGCTGGGATTAAAGGTGTATATTACCATGCCTGGCTTATATTTTATTTGTAAGTATTTACATGTGTATGCCATGTGCCAAATCCTCTGGAGCTGGTGCTATAGGCAGTAGTCAGCTGCCTAACATGGGTGCTGGGAACTGAGCTGAGCGCAATAAGATGCTCTTGACTACTAAGACGTCTCTCTAGCCCCCAGCTGCCCATTTGAAAAAAAACCCAGGTGCCTTTGTTCACATATTTTCTATGGCTACATTTGCAAAATGGTGCAAGGTTTGGGGAAGAGTCTAAATTGCCTATACATCAAGTATTTATTTTCTAACCTACAAAATATGTCTATTTTTCATTATTTATTTTATAAAACCACTTGGTACCTAATTATACACATTTTAACAGTTACCAAGAAAACAAATGATTTTTACCTTATTATAATTCTTGGCTAATTCCAACATCTCTTTTACCACTGATTCATTGTGTTTACAATGTTCACTGTAGTCCTCAAGTGTCAATCCTTCCATCCAACTCTTCTTATGCAAATTTAACAGCATCTAAACATAAAAGAAAAGGAAATTATTTTGTTGCCTTAAAAACATTTCCTTTCCCTGTCTTGAGAACAAAAAAACTTCACAAAAATTAATGAATTTGAACTTAATTTTATCCAATCAAATAAGCACCAATTGGAAATATCCTAAATTTACACCACTATACCCAGGTGCTCCAAATCCACGCCCTTTGCCTCTGTCCTGACCTTGGTTACTCCATCTCAAATATTTACATTCACTTGTCCTATACTTAGCAGAGACAGATGCCCTTCCTAACTACACTACCTGAAAAAAACTGTCTCACATTGTTGGAACAAAGGTCTTTCTTTCCTTGACTTACTATGTTAATTTTATAGTGTCTATGAACATTTTCTTCTTTATTCAGTTAACATTTAATATCCTCAGGGTCTAGCTAGACTCTTAAATTACACACAGGTTTGTTATAAAAACTTAATATTTACTTGTTGACAGGACTGAAAAATAAAACCAGGAAAACCATCATCGGTATGTTTACTTTTCAAACACATCAATAAACTGCGATTAGGGTGCCAGCTGAGAATCTGAACAACTTAGATCCCCAAACTGGACTCAAGTTCAAAGACTTCATCAAAAATGCATTTGTGTGCTCGTGCAGACTCTGGGGCAAGGGGCGGGCGGACCGCATTCTGGAGCCCAGGGTGGCTTCAGACTCACAGGCTCCCCAAAGGAGCCTCCCCAAAGGCTACGACCCCTCACCTGCCTACAAATTGACGGTTTTCTTTTACTATGATTATTTTGGGGAGTGAGCACACGTACCACACCATACATGTGAAAACCACATGGGTGCCAGGAACTACTCTGGTCATCAGGGGCAAGAACAACATATGTTAATCAGAAAAAGAAAAAAAGAACAAAACAAACAAAAGAAAACAAAACCGACCAGGGAATATTATGCCCAAGTAATTCCTATTTCTTTGCTTATTTCCATCTTCTCTATGTCCCAGCTTTGTACCAATGGTTGCAATCACCCATGCTCTACACTGGCCCATAACTGAATGCTGAGAATGGGATTTTACCAACATAGTCACTACAAGTGCCAAGACATCCCTACCATGCCTGGACAGGATTCCACTGGAATGCTCAGAAAAGACTTGAGGTTGATTATCTAGGTTAGCTGGATAAGGGCTTTTGTTCTGAGAGAGCAGATGAACTAAAGAATTAATAATATAAATGTAAGGGTTTGGAGAGATGGTTCTGCAGCTAAGAGTATATGCTACTCTTGCAGAGGACTCAAGTTCAGTTCCCAGCACACACATCTGGAGGCTCACAACCACAGGAGACTCCAGTTCCAGGGGATGCAACAACCTCTTCTGACCTGAGGGCACCAGGTATGCAAGTGGCGCACAGATATACATGTAGGCAAATCTCAGGAACATAATTATAAAAACTAATTTTCTTTAAAAAGAAAAAGATTTTTCATTGACTTACCTTCTGTTCCAGTTCATTTTTTCGATAATTGATAGTGATGGAGTAATAATGTCTGTTTAATCCATGAATTAATGCCTATAAAAACAATTTTAAATGATAAATTAATCTTTCACCTAATCTAATACAAATGTTTGAAACTGTTGACATATCTTAAGCATGACGCACCCACCTCATCTTTATTTATTTTAAGATAATGTACCTCTGTCTGGCCTGAAACTCACTTTGTACACCAGGCTGATTTTGAACTCAGAGATCTGCCTGACTCTGCCTTAGAAATCTGGGATAAGGGTCTGAGTGTCCACCATGGTAAAAGCCCTGCAACCAAGCCTGTCAGTCTAAGTTCCATCTCTAGGACCCACAGGGTAGAAAGAGAGAATCAACACCTACAAGTCCCCTCCCCACAACACAAAATATGTAAAATGTAATACATTTTTAAATAAAATTGAAAGGGATCTTATTATAAATACAAATTATTTTTCTCAGCTACAAGTTTAAAGGATTGGGAATTTAATTAGTTAATTCTTCAAAGCAGTTTAGGTACTTCACAAATTCAAACTTTCCACAGCCTTGAAAAAAGTCTCAACTCATAAGCAGTTACAAACCAACTATCCATATTTTATTGTCTGATTTTTATGGTGTTTGGGAGGGAGTTTGCTATTTCAGAAGGAAAGTCTAAAATCCTGTAATAGTCCACATGTCTCTGCATCCACATTAATCTGGGGTTTCTCTTTTGGTTCACTCAATCTTCACTAATTCAAAGATTTATGTCCAGGCAAGTCTTTAAACTATCAACGAGGAAGCTAGGTAGGTATGTGTGTGCTAATTCAAATGTGTGCACATGGATTTTTGTGTCCCCGCATGGAGAGACCTAAGGTCAACTGCAGGAGTCTTCTTTGATTGCTCTCCACCTCAGTTTCTAAGACAAGGTCTATTCACTGAATTTGGAGCTTATAGATTATGCTCTGCTGGCTGGTGAATGGGCTTCTGGGATCTGCTCACCCTAACTCAGTGCTGGGGTTGCCTGGCTTTTTACTTGACATCTCATGTCTGTCAAGTGTCAGCAGCACACACCCACCAACTGAGCCACCTGTTACAACCCAGAAGCTTGTTCTTTACCATGTCCACCTCACTCATGCTCTAAATTCAATGACAAGAAATCAAAATCTCATTAATCAGAATTTATTTTCATTGTATTCAATCTCCAAGATAAACAGGCCAATCACAACAAAAACTTAAGCTATTTTTTTTAAAAAGGTAACTATAGGAGGGAACCAAATACTATTGTTCTGAATGCACAACAAAATCATTCCTAAGAATGCTCTACTATGTCCAAAGGCCAGCATCTCAGCTATCATCAAAGAAGGAACTAATACAACTGGACAAAAGGACAAGGAGCAGAGCGACAAACTTTGGAACACTCAATCCCAATATCTCCTCGGTGCTCAGGAAGCAATGTATGTGGGAAGGCAGAAGATTTGTAAAAGCTAGAGGGATGGATGTAATGTCTTCCAGACACAACAGGACTGGCACACATACTGCATGTGTCTCAGACTGTGGCAGCACACACAAGACCCAGACAGATCCAAGACAGACAGGGTCCCAGCACTGACAGAAGTAAGTGTGCACAGGCTCCCGACCTAACCCAGAAGCTACTCCAGCCGACAACCACTTACAAATGAAAAATTAGTTTTCTCCAATGAAGGCTCACTGGGCATACAAATCACACATAAATAACGCAGGCTCCATGCCCAGCAGTAAATAACAAACACAAAATGAACTTGATGGCATTTTGTAGATTCTTTTGGTCTCAAATTGCTTTGTTTGGAAAATTTTTCTTTAAAATCTTATGTCTTTTACTTGTACATAATGGTTTCCAATGTGTTTTGTTTGTGTGAGTGTGTGGTTCTTATGCATTTTCTTTTCAAATTTTCTGTTGTTGTTATTTTACTTATTTTCTGTCTGTTTTCTAGAGAGGACTTGGAGTTGGGAGAGGAAGTAGGGAGATCTGGAAGCAGATGGAAGAAGAGAGTGATTAAAATATAGTGTAGGAGAAAGAAATTATTTTCAGTTGAAAAAACTGAAAAATAACGATGTTATATACTGCCTAAGTATCTCTCTAGCAACATGAAGTTCAACTGTGGTTCCTAGCAGTATTAGAGAAACCTACAAAAAAAAAAATTAGCCTCCAAAGACAAAAGGATTAGAATTATAATTTATAATTTTTCAACAATTGTAAAAACGAAAAAGGACTTGGGTTAACTGCCTGGAAATAAAGACAGAGCTAACCAATAACCACCACTTTCTAATTAGGGTTTGTGCCGTCTAAGCTGGAGTAGAAGAGTGGGGAAGTATCTAATGGCTGCCTAGCATGTGCTGTGCATCCCACACATTCTAACGCAAGAATCTAGTAGGTTCATCCCGTGGACATGACACTAACTCTTAATTTATCCTAATTACTAGCTAATAAAAGGTAGCACAGAGGATTCGAAGCCAGATCACTGACTACAATCTATGTCCGTTCTGATGTACTGTGCTACAATGCAATCCCTGGTAAGATTAAGTCTACATATTTTTAAGAACAGTCTTAATTTGAAGATTTACTGACAAAAAAAAAAGGAGGGGGGGGGACCACTGATATCAGCCAATGACCTTTAAGAGGTTGGACCAGGTTAGGGAGTGACCTTTTGGTACCTAGAGAAAACTGCCAGCCCACATAGGGGCTCTCTCTCTCTCTTTCTGGCATTTGGTGGCACTATTTGGTTTTCAATTTTATTATGCAGACAAATGTAGTAAAAACACAAACACCGAGACAGATTAGCAAGTACAGGATCAAACAAAGATAGCCAACAGTCTTCCAACTTCACTTTCTCACCCACTGCACGCACATCCCCAGGATATTCATTCCAGAGTATAACCCCATGCAGTAGGACTGTAAGACTGGCGTTCTCAACTCCCTAATGCTGGGCCTTTAATCCTTTGATCTTGTCCCTCATGTTGCAGTGACCCCCTCCAACCATAAAATTATTTTCTGTGTTACTTCCTAACTGTAATTTTGCTACTGTTATGAATCGTAATGTTAACATCTGTATTTTCGGATAGTCTTAGGTGACAGCTATGAAGGGGCCGTTTGATGCTCAAAAAATGGCGACCCACTATTTGAGAACCAGTAGATCCGTATACTTATGGTAAACACAGCAGGTGTTTTATAAATCAGCTTGCTGGACATTACAGCACATACTTGTAATCCCAGCTCCCAGGCGATTAAAGCAGAATTCTGGATTTGAGGCTACCCTGGGGTACACGGAGCCAGGTCAGCCTGGACACACAGTAAGACTGTCTCAAAACAAAACAAAGCATCACACAGGCAACATATAAAATAGGCCAAAAATTTATTTAATTAAATTCTCAACTATAATATAAAAGAATGAGATGACCTAGCAGTTCCTGCAAATTAACAGTAACTCAAGCAGCTCCGTTCTCTGGGCCTCAGCTGCCTCATCTAGAAAATGTTTCGGGGCCATTATAATAGTTTCACTGCTGTTCTTTACAACTCTGTGTTTTATTAACTATTTTCAATAATTGTAAGTATTGAAAATACTTTCTCTCTATTGCACAATGTAGGCGCACTCAGGGCTACACTTAGAGACTCAAAGCCCAGTGCATGCATTGGGGAACCAATGTTTGTTAATGTCCAAAAGGATGACAACTCCAAAATTTAGTGTGATTCATCACTAAAATACCAAAAAGCCCAAGTTTTTAATGGAATCCTTAAAAAAAAATCATTAAAATAAATACTGCCACTTCTAAGCATTGACAGTAATAATCAAATGTTCCACGTACAAAATAATATAGTTTTCTGTATTAATATAGAAGCCTATAGAACAGTTTTAAGTATTACACTTTGTATTCCCTTAGAACAAAGACTTCTCTGAAAGTGAAAATAAAGTTTACTTCAATATTGCCATGAACACTTACAATGGCTGAGGTTAAGAGTACTTGTTGCTTTTGCAGAGGACCGGGTTCAATTCCCAGCACTCATATGGTGGTTTGCAACCATACAGAACTCTAGTTCCAAGGGATCTGATGCCCTCTCCCAATTTCCATGGGCACCAAGCATACATGTGGTGACAAACATACATACAGGCAAAATACTCACACATAAAATTCATAAAATATTATTTTGTAAAGATATTGTTTTACTATAGAAAGTTTTTAAAATATGGATAAAGAAAATAAGGGAGGAAAATCCCATTATTCTACTACCTAGAGATAATCAAATCCAACATCTTGGTATAAATACACAGGTTCTAAAACATGTACTTACTAAATGGAGAACATGTATATCCCATTTAAATTTTCCTGTAACTGTTAACCAGTTTACAATGTGATCACAATATTCTCCCACATCTTTAAGTACATTAGAGACACCAGTGCTAAAGAACACACTAGTGACTGCTGCCAGGCTTCTACCACTTACTTCTAAGTTGTCTGGGGAACAAGTTCCCTCTTAATACAGCTAACTTTCCCTTAAGATAAAGGGTGTGGTGTTTCTGAAAGGTTTCTATCAGCAATCTAAAAATTTGACATACAGACATTTAAATTCTATTATAAACTTTCTATCTAGCTTGTCCTACAAAAGCAAGTTATTTTAAAGGTGCGCCCCTCTTTGGCTTGATCCCAATGGAGTGTCTTAGTGTTGAAATCGTCTAAACTGTAAAGCATCCAAATAGATGCCGTTCTGATGGGCACTACACAAACTGTGAAATAAACATATTTACAGACTCTAATTGGGAGACAAGACAAATTTAAAATGATAGGAAAATAATGCCACTTTTTAACTTAAGCTTGAAAACTGTTTCAAAAGGTCCATTTTTAATTCCAGGTGGAAGGCAGGGCTACACACTACCAAGGGGATTAGTACAGAAAAAACAGATTTCAGTATCAATTCTGCCTGTGAAGTTAAAAGGCAGCATTTTAATTTTAAAAAGGCAATATGCAACAGGTAACTCGTGACTTGCAGAAATCCACCATGTAGCGAACACAGGACTCTAGGTTGTGAGACACTATTGAACCTTCTGTAGAAATAATGAAGCAGGATGATGCTAAGGGGGTGTTGAGAAAGGTCATTATCATGGGCTAAACAGACCCAATAATATATTCTCTTGGAGCATGCAAGTATGGGCTTGTCTGTGCCCAATCAAAATCACTGGTAGCTTATTTCATACTCATTATTCTCTGTAGTTTCCCCTAACTTATTAAAAAAATTTTTTTTCAAAAGCAACATACCTCAGTTCTTAAAGACAAATATTTCACTATAACGAACAGCTAAAATGAGTGACAACAGCGAAAGTGCCTAAAACACAAAGTGGCCAGGGCTAAGCACGGCTGGACCACGGTGAACTGTTAATACCACAACTCCCCAAAGACAATCTTAAGGCAAAACAAGGTTTCGAGGGAGAATAGCAGTAGCTACTATAAACTCTTTGTCCTGAGTGTGCTATGTAATCAAACATGGTATTTTTGTCCTATTAATTAATCTTTAGAGAAATAATTACCTACACAGACACAGACTGTGCATTTAAAAACACATTTACCATAATTTCTTAGAGCACTAAAGACTTGTGTTTAAACAATGAGGCATGTAAATGGGACAGAAGAGCACTAATCACTCAAAGGGTACTGAGTGCTTGCACACCCACCAACTACTGCAACACTGGTGGATGTCACAATATGACAAAATATAAACTTACCAAGAGTAAATTTTATATGTGTTTTTATAAAATTTTAATCAAAGGTAGGGATAAAACAAAAAAAAGGTAGAAAGATTTAAGTACTACCTAAGAACTGTTTCTTGGGACCTCCTAAAAGACATTGCCTGATTTTCTCTTACTTTTTGGGTTTTGTTTGTTTTGTTTTGAAGACTGTTCAGAAACCAATATAGGTTAGCTAACTGCTCCCACCTGAAACTTTTGTTAGTCCTACTCTTAGATACTAACTAGATAAAAATGTAGAGGCTGACCTCGAACTCAGAGATCTGCCAGCCTCTGCCTCCTGAGTGCTAGGATTAAAGGTATATGCCACCATCACCTGGTTCATCTTTTCTTCATATATATATGTTTTGTTCTGTTGCACAGACTGAGTTGAAACCTGTAGTCTCCAAAGAAGCTGGGAATCTCTTTTTAAACAATAAAAGACTGCTTATAAGAAAATTAAAATGATTAAGAATTGGATCTTATAATGATGACAGCATATTTAAACACTATAAAACAGAGTTTTAACACATTATCAAATATAGTCATTACCTGGATAGACGGCTTGTTTAAGTGACCCAGATTTGAAGTTGTTTGTCTTGGTTCATGTCCTAAGACCATCATATTAGCATTGATCAATCTGAAGGCATCAATAACAACCTGTAAAACAAGGTGTCAAATCAATTCTTTTTAAAAACCAGTGACGGTGCCAAGCAACAGTGGACAAGGCAAGATCAACTTGCATCTGTTTCTGGCCTATTTCCAGAATATAATATTAATAAAATGAACCTCCTGCTGATAGTGCCATCAGTGTACCACCCTCTATCTTGTAATGGAAGGTGACACCAATTATTGCAATTTCCATGAAGCAGCAAAATATTAACTTAGCGTTTTTATTATTAAAATATGTCATTACTAAGCATACATCAAATAACCTTCATTGTTGTGCTTATTTGTTACCTAAAATTTTCACAGTCAAAACGAATGACGGGAAAAGTAAAACTGCAAGTGAGCACAAGCTAAGGGACTCCATCTAAGACCCAGCCCTGTCACATCAATTATGCCATCACAGTACTTGACATGACAACAAAATTGCAACCAGCACGTCACTTGCCCATGTGTTCTCTGCTAGTCAGATACTCTTTACTTCTTCTGACTCGGAAAGACTTTAGACCTTGTCTGATGGCTTTCAACATCCAAGCCACCAAGACTAGGAGGCACAACAGAGAAAACCAAGGTCACCATGCTTTCAGATAGAAACAATACAACATGGTTACAAGGTCATGGAAAGAAATATCTATATATGTGTGTATGTGTCTTTTGTATATTATACATTCAATTCCTTCATAACCCAGCATCATGCTAATTAGCCCTTACGTATCAAGAGATTAATAAGAATCACCTATTTTCTACTATAATTGCTGACATGCTTATAGTCATTTGAATTTGAAAGAACATAAAGCTCTTAAAAACGTGTCACTTTAGGCAATATTAAGACAAACTGCCTCTTTCCAAGACAATCTTGAAACAAGACTTGAAAATTTCTTCATTTTCCTTTAAAAGTATTAACAAAGGAGATTATCAGATTATAAAAGTCACTACTATCTGCATTTGTTTTTAGTTAGACAACTTGTGTAAGTACATGGAAATATTAAAAATTATTATTTTCAAGTTAAGCCAACTGTAATATAATTAGGTCTAAAAATATATCTTGAGGACTTCTTAGCCAAGCCTGTGCACACGTTTAATCCCAGCATTCTGGAGCAGGCAGAGACAGGCAGATCTCTGTGAGGTTGAGGCCAGCCTGAGTTACATGGTGAGACCCTGTCTCACACAAAGAAGTGTTTCTATACACTGAGGAGTCTAAAGGCTATAATTACAGCAAACATAAAATTACACCAAAACATTACAATATAGTCTAAGGTCTCTGTATTCTTCAATTGTCCTAATATTGATGATAATAATGTTTTTAATGTTGCTTTTAATTTTTGTGGTCCCAATTTTCCCCAAAATTCCTTTTGTTTAAAAGCCAAGTATTTAATCGTAACCCTACACAATTGTTTTTAATTATTAATGGTAAATTAAGACAGCAAACCATTGATTTTATTTCAACTTCTTTATGATTCCATTCTTAAGAATTCAGTAAAAATCATTTCTAGGAAAAAATTTCACCAACTACGGAAATTTCATATTACATCCCAATGAAATGCTTAAATACTTTTTTAATACCAACTACTTTCAAACTAAAACATTAGACAGCAATTTTCATGCAAGATGTTTCACTTCTATGGGTATTATAAGTGGGTGTGAAACATCATTAAAAAAATGAAAATGTGGGTTAGGGCATAGTTAGGTGGATACCATGATCTATTTTTAACCCGAAATTAATATAAAAAGGTACTTTATCCAACAATGCTGTAAGATTTTAATATGTTGTTCAATTAGTAAACTATGACCCATATGAAATGATATGTTCAGATCGATACTTCCTGAGCAATAATAGAAATGATTACACTAATATTAAAGGAATTTTCTGGAATCACTATAGCAACTGTCTTAAGGAAACTAACATGTTCAAAAACCTGCAGACCAAAATTAGATTTAGCATGCAATAAAAAAATGGCAATATATTCTACATTTTAATTTCTATACAATTTTATAATTGCCTTTTTTGCTGTGAGAAGTGGATTTTTCTTTTAGAACAACCTATCAAAATAGACTCATTAATGTCCAGTACACTAATGAGCAATGGGTGAAGAAGGTGTTAATTATGCCACAGTAAGACTCAAGAAAAAGCCCCAGTGAGAACTTGGAGGCGTGTGAAAGCTCAGGGCGTTTCTTCATGTTTGTGTATTTACAGAATGATGCAACAGAAAGACAGCAAAGTGGTCACTCCATAGTCAGGAAAATAAACCAGGATGCAGCATACTAAACAAAGAACCTTCAAGAATTTAGGCACTGAAGGGAGGAGGAGAAGAAAGAATAATCCATTTGTAAGCCATTCTGCTTTTTTTATGGCTCACTCTGAAATATGTATACATGAAACCAGTCTGTCTTGTGAACCTCAAAATTAAAAAAAAAAAGAAACAAAGAGACATAGCATCAAAATCACCTCCTCACAGCAACAATAACCTTCACACAGGAGTATGAAAAATAAAAAATCCTGTCCACGTTGAAGCCCTGTGAAGCCAATGAATCTCTATTTCCCAGCCTGACCAGTTAATTTCTTCTGGTACAAGTGCCTTGAGACTTTTCAGAGGTCACCGCAACAGTAGACAGCTTATAACAAAACCATTAGCAGTTTGGCTAGCTTAGGGAAACCTCTTACTTTCCTTTTTTTGTTTATTATCACTGCATGAATCTGCAGCATATGATAGTTTATAATTTCTCAGGCTTGTTAAATTCATGTTAAAGGTCTGTTTTCTTGTTGAATAAATTTTGTTCATATAATGCTGCCTATTTCATACACTCAGTCTTTAATAGCACCTTTGGTCTATGCGCAACTCACAGATCAAAACAGAGGACTAAAATAGGGGTTGATGATGCTATTTACATGTGTGATTCCTGCTGTCTTCTTGTTAGTAGCTTTAATATAATAGAAGACCTTGTCTGTTTTGTAATTAACACATCTTTACTGGAGAGATATTTGGAAGTGATTGCTGTGAATATACTGGTTAGTAAAATAAACACAATCACACACCACTTTCTGTTATCAGACAAATTTGTGAATTGTACACATTATACTCCAGATCAACAAACTGTGATATAACAGCCAAGTAGAAGACACATATTTATATAACCCTTTATTTTTCTGAAAATATGTATTCACTCTGACCCTGCAAATATAATTAGCTGTGGGATGTGCAGACTTCAGTACCATGGTTGCTTTACTAATTGCAACTCTTGGAAATAGATACTAAATATTTGGAAGCTGCCAATACAAAATAAAAACTGCATCTTTCTTGTACATCTGTCTTAGCTTACAAAAGCAAAATAGTTTTGAAAACAATACTGAGCTCCATGTTTATTCCAAGCACATCCAAGGGTCAAGGACCTATCATTTCATTTTAATGACGAATCTGGCTTAGTATTTAAGCTCTAATTATTTTCAAATTCATTTTAATCCATATTTTTACTTCTTCCATGAGTATACTACAGTTCATTCAATATGCTATTTTTCAACCCATGTTTTCCTAGGTCACTAAAAGAGCAGACTAAATTTCTAAAGCATCAAATTGCAATCCCAATTTTTACATTCAGAGGAAGCTATTTTTTCTTTAAGCAACGCTCACCATAATTTATGAAAATAAAAAGCATTTATTGCATGTATTTCTAGCAGTGGTTCCTGCTCATACCTCTCCTCACCCTCTCAGTGTAGCTTCCAGGGGCATTTCCAACTATGCTCTCACTGAAGTCAATGACCAAGGCAAGTGTTCCAAAACCACACAACAAAAGAAAGAACTGATGCTAACATTTATAATGCATTCACTTTCTTGAGCTAAAAGGGAGGACCAGAATCTTCCATACCTATAATGGTAGGCCTAAGACCTATAGGTAGAAATAAATAAATAGATAAATAAAAATTAAGACCAAAATCAAAGCTAAATACTTATAAAATAAAAAGGAGCTAGACAACACAGTGACATGTAAAAGCATATAAACCTAGTGACGCACAGGCCCCATCTCTAAATCACTATGAACATGAGAGCATGAGGAGGGCGGCACCGCACCGAGCACTGCTGCCTGGAAATGGCCTGTTATCAACTTCTTAGTTTGCTTCTAGATTCCTTAAAAATTAAGAATGAGTGTGACCTGGCAAATACTGAAATACTGTGGAGGTTTGTGACCATTTCGTTACTTCTGCTGCTATGCACTGCCACACGTCTATAAGATAAAAACATTTTCTGTCTCTTGTAAGCCCAGAGCATAAAAAATTCAGAGATATCTTACTTTTTATGCCATTTCCAATGAAAAGCACTAAGAACTAAAACTGACTCATGCCAAACGCATATCACTGGATTGCTGTGATTTCTTGGTCTCAAGTTTGCAACGCGGAAATTATTTATAAAAAGTCAATTTTAGCTCTGGAAAAGAAATTCCTATGTGAATGTACAGTTTCTTTCTTCATCCTCAGAGAATTGCTTACTGTAGCTACAGATCTGTACTACGATTTCAATATACTGGGGAGAATAGGGATGGGGCAGAACTAGCATAATGTACTTTTCTGACAAGTGAAGACATGCATCAAAATTCAAAGAGTTAAACCCACAAGTTTTGAGCATATAACCCTTAAGGAAAGCATATCAATTTATAGAAACTAGTATGGTAAAGGTAATTAGACATTTCTAGATCCATGAAACTGTGAGAAAAAAAAATATAAGTCATAAAAAAAAGTCTGGCAGAACTTTTTAGTGTATGCATTTAGTTAGGAGTTTGAGTGCCTACGCGTGAGTCAGAAGGTAAAATTCTATGTCTATCACCTGCTAGACAAGTGGCCTACGACAAGTTACTTATGTCTCAATCTCCTTGTTTACTCAAGAATGATACTTCACAGAGTTGGTGATAAGATTAAATAATACATCTCTTGTTAACTGTGGTCCTCACAAAGCTCTTCCCTTCAGATCTGTCTCTCTTTACTAGAACCTGCTGTGGACAGCACAGATGACTTCTGAACTCCAGCTGATGCACCTTTTAATCCACTGGGCAGTCGCACCAGGCAATGCATCTCCTGGGCTGCTCCCAGCCAAGGACTAAAAATAACCACTGTACAAGAATCTAGCTATCACTGCCAAAATAAAGATGCCTTTGAAAAGTAACTGTGACTCTTCAACTCTCATCAGCCTATGGTGAGGCTTTTCCCACCTCAGGCCAGGTTCCTCTTGTCCCATCCCACGGTCAAATTTAACAACTGTCTGGAAGTTCATGCCTTTATTCAGTATGAGTGTTTTCTCCAAATGAATGTGTTACATGTCTAATTTCAGTTTGGCATAAGATCCCTGCAGCATCTAACCTGACACAATTAATAAAATAGTACTGCGAGAGCAAGCAAGGTGAAAATTTGCCCTAAAATTCAAATCATTGATTTGTTGTCCTAAGACACTTGGTATATGAAAAAAAAAATGAGGAAATTAAGGAGATAAATTTTAAGGTTTTTTTTTTTCCTTAGAAAAAGTTTTGGTTAAAAATAGAAAGAAAATGTGGTTAAACAACACTATCCTTTAAAAATGTTTTTGTGATTATAATTACATTGTCTGTTTTCCCTTTCCTCCCACCAAACCCTCCCATGAACACCCTAAGTCTTTTGCTCCCTTTCAAATGAATGGTCTTTTTCTTTAATTGTTGCTACAAACACACACACACACACACACACACACACACATGTAGGTATGTATATAATGAAAAATGTCTAGAATCTTTACCCATGCATGATAAATACTTTTCTACTCACAGGTGACAAACAGCACACTGAATACTGAGATCCTTAGGGGACTTCTAATGAAGTCCTATCACTTACAGGTTGCTGGTCTGAAATTAACTCAGAGTGCTAGGTGTCTCTGGTACCTACAGCCAGCCTACACAAAACAAACCCGTGATTTCAAATCCTGTTCTAGTGTACACGCTATGGTAACAAAACTGAGTTCACATAAAGGATGCAAAGTCCCTACAAGTGTTAGCACGGCAGTGGGCAAGGAAGGACATACTTTGATTTTCTTTAAAGAGGATGGTGTTGGTGCAAAAAAGATGTAGATACCTTCCTTGCCCACTGCCATGCTAGCATTTCTCAGAAGATAAATGTATTTAGCATAAAAATATCAAATAAATTCCTACATAACTTAACTTTTAAATTTTGCTTATTAATAGGTAGAAACAGTCTTTCCAAACCATCTCAATAATCAAGAAGTAAACTGTACTGGATAATAACCAAAATAACATGTTTATAAATAAGGAAACTAAGGTTTATATAACTCAAGTACATTAAATGAGATGTTACATGTATAAGAGATAGAACTATGATTTGTACCTATATGGACACTAAGACTAGTCATTAGCAAGCTATTTGATACAATGACTGCACTAACACAAACACTAGAATAGACTAAATTTCGCTTACACAAAAGCAGGGTTTAAAGACTCACTCCTGGGTATCTACTACATAACAGTAGCAATAGAAGAACAATAAAGACCACCAGAATAGAATAAATACATAACAAGATGAAAAACTCAAGAAAGTACTTTTGTGTACTATTTTATGTGTGAAAAAAGCTATCAATTATCTATTTAAAAGCCCTTATCATTAGGTTTGACAATATCCTCTCATTCCCTTACCACTGTTTAGTTTCAGTCATGTAGCAGAGGCAGACTACACTGGAAGTCTCACAGAACACTGTTTCATTTAGAAAGAAATCTGTACAATAACAGGATGTAAAACATGACAATAAACACCTAGTACTCTAATAACTAGTAGCGTAACAACTGAGGAACTCCGCCACCATGTCTTTGAAGAAAATTTACCACTATTATAAATTCTTCTTAGGAAATTATAGTTAACACATTAAAACTCAAAACTAAGGCCTAGGTTTAGAAAAGTCCCCCTAAAACTGACAAAAGAGCTAATGACAAATCACCCTACAATATCACCTTAAAAACTAACGTGATATTGCAGGAAAAGATTTCTGAGCCACTGTTACCCACACAAAACTTTTACTACAGATCATAGACAACTCTTCTTTTTTTCTGTGTCTCTAGTACATACCCAGCACACAGTGGGAATGGCTAGAGATAACTGGATGGCTAGGGAAGTAAAAGCATTCAATAAACCAAAAGTCAGTAATATTCTTATGGGCAATGGGACATTCATGGTTTTAATCTCTATATTTCTAAGCTAATACAGCTGCATCAAATTAATTTTAAATATAATCACACCACTGGAAATGAATAGCAAGTACTAAAGCAAAATCAATTAGCTTAGTGACTGTATTACTAACACAGGAGCTTTAGCTTAAAATAAACGCTACCTCTACACATAGCATTTATTCCCTTACATGCCATTCAAATCTTGTTAAAAATTTTATCATCTGTATAAATGCTATGAATTTTATCTCTTTACATACTTGTTTTTTTAAAGAGAAAAAGTAGAACTATTTTTTGAGAAATTCAAAACTACCACCATCTTAAAATTAACATGAAATGTTGTGAAAACATTTTTCCCAATCCCTAAATATGTGGTAGGGGGAGTAAGCCCTTAGAATATTCATTCTCTAATTCATTTTTCCTGTGCTTGGATTTACTTTCCAGCGCTCCACGTTTAGTAGAAGATCCCTGTTTTAAACTCTAGTCTCTGCAAAAGAATGAACAGCATTCCTTCTGCAGTCTTCCCACATGGCAGAAGAGCTTCTCTTAGTGATGTCTTCATCATCCGCCCTTCAATGCTTAGCCACAGTTGAACCTGCTTGCTCAGGGCATACTGTTTTCTGATTTACTCTGAACTTACCAAGTATGCTATCAAAGTATGCTTTTATATAGTGGCAAATATGGGATTCCGATCTGCAGTCAGATAAATATCCCATTTTCAACAGTTTATAGAAGATTTCTCATTAGGTTAAATAAACATGTTTGAAGACACTACTTAGACTAAAGGGTCATTAGTTCCCCTTAAGCTGTCAGCAGAAAACAGGCACTACAATTACAGCATCTCACCAACAGCAACCTAGGCAAGCAAAGTCAAGCTTCTAAATCAATATGTTTTAAAGAAATAACACATAGGTGCATATGTGAGTTGTATAGTAGCTTTCAGATGCTGCTCAAAGCAATAAGCCCGCAGTGAGCACATGAAAGACGTGTAGGAATGTGACAGGCTGAGCCCACTTCGGAAGCTACTGAGCTGGATCAAGCCCCACTGCAGGGGACTGCAAAGCAAACTAGGCAAGAGGTTACCACTGTGCCATTGGAAGCTCTGGTTATGTGTACTTTACAAATAAACTGAAAACTAAACAACAGAATCTTGGAACTACTTCACTAAATAGTTGGGTTCAAGAGCTCACTGGTAATCTCTATGCATTTACTCTCCACTTACATTATGAATTCATAGCAAAAATTTTCTCTCGTATCATTTAAAACCATTTCACTGAGAGACATGAATTCATCATATAGTGACTTTATTATTTGTGGTGGTCTTACTGCTTGGTCCCAGGGAATAAACCCATCTAATACAAATTAATAGAACATCCATCAAATGGGGGAAAAAAATCAATTCATACATAGTACCTACTACAAATGATAGGAACTACTATTTAGAATTCAGAGAAACCTGAAGTTCTCTCCCACGACTTAAACTACAGGAAGCTGAAGGAAGTGACAACCTTGTCATACTAACTTAAAAGGCTATGCAATGACCTCTGGTGCTCACTTTCCACTCTGGTTATAAATAACCCATAAAATTTAATATTAAAGAGCAAATAAAAAAGCTTAAGGGCTATATAATTTTAGAGTTGGATTTCTTTGTTTATTTTTATGAGCAATAATAATAGCAACAGTAACAGAAGTAGTGTCTATCTCTAGGATTAAGTCCAAATGGTTATTACTCTAATATAGGTATTATTCAATAAACTAGTCAAGTCACCCTAAACGAAAATTGAGCTTACTGGGAATGAACTAAGATGACAAGGAAACAATCATTAATCATCTAAATTGCTAAAAAACATAGGTAATCTTGGAATTTATAAAAATGAAAATCTACAGAAAAAGGTTTTAAAAGTATGAACAGAGTTCCACCTTTATCTACAAACTGTCATCTTAACTCTTGATCTAATCACTGCTTTGCTAAATATTTTGACAGTTTTGATAAATCACATAGCAAGGAAGGGAAAGTACAATGTTATTCTTCATCTTTATAAATGAATATTCTTAAATTTTATGATTTAACTAAAATATTCCATCATAGATTTACTAACATTTAATTTGATTTATACTGTCAAAAGCTCTTGACTGTTAAGAGTCTTAAGTTACAACCAAGCAAAGGTGTCAAAAAGGTGCACTATATACTGACAAAACTTGATCATTTCGGCTAACATAAAGTAATTTTCCATATTTTAAAAAATTAGACGAAACTGTCAAAACCTATGCTTTAGGTATAGTTTTAGCTATAACTTTTACTGAAATATGAATTGCAACTGACCAGACCTAATGAGTATTCAGTATTACACAACACTTGAATTAAGTTTTGAATTTAAAACTGCTATTTAGAACTATACTTGATAAGCCCTAATTATTGTTTGTAATCTCTGTGGTGGGAGCTTCACAAGTTTTAATTCTGTATTTCTAGAATAATAATTATTATTAAATTAAGTTGCTGAAAAGACACCTTAAACATCAGAAAATTATACTGTACTTTAAATTATAAAGTTAGTAAGCAATAAGGATTTTCAATTCCTTCGTCAGTATTAAGTTACAACATTCTTAGTAAAAGAGAAGGCAAATAAATTGAAATTCAGGGATACAGCAAACACTAGAAGTTAACTTAAATTGCTAGTCTATGTTTGGGGGACAGTTCTGCTGTTGAAAAGCTACATTACATCTCATAGGATCATGCTTTAAAGAAGACCTCAATTTTTATGCATCCTAACAATGTGGTATCAAAAACCATTCAATTTCAAATTTGCAACACAAAGAATCTATATTTTAACAATCACATTTAGTTTGTTTCAGCTGCTGAATAGATGTAAATGTAACCCACACCACTATCAAACTCTAGGTCTAATAGATATCAAGCTAATATTTATTTCTAAGTGCTTTAAAAATTATTCGTAAAACCTGCATAAAAAGGATTCCATGAATGTATTGTGATTTTACTTTAACAATTATTCTGCACTACAATGGAAGTACATGCTCAAACAAGACACCTCAGCAGTATTTTAAAGCAGTAACCACCTAGCCAATTTCTGTATGTTCTGTAGTTTTTCTAATCCACTCTCCCTGTGGTTGAGCAAAATCGAATTGCCTCTCACATTTGCAGACAGCTCTGTGAAGGTGATAATAGAGCTGCACCCTGCTGTCATGAGGCAGGAAATAGGAAAATGGCATATGGGGCTAGAAAGAAAGAAATAAGGGGAAAGAACGAAAGAACGAACAAAAAAAAAAGAGAGAGAGAACTAAACAAGAACAAAAGAGATTTCAACAAAGAACAATATAACCCAATGTGTTCTGCAAGTTAACCTCTTTTCAGAATCAGTCAGCATATTTAATCATTCATCTGTGTCCTAATAGCAAATACATGAATGGCTGATTACCAAGTCTTTGGGCAAGTTTTCATTGTCTAAAATATTTGGAAAATACAACTCCAGAATACATTTTGCATAACGTCTGAAAAAATAGAGCCCTTTAAATGAACGGTTTTAGAATGTACTGATATTTATTAAAATATTAATAGAATATATAAAGCAGCAAATATACATATTATATGTAAGCAATCTTATACATATAATGTATACATATGTATAGAATGTATAAAGTAAGAAAATGAGGTATAAAGCTTTCAGTATGGTTTAACATTCAAATTCATGAATTTTTTTTTAAAATTGAGAATAAACATTCATTCATGATAACAGCAAACTTAAAATCCCTACATAATGTGTTAAATTGCTAATATCATGCCATATTTATGGACTTGCATACTTTTAAAAGACTCTACCTTTCCTTTCACACTCTGAATGGGATCCACAACCACTGCCACAGCTCTCTCCGACAAGGCTTCAAAGCTCTGCTGAGTGTTGATATCCACACCAGAAAGCCAACAGCCAAAGCCAGGGTGACTGTGATACCAACCAACAACCATCTCAGGCCTGAAACAAAGAGGGCATTCAGACACTTGGAACACAACAAGTAATACACTGATGATATGAGAAGAAACAACACACTAACAGGGTATAAATTAAGAAAAGATGAAAACACACAGGTGTGAAAAAGCACCATTAGAAACTCTGAAATCGGGCACCATATTATCCAGAAAACATGGCAGTGAGCAAGTGTGACAAAGGAGTTGCTATCATTAAGAGATGCACATTAGCAGTGGTAGATAAGGCTTTCAGCTTTTCACCTTGTTACCACACTTTCTCAGAGCCAGTTTTTAGCCTTTCAGCATTCAAGTAAATATCTACTCTTTAACTCCTTAGCTCTGGGAGCTGGATTTTTCAGGCACAGAGTACATTTTTTAACAATGGACACCAGGATCCACTGTTGTGAAAGGATTAAATATCAATTAAACCAGCAGTAGAACTAGGAACTCAGTCAAAAACCAATTTGCACTGCTCTGCTCAGCTGCTGAGCCTTTTGCTAACATTAATTTTGAAGT
The DNA here is from genome assembly GCF_037038515.1 of Microtus pennsylvanicus. NCBI lineage: Eukaryota > Metazoa > Chordata > Mammalia > Rodentia > Cricetidae > Microtus > Microtus pennsylvanicus. The sequence continues at coordinate 19,395,332 of NC_134587.1, forward strand.
TTTTTTCCACAGTAGAAGAATCTGAGCAAGAGAATGACAACCATTGGGAGACTTAGTCTGAGGGGGGAAATACTTGGATTACACTGTCTTTAAAACTCATATCAACAAACATCTATTCAGAACTGCATTCGACTGCAATTCTCAAATATACAGACAGAACCTACTAGGTCTTTTGATTACAAGTCAATACAAAGTAACTCTAGATGCTAAAGAGAGGGACATTATAGCTCAAGCCTACCACATGACAGCTGAGAATCTTAATACAAGGCAGTTTTCTGGTTGCGAGATTTTCATTGGCGGGTCAACCACACTGATTCTTCCCCTTGGAATGATGCCCATAAATACCCATTAACTTTAAGGTACATTTCCAAAAGTATTTTCATTTACAAAAAATGCTAGTGTATAACACTTACCTTCCTGTTTGTTTCAGCATATCCAACATTTTGGCTTGGAACACTGGATCAACTGCTTCTACACTGACACCCTAGATTATGGGGGGTGGGGGTGGGGGATAGACAAAGAAATTTATAGGTTTTGATACATGTATTTGAAAGCTAATCAAATCATTGAACCCAAAGATTTATAGCAACAAAATTTCTAAATCTGCCAAGTATTGAATTGTTATTAGCTAATAATTAGACAACATTTAGGGTGCTAAAAGTTTATAGTTATTGTCATATATATTTCTGATTATATATATGTATCATCAGAAGTACCAAATAGCTGACAAATTATGATTTTTTTTAGTTATAACTACCTATGGCAAGCATACCTCCTAATACCATCCCAGCATCAGAATTTAAATCTAATCTAGCTAAACAAGCCAGTTTATCATAAGCACTTCCACCAACCAAAGCAAAAATCACACTGAATTCCAATAGAGAAGGCATACTGGAAAACAAGAATACACACTTTGATGCTGGGCTAAGATTATCTTTCTGGGGTTTTGTTTTCATTATTATAAAGAGGAGAAGATGAAGAGAAGTAAAGGAAGGCAGGGATGGGGGGAGATGAGAGAGGGGGATGAAATGAAGACACAAGCCTCTACAGAAGAGTCTACTGACTCCTGAACCAATGAAATACTTTCTGACTCTATTACAGAGGGTGAATATAAGCATCAAAATCGCCTATTTTATACTGTCAGACAAACATTTACATGGAAATGTGATAATAATATATTGGAATCATTTATTTTCCTGATTATCTACACAGGGACTATATAAAACAGAAATAAGTTCATTGTTATGTCTTTTTACATATTTTCATAGAAAAAGATATAATAGTAAGATTTCAATGTAAATGTAAATTGTAGGTATTAAGTGCTTCTATATCCAAAAGAACAAAAAGTTTAATGATTACCTAGAAAGACAAAAGAATTCTAAATCAAGTTACCAAGCAAAAATTCCAACAAAAAAAAACAAGATATAGTATAGATTTTCCTATTGCTTTGTATTATTTTCAAATCTTTTGCATACTATAGCAACTAGTCCATAGAAATACTTGTTTCATGTGTGTATGTATGCATGGCATCATTTAAATGTGTATAATTTGTTTCAAGTATATAAGGATCCTCAAACAAGAGTAAGCATCTTCACCTGACACGCCTTGCCAGCCTTAACTAGAACACTGCCACAGCAGAGGGAAGCCTCCATCCAGAACACAGAGAAAACACACAAGTGAGACTGCTAAGTGTCATGGTTTGAGAATTGTAGAACTAACACTGACAATTTTTATCTGAGACGGTGTAATGTAGGATGGGATGGCTTCAAAGTGAAGACTCAAGACAAGAATGATTCTGAATTCCTCATCTCCTTCTTTCACCTCTCCAGTGCTGGGACTCAAAGCATTAAGCCACTACGTTGCCTTTTATTACTGGGGTTTTTTTTTTTCATATTTTCTTTAAATCCAACAGGGTACAGAGGCACACACCTTTAATCTCAGCACTCCAGTGCAGAGGCAGGAAGATCTCTGTCAGTTCAAGGATGGCCTATACTACATAAAGAATTCCAGGCTAGCAAGGACTATACGCTGAGATCCCTATTTCAAAACAAACCAAAACAGCCTAAATGCACCACTTCCTATAAAAATCGCCTTCAGTAAATAAAAGGCGGAGCAAAATTACCTCTATAAAGAAAACATTTTAAATCATGTAGATTGCTTTAAAAAATCTACATTTTACTATTTAACATGTAAAAATCATTCACTTTCATACATAGCACACTAAAAAAAAATCATAGACTTCAAAGCATTGGAAACCTCACAGGATTAATTTACACCCATTCCAATTTTATATAATAGTCTCTAAAAATTTTTGAGCAGATATTGAGAGTAATTAATATAATACCCTACTTTTATAACAACTAACTTTAAAGCCAGCTTGTTTGGCTCACTAAAGGAAAGAATAAGGAAGTTAGTACTAGCATCATTGAGTCCATAGTACAGTTAAAAGACTGATTTAATTCAACACAAGATAAAATTCATACTATTAGTCTTATGATTGCTGCTTTCTACTGCAAAGAAAAAACATAAAGGGATGAACATCATTTTGAATTTAAAAAAAAAGAAAAGAAAAATGAAACAAGAAGCAGCCAACATGAAGAACTACTCACAGTCCCTGACTGTGGCATAGCGAACACATCAATCACTCTGACGGTGTAATCGTCAACAAATTCGCCAAGCATGAGACCCATAACTTCCATAGGAACTCCAGCACGGCCATGTTTTAGCATCTGTAAAGAGGAAGAGGTACAGACACAAAGCACATTTATTTGAGATCTTGACTCACACACACCCATGCTGCCGAATAACCTAGTTTGCTTCTGTGAAAATAAAAGCCAATTTTATGGATGTACCCTAAATAATACTGATGCCTGAGGGAATTAAGGTGATAAATATGCCGAAGTAAAAGAGAGACTGCAAAAGAAGCAAGTAACTCTATTCCTTCCTTACCTTTAGCAATGCCAAGGAAGAGATATAGACTTGTTCTGCGGTGTCCACGGCAGGAGCATCTGTAGGTGGACCCTAGGAACAAGTTCATCAGTTACTATAACACACAGAATAGTGAAGTAAGAATTAAAGTTATATGTGAAATAAACTTGATTATTTTAATAAACATTCTAGAAAAAATCAAGTATTTTTTAATCCAATTACAATACAAATAATCATGAAGACATTTACAATTCTTAAACATAAAGGTAACAGTCAAAACTCAGTACCCTGACTTTCCAATAGGCATAAAGTTTATTTTCACAGTGCTCATCTACCTTGGCTATAAAATAATTATTGTCAATTACTGCAACATTTGTTACAATATAATATTAATATGAATGCCAAATCCTATTGGACTAGCTTGATAAACTGAAGGATCATAAAAACAGCAAATCCTCAGCTTCAGCTGCGGACAGTATGCAGCTTAGGAATATGGGCTCACTTTGCAGTTCACAGAGTGGGAGGGAAGGCGGAAGAAGACTTCTGATCCCTAGGGGAAGAGCTGTGAGTGAACACACACTCTGCACTGGCCTAATGTTGTTCCCTTCCTACACAAATCTGAAACAACCAGGTAAGATCAGGTGGGCAGCAGGAAAATACCCCCAGTAACTAACCACTGCCTTTCATACTATAACAGGCTAATGATCCAAGTAAGCTTCTCCCAGAAAGAAAAAAAATCTCTGTAGGTTGTCAAAATGAGACTCATAGAGCAACTTGGGGGTCTTTGCACTTAAGGTACCTTCACCCCAGCAGCCAATAAATACAATTCCATGCCAAGCAGTACACATCATTAAAAAATTTAAAAAAAGTCTGCCTTTCTTTCTTTAATATTGGGATGTGCAGAAGACAGTTCCTAACTGCTGTGACCTTTTCACCCTTCTACCATGTCAGAGATGCTAACCGCTCATCCTCGTTTGCATTTATGCTTTTACTTGCTGAAATTAAACAACTGCTTTACTCATACTCCACCAACAGTCTACGTGTTTTCTATCGATTTCTATCAGGGGCATTTAAAAATCTCACAGTATTTGCTGGGAAGATTAACTAGAACTATAGATGGTTCCCAAGTCAAACTCTCCATTTATCATCACTGAATGCAGCTTTGCTGATTCTTTCAACTAGATTTTCAAAATGAAAACCAGCTGGGAAGCCAAAGCACTTTATGCTGAAGTTATAAAAGTTTTAATATTTTAATTCCATTCACTTAGTGGAAATTTGTTTTTTTTCTTTTCTTTATTCTCCTTTTATCAATAAAAAAAAAGAAAAAAAAAGAAACTTAAGAAAGATTAAGAACTGGGGCTGGAGAGATGGCTCAGTGTTAAGAACACTACCTGCTCTTTCAAAGGACCCAGGCTTGAATTCCAGCAAGCCTGTGATAGCTCACAAATGAGAACATTACGTCTCCTCTGGCCTCCACAGGCCCTGCACATATGCGGTGCACAAACATATGTATAGGCAAAACATCTCTATACATAAAATATAAATAAATTAATAAAAAAATTTAAAGACATGAAGAAAAAGTGGAAGACTGTGTGAAGTCAGAGGTGATGATACATTTGTGGAAGTTAGCTTTAATATGATAAATACCATATTCAAGTTATTTCTTGGACATAGAACAACTTTAAAAATTGTATGTGTCCTTCTTTTAACCCAATTTGGTAATGCCAACAAAAGTGGGGCTTTTTTTTTTTTTTTTTAGTTTTTATTTCATGTGCGTTGGTGTTTTGACATGGGTGTCAGGTCCCCCGGAACTGGAGTTACAGACAGTTGTGAACTGCCATGTGGGTGCTGGGAATTGATCCCTGGTCCTCTGGAAGAGCCATCAGTGCTCTTAACTAACCCCTGAGCCATCTCTCTAGTTAAAATGGTCTTTTTCAACTTGCCAGAAAATAATTATTAAGAAGAAAAAAGTGACCACATTTTCACCTAAATATATCACTAACAGAATCCAGGAACTATTTCGGTCATCAGTGTAAGAAAACTGCCTTCACTGTATGTTTTTTGTTTGTATGTAGCAAAGTATCTGGCACACAGCAAGAACTCAGTAATACTTCCTGAAGAAATGAATCAATAAAAATGGAATAGGAAATCGATAGAACTAAAGACTTTCCAGCAGTTATCTGAGAGGAAGCAAGCACATGCAAAGGGAGAGAGTTTACTTCTCTTACAACCTATTTTCTTAAGGTTCAGAATCACACTAACAGAAGCCCTGTGTTAGGAAAAACCACGGCCCTTTTGGTATGAGTGCTGTCTGTAGGACTATCAGAGATGTTTACTGTATGAGCGCTGTCTGTAGGACTATCAGAGATGTTTACTGTATGAGCGCTGTCTGTAGGACTATCAGAGATGTTTACTGTATGAGCGCTGTCTGTAGGACTATCAGAGATGTTTACTGTATGAGTGCTGTCTGTAGGACTATCAGAGATGTTTACTGTATGAGCGCTGTCTGTAGGACTATCAGAGATGTTTACTGTATGAGCGCTGTCTGTAGGACTATCAGAGATGTTTACTGTTTGCTCCACCTACCTCTCCAGAACTCCTCCCTATCCCAACAGGATCTCTACCCGCCCTCCTTTCCCTCTTGCTTCCCTTCCTCCAAAGTCTTGCTAATTGAACCAGGTTGGTTTCAAAGGCTTCAGCCTCCTGACCTCTCTCTCAGGTGTGGGCCATCTATTTTATCTCTTAATCATGTTGGCCAGAGAATAAAATTACTTGGCGTGGGGATGGGGTACTGGCAAGAAGTAGAGAGAGGTTGGTAGCAGTTAAATGTACAGTGAGACAGGAAAAGGAGAGGGAAGAGAAACTGGGGTAAATAGGAGAGCGGTGAGTGTCTCGTCTAGGCTGCAGCACACCTGTACGTACAGTGAGACAGGAAAAGGAGAGGGAAGAGAAACTGGGGTAAACAGGAGAGTGGTGTCTCGTCTAGGCTGCAGCACACCTGCATGTCCGTCCGTCTACACTCACCTGTGAGGAATAGAACGCAGTGAGGCAGTAAGGACGCGACCCCACTAAAGACTCTGGACAGAGTTCAGAGAGGGATGTAAAACCTTCAATAGCTAAATAACAAAGACTTAGCCTCAAGAGGGGAAAAAAAGTGGAATTATAGAAATCTACACAAAGTGGTTTTTTGGTAAACAGTTCTGTAGACCAGCATACTGATAATTCAAAAAAATCATCCAAAAATTGGAATAACAAACATTTTAAAAACCTCTGTCAGTAAATATGATTTTCTTTGTAATATAGTTTTAAAGACAAGATTTAAGAAGAAGTTACACAAGAAGGAATAGGGACAAAATAACATAAATGTATTGTAGGTTCCATACAGTGAATATAATATTATCTCTTATAAATGGAAAGGGATAGAATTCAGTGGTGACTATTCTAGAAAATAACTGTTTAAAAGTTAGAACAGAGTTTATGAGCATCTTCTTACCAAGTCAGGGGGATAAAGGGAATGAACCACAGACTGGCTGGACAGCAATGGAAGAGCCAGGTGCTGGGGGCGCTCCAGCTTTGTGGACACTATTGTGGGACGTTGTGGAGAGACTTGCTTTTTCTATTTTTACAAACAGGTTTGTTTAGAGCTACAAGAGTCAGTGTACTGAACAGTAAAAAGTTTTACCTGCAGCCATTCAATTTCAAGTCTTTTAACACACACAATCAAAAAACAAGAAAAATTTAAAAATACCAAATGTTATAAGATGAAATAAACTGTTTATGAACAAATACAATGATGAACAATGTCTTGTGTTAAAAAGATACATGTACCTCCAAGTTGATTTAAAGTAGAAATTCATGTGTATGTTGCTAAAAAGTAATGATACAAAGACTTAGAAAATTAGCCAACAAAAAAAACTGACTTAACTGAACAATTTAGGAGCAGACATGTTCAGATTTTGGAACATCTGCAGTCTAAACCAATTAAGCACCCAGAATTTAAAAATCCAAATTGCTACAAATCTCTCGCTCTTTTTTTTTTTTTTTTTTGGAATGCACGTTACTGTGAAAGCCACAGTGGCTACTATGGTTTGTGATTCTTCACTGAAACAGAATAACACTGCATAATAGTAAACCATCTTTGCACTTCTAAAAATCAATTAAGTAGTTTGCATTTACATTTTGTTTTTTAGATTAAAAGTGACATTGGCCCATTCCTCTTTGTTAAGATTATTAGGTCTTGATATCATTTATAAAATAATCTGGAAACTTTTAGAAGTTTTCTAGTTACAAAGCTTTCCATTTATATATCTGCTCTGTACGTACATTAAATTATCAAGTATTTAAAATTCAGTGAGTTCACTATTAAAACATTTGGCTCTGCAGCAACTTTTAGAGCTAGCTGCTGTAAATCTTTCAGTCAATGCATTGATAAATACAGGTTATCTCCATCTTGAACCTAAATAGACTTCTATGCTATTTTGAACATTTCACTTAATTAGTTTTCCAAGTTGCCACCATAGAACTGAACATATTTTATTTTTCTTTTTATATTGCTTAATAGAAGCATTAAAAACTAAATTTGCTTCTCTCTATCATGCTACAGTATTAACGAGCTACATTAAAAAAGAAAAAGCATGGCAAAGGCTTTTTAAAACTTTTTTTTTTATTTTATGTGCAACAGTGTTTGTTGTGCCTGCATGTATGTCTATGTGCGGGTGTCAGATCTTGGAGTAACAGACAGCTGTGAGCTTCCATGTGGGTGCTAGGAATTGAACACTGGTCTTCTGGAAGAGCAATCAGTGCTCTTAACCACTACACCATCTCTCCAACCCCTGCAAAAACTTTTCTAACAATGAATGTCTATATGAGCAGTAACATATCTGACAGGTAAAAAGCAATCGATGAAAGAATACACAATTTAAAATATAACCTAAGGCTACACAGATAAACCCTGTCTTGAAAAACCCAAAAAAAAAATCAAAAATTTCTGAATACTAAAAAGTTAAAAAGGAAAATAGTCTGAAGATTAGTTGCCTCCTACTAGTTATGTCAAAAAAAAGTCATTACAGAAACAAATTTTTAAAATTACTGAGCCCTCAGCAGAAACACAAGCAAAGAATATAAAAGCTAATTATATAAGAAACACAAAATGATATAAACATGAAAAGTGTTCAACCTCCTACCTGACCTTCTTTAATTAAAGCAATACCAATTAACACATTACGACTTTTTTCCCAACAAGACAAGTTTTACAGTGTCCACTTTTGGAAAGGGTAATGAAGGAAACACTGAGCTGCACTGGTGGTGATATGAACTGGTGTAATCCATCAAAAGCAGCTGAACAATGTATAGCAACAGCATTAGGGTTGTACAAACTTTGTGACCTATTTCTTCACTCCTAGAAATTATTTGAGTAAATAAACAAAGATGTTTGCAGGAACTAGAATGTTCATAGCTGTCTTTAAATAATGCAAATAAACCCAAGAACTTAACCTACAATTAAAGACCATAGTTGAAGCCTTATCCTCTGGTAGCTTTAGTCATCTTAAACAGCAATAAGCACACACTTAAAGCAAGTATCTCAATCTGTGCTATAGGAACAGGGTTTTTCTATGTAGCTCTACCAGTCTTGGAACTCATTACATAGACCAGGCTAGCCTCGCAATCACAGAGATCCCCCTGCCTCTGCTCCCGGAGTGCTGTGGCTTAAAGGAATGTGTGTGACATCAAGTCCAACTATCAGAGATATTTTAATTAAGAATCCTGAAAGAAGCCCCCCTTAAAGTGGAAGGAAGAGAGGGAGGGAGAGAGGCAGGCAACAGGAGAAAAGGGTAATGCGTATGAAACTACCATGATTGTGAGAATCACTCCACAAAATATAAACATATCAAATCATCACATATAATTCAAGACCATACAATTTTGTCAACTATAGCTCAATAAATATGAGGTAACAAAAAGGAAGGCTACAAGGAGTGTAGCCACCAAACACACTGGCATGAAGGCCGATTCTCCAGGGCTTTTATGGAAGGGAAAGCTAACTAGCCGTCAATCCAGTCTGCAAAGCGAACAGGTAGGCTTAAGTGTTTACTAGTGCAAAGTATTTTTAAGCACTAAAGGATGGAGATTTTTGGCCAGTTCTTGACTTTTAAGTAAGAGATTCCACAATTAAAAAATAATTTACTCTCAAAATCTACAGCATCACAGGACAGGAGCATGAGAAAAGTCATGACAAACTATGAAAACTGTGAGGACATTTAGTAAAAACAAAACACCCTTTAAATACCTGAAAAAAAAAATCTGACAGAATACAACTGTTAGACTAATAGTTCTGAACGCACAAACTCTGAACTGGTCCTGCCTCTATCACTTGGAAACTTGTCAACAACACACATTTCTTACACGGCCCAGAAATTAGGGTTCTAAGGAAGTTAAGTGCTGATGAAGCTTGAGGACCTCTGACTTTAGACTACATGTGTACAGACCTACAAGTCAACGGGAAACATTATCCAAGCTAGTAGACTGGGGTTCACCATGAGAAAAATCTTGTGATAGCCCAAGATACATGGAAAATGGATTTTCTTTCTGTAACTAGAGTTAATCAAGTATGACTATTCAGATTAAACATTTGATGGCTGAATAGATCAAACAATACAGTAAATTCTCTAACTATTATTAGGGTAAATGTACACTAAACAACATACAATAACAAAAGGATCTTCTTTCTGGTGCTTCATCAACACAACCTCAAAATTATCAGCTTCTACACTGTGCCAACTCTTCCTGTGCTCTCTGGGACAACTACTTCACCAGCACATTCAAAATGCAAAGCATGTTTTAGAAGTTAAACGTTAATGTCAAGGTTCTTTAACAACTTCTCCCAAAACTGAAAGCACTAGAATTTAGTAAAGAGATAATCTAAGCAAGCTAAAAACTAAAAAACAGCGCTAACAAAGACCAGCCTGTATTTCACACAATTCCACTCAAAATAAACACACACCTATCTAGCAGGTCCGTAAAGTAAGAACATCTAAATGTTTTCTAAGGATAAGTGTTAAAACTTAAAGGGATGCTCCTATCTAACCCCAGAACCTGCCGGGCATGGCAGCACACACCTACAGTCCCAGAGCTCAGGAAACTGAGGCAGGAGGACTGATGCACATCTGAGGCCAACCTGGCTACACGGGAGGTACCATGGGGTACATAGCAAGGCCACGTCTTAAAGCAGACAAACAAATAAATCAGAATATGACTTACAGTTATATAATTCTGGAACTCCATGAATTAGATGTGTATATCCCTCACAAAGATCAGAAACTGAAAAGCTTTTGTTACTAAATCTGCAGTACTCAATTCCTTCTGGGCACTTTGAAATTACTTAAATCTGAGTGTTTAAAGTTTGTTTTAAAAGTGGAGGCAAGAGATATACATCTTAAGCTGAAAGAAATATATGCGTCAACAACCTAAACTGTAGAATAACTGATCCACAGGCAACGGAGCTAGCCTCATTCAGACATCAGCAACTACCCACCAATGATGTAAAACAATGCACTCTACAACAGCACGAAGCTCACCTTTGTACAAGTAAAACAGAAAAAGTCACACATGTCTAAAAATATTAAATATAGCTAAATTAAATGAAAGGTGGGTTTTCTGTTTTGTCTGGTGTTCTCCTCATTTAGAAGGTTAAAAATCTGATCCAGCATAAAAAAAAAAAGCTGTGACTTTTACTTGGATAGCCCTTGTTGACGAAGTGCTAAAAAAAATTTTTAAAAAGGCATTTGCCGTTATAACAGCATAAAAACCATAGCCTCGAAGTGTTACCTACTCAGGCCTTTTAACAAATTTGTTAACACTATTAGTTATATTACTCCACCTTTCTCTTAGTGTGAACTGGTATCAATTATTTAGCCAATTTTATTAAGTTATTAAAATACCTGCTGATTAATCATGAACCAAAGTGTCACATAAAAGAAATGTAAAATAAATAGTATCAGTGAATTGAAACATGCCCCTAATATCTAAGAATATAAATTTACTTTGGGAAATGACATGAAACATTTTTAGTATTAAAATGTTACAGACTTACGTTTTATTATAACTGTTTAAGGTGTATACTTGGTCTTGAATTTTAGAATTATCTTTAAATCTGTTAAAATGTATGTTTTTTTAAAAAAAGAGAAAGGAGACTTTATTAACAAATGAAGGTGATTGTATTTTAATACAAAACAAATGTACAATATGCTAAGCAGTTGACAGAAAATATCTTTAACATTTATAGGCCTCAACTCTATTATAAAATCCATAAATTTAGTGAAACTACCACCATCAGTTTTGTCAATTAAACCGTCTTCAACACAAAATTATAAAATAATAAATAAATCAAAACCTATACAATTAACTACCACTGTATTGTTTATCTCTTCTTACCAAGCAAGGTAAGAGAGAACCTTTTACTACTTTAATCTTTGCGTATTAAACAACGAGTGTGAAAACAAGCTGCATGGAAGCTACCTCCGCGGCCCAGCTTCCCTGACTAGTGGAGCACCCTGATCTGGGAGGTGTTAATTGGCAATAGGAGAGCAAGTCAGAAGCCTGTTCCCCACCGTCCTAACCCAGCAAGGCTAGGTCATTAAAGTGGAAATGAATTCTTTCATGTGGACTTAACCCTTTCACTACATGGTTTCAGCTGCTTTCTCTCAATTAATTTTTTAAAAACTTGTTACTTTTTAGAGTTAAAATTGTTCCAAAAGAGGGGGGAGGAGTCCTTTGGCTGACAGTTCCAGTGACTGCATTATTCAGAAAAGAACACAGCAAGTTAATTGCAATGTAATACTGCAACTCTCTCCAGATAAACATACAAACTAATTGTATTTGCTTATTTTAACGCCAGAACAAAAATCTAGCATACAGTGTTTAGAAATAGCTCAGAACCATTTTAGTCACAAGAAATTTCATTTAACATTTCAGGCTTAAGAATCCAACAAGTATACAATTTATCACCTTAACATTAAGATAAACTGACAGCATTTTTTTTTTAGTTTTAATGTGCATACAAAATTCTCAATATAAAAATGCTTTGAAGCATAGGAGTTAATACACCTTTCTAATTATGTTTCATTATTCTGATAAGGTGCAGTCACAGCATATCCTGATGACTGGTTGCCAAAAAAAGCCAAAATTCCTTTTATGGCATGATCTCAGGTTTCCAGATGGCACATTAATTCTTTTTTTTTTTAAAAAAAGAGAGAAACAAAAAAGGGAAGAAAATAAGAATGGAAATGTCAAAATAATGATGCATCGCTTTTCAAATGCCACATTTATAAATACTAATATTCCCTATATTTTACTTCAGGAATAAAAACTATATAGACAAGATACTAAATACGATAAAGATTAATGTACCGATGCTATATCTTGAATCTGAATAATCTTGAAAGCACTGACTTTAATAAAAATATTATAAGTCGAGAAGTAAACATTTGAAACTTATACCTTATATCTGACACTAAATATCTGTGATAAATCGATAAATAATTACCAATATGATGATGGAGATATAATTTTACTCACTGTTAAAATACCACTGGACTCCTGAGGAATTATACTAAAAAATGTGCTTATACATTAGAAGCTAAAAATTATAGAAAACGCAATGGTTCAAGGATGCACAAGCTAGGGAATCCAGCATATTCCTATACAATATTCTTTTTTCCCTTTGCACCTCCTCTCAAGCCCTCTAATTATCTGACAAACCCAGTTCCGCTTAGAAAACTTTCCCAATCTAAGCCTACTGAGCTTCTCCAACACAACAAACTAAGTGGCACCTTAAGAGCAAGTAATTTAAAAATATAAAAATTTCAGTGGGAACAGGCACTGAGGTGAAAGTAATATGTTAGCAGGAGAAACACAGAGACAACACCATGCCCCAGTAATAAAGAGATTTGATCAAAGTAGCAAAAGAACTGGTGGCCCAGTGTCTGGTGCACAACTCTGACATTTCTTTCCCTCTAAGACCAGCCTTTGACAGTCACTTTAAAACAATTTTCACCTACTTGAAAATGTGTGTGTGTATGTGTGTAAAATATGTCATGAATATCAGTCAGAATAGACATCTATAAACTCTATCTTACCAGAACAGACTAAATGCCCTTCATTCTGTGTAACTACTACTAACAGCCACAGGACAGAAAAGAACCAGTACAACAACTGACTACTTTTAAAAGTTCAAACTTTTGAACCTAAAAATAACTGTAAGCATTTGGGAACAGCAAATTATGCTGTCTTTTATAACTCAAATAGGGGATCAGGAAAGGCAGAATCTGGAATTCCCTACAACACAAATACTGAAACATCAAAATGTTCCATAACAGACACTGCAACTAGTTAACAGGTCTCCACACTCGCATTTAAATTTTTCTTTTCATTTATGTTAGTGTGTGTGTGTCTGTGTGTGTCTGTGTGTGTGCGTGAGTGTGTGTTTGTGTGTCTGTGCGTGAGTGTGTGTGTGTGTATGTGTGTGTGTTTGTGTGTGTGTGTATGTGTGTGTGTATGTGTGTGTGTGTGTGTGTGTGTGTGTGTGTGTGTGTGTGTGTGTGTGAGAATGAGCAAGCCTGCACAGACAGAACTCAAAGGACAACCTTCAGTAATAAGTTCTCTCCTTCCACCACAGGCTTCAAGGATCAAATTCACAGTCAAGCTATGAGCTGAGCCATTTTGCTGGTTGGGCTCCACTTAAAAAGTACTATTCAACTAGTACCGCTTATTTTAAGTGTTTCAATTACAAAATGAATTACAAAGTTAGTTGCAAATGATCATTTTGTGAAGCATTTAAAACTCATTAGTTCAACTCCTAGTCACTCTTGGCGATCTTATCACTTATGCACACATCTATACATGGATACACACACACACACACACACACACACACACACACACACACAGACTGCTTGCTCTTATTTATTCAATAATCACAAGCTTAGGAAGCCTTCTGTCATGTGTGACTACAAAAAGGTAGGCAATTCTACGCCTTTAAAAAGTTTACAGAGAAGGCACCCAAGAAAAATAAAATTAAAACTGTAGCACAATAGAACAAGAACAAAAATAAAAGAGAGTACCTAAATCATAATAACCAATTTGATACATCTTCCCTTGTGCTAAGAAGTGAATATGCAAGCCTTTCCCAAGTGGGGAAGGAATAGAAGGGAACAAAGCAAAAGCAAGCAATACACTAATAGGCACAGACACGTAACAGAGACTATCCTATGCAATAGAGTTCAGAGAGGTCCAAACAACAGTATGAGCTGACCAAACTGCAAAAACTTAGATGTCAAACATAATTCTGCTTCAATTTGAATGGATGTTTTTCTAAAGAACATTTAAAAAGGGGAGACCTTTGGGGACTGGCAGTATGGCTCAGTCAACACAGTGCTTGCTCTGTGTACACAAGAGCACAAAAACTCTGTGATCCCCAGCACCCATGTAAAAAGCTAGGCATGGTAGGGTATGGTGGAGAGTGTAATCCCAGCACCCAGGAAGCAGAGATAGAGGATCCTTAGGGCTCACTGACCAGTCAGTAGAGCCAAATTGGTGAGCTCCAGGCCAGGATGCAAGACTATTTCAAAAAAGTGGATGGCAATTCTGAGAAGAACACCCGAGGTTACCCCCTTGCCTTCACTCACACATGCACACACAGGGAGACCTTTTGGGCTGGAGAGATGGCTCAGTAAGTACCTGAGCTTAGTCTCTGGAACCTATTTGGAGAAAAAGAATCAACTCCTACAAACTGTCCTCTGATCTCCATAGATGTGCCATGGTACAAGTATGCACGTGCGCGCACACACACACATACACACACACACATAAGTAAAAAGGACAAAAATTAAGGTAAACGTACTAGTGCATTGCATTTATGAGAAAAGTTATTTAAGTTATTAAGTTATTTATTAATATAGATCAAATAATGTAAAATTAGCTGACACCCATGAAAGAAATAGTTTCTTACTCAAAGGATGTTTTCCCATACAAAAACTATGTCTTAGAACATATTGTGAAATTAGTGTGTATGGAATGTGCATAAAGATTACACCTGTTTTGTCTCAAGTCTGGGTTTTCCTTTAACATGCTATCCCCAGAAGTAATATTCTTTCAGCACATACTATAAGAAGCTGATTATCAAACATCCAAGCAATGGGCACCACTGGAAGGGGAGGCAGAGTTCAAGACAGGATTAGTTGCATCACTGATCAAAGGAGCTGAAGGTTAAGAGGATGCTACTGTGATCAGCTGTTAGAAACAGCAGCCACAAGAGCCAGGCCCTGAAGGTGTTTAAATGAATACTGAACCTTGCCTGTCTGTGTGCAGTTTTTGCTTTCTATTTTAAAAAAATGTTATCCTCATGTTTCTTTCTTTACAAATGTTATTTATCTCATCTAATGAAAGAAAAAGACAAAAGAACAACATGTAAGAAACAAGTGAATGTGGGCATGGGCATCAGAATATATATATACACAGACTTAGAAAACCTGTGTGACAGACAGTATGACAAGCATTAGATATGTATATGATAAACTAATTAGATGTAGTGCTAATTCTTAAAATGTAGTGTCTCCAAAACTACATATTATATTTATACACAAATATAAAAATGAATATATAACACAGGTTTGGGGCCAAAATGACAGGAAACATGGTAAGCTTTAGGAATAATAAAAGCAAAGCAAGGCCTGGTGTTCAAAGAGCCTCTCCAGAAACAAGTACTGAACACGTGAGGGGTTCTTAGCCTGCTAGTATTTCAAAATTGCATGTCACTTAAAATAACTCTGATGCCTGGGCCCAGCCTGAAGTTCTGATATAACTGTTCACGTGTGGGATTCAGGCATTTTTTTTTTCCTTTTTCTGAGACAGGGTATGTAGCCCTGGCTGGCCTGGAACTTATTAAGTAGACCAGACCAACCTAGAATTCACATAGATCCATCTGCCTCTGTTTAGCAAGTGCTGAGGTTATTTGCAAGTGCTGGGCTTAAAGGTTTGTACCACTACACCGTACCCAGCAAGTTTTATTGTTGGTGTTGTTGTTTTAAAGACCCCAAGAGATTCCTGGTAAAAGACCACTGACCTAAATTTACAAAGCTAAGGACTACACTACCCAGTTAATAAAACCATTGGAGCAAGTTTGCCCAGGTAGCTGTCATGAAATTTCAGAGGTTTAGAGCCAATTTCCAAGCATATCAAATTCTATATTGTTGTAGATTTATTGTAACTTTAACTCAGTGAGACATAGTTTACAAAGTATCACAGAAGTACAAAGTAGGATGAATTACATGTGGCAATTCTTGCTATGTATAAAATACTCCTAGGTCTCTTGGGCACATAAAAGTATCAGACTCCTCTGACCTCTTGTAGTTAGCTGTAAACAAGTAACTGGCTTTAACCAACTGAAAGAGAAGCAAAAATGACCTGACCTGTATTGTGCTCAAAGAAAACTTTCAAACAGTGATAATGCTGTTTGTTACCTGGCATCTTAGAATAATGAGAATACCAGAACAGAGAATCCAGCTGAATCATCACACACAGTGTGGCTAAAAGAAAACTTTTTCATGCTGAGTCCCTAAGATTTAGTTGTTTCTAACTCATGACCTGGCACACTGAAATAACAACTAACTTCTGGGGGAAGAGAAAAAAGGTTATTTTTAAAAACTAGGAGAAAAATAAGGAGCAAATATTAATAATGAAAGCAAAAAAAAAAAAGAAAAGGGAGAATTTAGAAAGTATCTCACAGCTCACAGGCCAACAAGGGATGACCAAAATAGCATGGGGCACTAAAGTAATTTAAATAGCGTAGCATAAAATGGCTACTTTAAAATATAAGGCACTTGCAAAGAGAGCTCGAACTGTAAAAGACAAAAAAACCTCATGAGTCAAAGAAGTAAACAGTCCTTTCCATCCTAGTATGCCTAGTTAGGGAAAGAGCACTCGGCCTCACAGTGGCTCTCCACTGCTCATCGTCTTAGTAAGCCCCAGAGGATTCTGGTCACACACCACCCCCATCACCCCCTACCCCCGACAACAAAAGACTCCCAGACCGAAATTTCTCCATGCACGAGAATCACTGTATCTTAGCCAGAGTGGTATTACTCTTATTCAACACTGAAGACAAATGACAACAGCAAAGACAAAACAAGGTTTAAACACAACTAATGTTTAACCCCAGGAGAGAAGTCAGCTGCACACTGATTTCAAGGGTTCTTGCGTTTCTGATGGTAGGAGGTTTGCTGACGTAGACTGGTGGTGAGAACCACAGATAACAGCTAGCCTTCCAAATGAACAATGGCTGCACTAGGAAGAAGTGCGTCAAAACAGTTTGAGCACACTGGAGGATTGCTTGTCTGGGACAAAAAAAAATGGAGAGGTAAAATATGGTTGCAGGTGGAGACTGACCAGTTAGGAAATACCAAAATCTATTATGAAAGGCATGAAATACCTGTAGGCTGGACCTCAAAACTCAAGAATCTGAGTACTTGCCAAACATGCAACTTACCACAAACATATTCATGTAGACATGAAGCCCATTTTTATCTCCTAAGAATTTTTCACTCTTACCAGAAATTACCTAAGATCCCCAACTTGTGCTAAAATCTGACATTAACACAGCTTGTAACAGTAACATGGTATCTAATCTTCAAGAGGCTGTTTAGACCCTGACCAAAAAGGAAAATACAAGACTGTTCAAAAATATAAAAAGCAATCAATATTTCCTAAAAATTAAACATCATAGCATCTACTATAATAGAATGACCATATTAAAATGCATGATAATAAATTCCATTTTAATTTCTGATAAATATTTTTAATAAGTATACCCTATGCAGCAATTAGAACACACCCGTATTTTTTAAAAAAAAAGTTAGATGAAGAATAACAATATATGCCTTTAACCCCAGCACCTGGAGGAGAGGAGTAGGCAGAGGCAGGCAGATCTCTGAGTCAGAGGCCAGTCTAGTTTAACAGTGAGTTCCAGGGCAAAGATAACACAGTGAGAGAGACCCTGTCTCAAATTAATTATTACTTGAAAATCACAGTTAACCGAAAACCTAGTATTTTTATTTGCTAAATTTATCAAGTTTATCCCCAAGTAACTCTAAGTACTTTGTTCTAAGGCTCTTATTTGTTTTCCCTAGTTTAAGCCAGAGGCAACTTTATATTAGCACACATACCAACACCTTTCTCAAAATTTGTTAATTCTTTGTCTTGAAAGAAGAAACACACCTTTAATCTCAGCACTCTAGAGGCAAGTAGGTCTCTGTGAGTTCAAGGCCAGCCTGGTCTATGTAATGAGTTCCAGGACACCTGGGTCTCAAGGACAGACAGACAGACACAGATGAGAGATAAAGAGATAGAGAGATAGATAGAGAGAGAGAAATAGGAAACAACAGCTTTAACATTAAAGCAACTTCACAAGGCTCAGATTCACACCCATAATTCACATTAATTTATATTTCACTGGTAAAATTCCACTTGTTATAAACCAGTATTTACATTGAAATAGCATCTCTCCAAACATTAAAAATGAACAAACAAACAAAAAACATTCACTAACTGCAAATACATCTTTTACTATTTATTTATTTATTTTGGTTTTTCGACAGGGTTTCTCGGTAGCTTTGGTGCCTGTCCTGGAACTAGCTCTTGTAGATCAGGCTGGCCTCGAACTCCCAGAGATCCGCCTGCCTCTGCCTCCAGAGTGCTGGGATTAAAGGCATGCGCCACCACCACCTGGCCTTACATCTTTTATATTAAAGAAGAAATGTTCATATTTCAGAGCATGCCCCCAATATAGCCTGCTGGGCTCTCAGACCCCAACTGTAGCCTGGCCAACTTTTGTACTTTACCTGTGCAAGGTTTCTTTCCCCTTTCTACAATGTAGGTACACATCATGAATTCTCCATGACACCAAACACTCACCTGTAACTTTACACAGATCTGAGAGTGCTTTACATGCTTCTATTGATCGAGTCAACAATTTCAGAGAAGCTAGATAAACTGGGAAAATTATTAAACACACACTTCAAATGATGTTCAGTAAATAATTCTTTAAAGACTGTGAGTAAATACACTTTAGCTTTTATTTTGATGCACTCTCTCATCCAAACATCCGGATGCTCTTGTGAGCCAGGCACACATGAGAAGACAATCCTTAGCTTGTGTGCTCTCCATTCAGAATTTCAGGTCCACACAAAAGAATGAGTAGATTCAAAAATAAGATAAATAAGAAACTAGAGAGAAAAGTACTACATAGCGAACCAAAGAGGCAGCAGACTGAGCATAGAGGTCATTTACCTAAGATAATGTGATCTTTCGTAGGCCCAAGTAGAAAGCCGCCTCTAGGAAAGCAGCCAACAAGGTGGCAGTAGAAAGAAAGGGGGCTAAGTGACAACATCTATCCTCACTGTGAACAACACACACACATGCAGATTTAGCCAATTTCTTTCCTTTGTTTCTTGTAAAATTTATTATAAAATACAAAGAATTAAAAAATACTACTTCTGTAATAAATCATTATCCAGCTTACAAAACAAATCACTACAGCAGCTGTACTCTTCTCCCTTGACTATCAGCAGCCACTGCACACCCAGATGTAGCAATTATTCTAATCTGCTGATTAGCGAACTTAAAAAAAATTGGGGGGAGGGTTCCTTATTTTGTTTTGTTTGGCCATCAATGACATGTCCAGGCTGGCCTCAAACTCTTTATCCTCCTGCCTCAACTTCACAAGTGCTGGAATTACAGGCATGCTCCAATTTTTCTGGCTTTATCATGTACTTCTTTATTGTATACAGGTAATACAGCATTAAAATTGTTTACTTCATCATTCATTTAGAATACATAATTTCTCAACTTGTTTTTCCTTTATTATATCAGTATAAATTAATCACACTAATATGTGAAAATCATTCATGCATTTTTACTACACAATAATCCTACTATTAAACACAACCATGTATACCTTCTGCTGCTGCTAAGACAATTAGGTTCAGTTTGTTTATGTCTTTGTTTACTATGATTAAAAATGGCTCAGCAAACTACAAACTGTGGGACAAACTAGCTATTTGGTTTTTTTTTTCCCGTTCTCCCCTTCTCTATTACAGTTCACAGTTCAGTCCAGGTATGCTTCGAATTTGCTAGACTCCTGTTTCTTTCTCCAGAGTACATAGATTACAGGTATGTGCCATCAGGGCCAACTCCTGAATTTTTCATTATTTTAAAATGCGCTGGGAATTGATTGATATAGGATCTCACCTATGCATGTGAAAAATTAAGATTACAACAACTAATGCACAACTGAACAATTGGAAACATATCAATGACTTAATAATCATAATACTTATATTAAGTGTTCCACAAACTCTACCTAAAGGAAACTCTAAATGTTATTCCGAGGAAAATAGGTTTCAAATGTCAATGGGAATGGATCAATCTGTTTCTATTAGTACTATCTATCACACATTAAAATCTTGCCCTGTATATCAAATTTTAATTACACATAAACATATATGCCTCAATCTCACTTTGTTTATTCCTACCTCTAAGGAAAAAAAATCAGCATTTTCTGTTAAACTGGATTCAATTAACTGTTCAATTTAGGTGGATTCTCTTATAAACTACACAGTAGTCTAACGCCCATTTCTCTGAAGTTCAAACAAAAGACTCCTAGAACAGTAATAATTCTCAAGTCATGGATCACTACTCCTTTACAGACTGAATGCCCCTTTCACTGGAGTCGCCTAAGACCTTCAGAAAACACAAGATATTTGCATTACATTTCACAACAACAGTAAAGTTACAGTTACGAAGTAGCAACAAAGAATGTCATGGTTGGTGTCACCACAACATGAGGAACTGTACTGAAGGATTGTAGCTTAAGAAGGGTTGAGAAACATTGTTCTAGAACATCTATTCCAACATCAGTCTTTCCCACTAAAAAGTAAATGAGAGGGGCAGTGATTGTTAGTCATCAGGCCTGAGGCGAGTGAACCAACTGTTCAAGGACCGCCTAAGCCATACAACTGTTCAGTGGCACTACCTTCTAACAAAAGACCAAAAAAAAAGGAATACCAAGAACTGAGTTTAGATTTCTATCCTACCCTGCAAAGGACAAAGCCATGTGAAACAACAAATTATGACAAAGAAATGGTACAAGGCAAGGTAACAAATGGGAAACAAACGAGATGAGCCCTCCCCACAGCCACCGGTTTACTATCTGAGACATTTTCCAAGATGAAGTGCAGGGTAGGGAATCCAGGCAATCTTATGGGGTCTGTGAGATGAAGTAAGATAGCCAAGATTACTGGGAGACTGAAACAGCTGCGTCATCTTAAAGCTCTAGGGGTCATTAGATTTTGAGAATTCAGCTATATACCAATCAATACATGTGTATGAAGAAGCAACAGAACCTACAGAATCACCCCCAAAGGATCAGGGGGAAAGGCAAACTCCCAGGGCACTGGAAACAAGCGTTCTTTCACTAATATACCAGGGGAAAATACTTAAATTCACAAAATAGAAGGGCATTGCTCCAAAAGGAGAAAAGAGTGAGCCCTAGACAAGTCACTGCACAACAGAACAGAAAGTTCAGTGACAAATCCTGACACAGCTGACATACTGTCAACAGCTGTAAAACAATTCAATGGGGGAAGAGTAGTCTTTGCTATAAATTTGGTTTCTGAGACAAACAAATATATTTGCACGAAAAAGCATACAATTGGACTCCCATCTTGTTTTAAGCAAAAATAGTTCACAGAACCAAATATTAAAGCCACAACGTTGGAGCTGGGCATGAAGTCTGGTAATCAAATACTTGCCTAGTATGTATGAGGTCCTAGGTTCAATGCCTAGGACTGGGGGTGGGATGGGGAACAGAAAAATTACACTACTAAGAAACACCAATAAGTAAATATGAATATGGTTTAAACGATGCTTTTTAACAAGGTTTGATGTCTGTGGCAGTTTTGTATAAGAATGCCCCCATAGGCTCATGTTTGACTACTTGGTCCCCAATTGGTGGACCTATTTAGAGAGGATTAGGAGATGTGATTTTATTGGAGATGTATCATTGTAGGTGAACTCTGAAGTTTCAAAAAGACTCTGTTGATTTCCAATGCTTACTCCCCCCCCCCCCCTTTGCCTTCTGGCTGTGGATCAAGGTGTAAGCTCTCAGTCTTCACTCTGCCAGCATGGACTCTAACCCTCTGAAACTGTAAGTCCAATCAAATGCATTCTTGTACAAGTTACCTAGGTCATAATGTTTTATCACAGCAATAGGAAAGTAACTAATAAAATATCAAAACCAGAAATTGACAAAGTTTACATATTGAACTTCATCAAAATTAAAGCTTTTGTTCATCAAAGGTCACCACCAAGATGGAGAAAAAAAGAGAAAGACTGGGATAAAATATCTGAAATTATGTAAGGTGGTTGTTCCTACAATAAAGACTCCTAAATTCAAGAATTCATCCTTTTTGTTGTTGTTGTTTTGCTTTGTTTTTTCGAGACAAGGTTTCTCAGTAGCTTTGGAGCCTGTCCTGGAACTAGCTCTTGTAGACCAGCTGGCCTGGAACTCACAAAGACTCACCTGTCTCTGCCTCCCGAGTGCTGGGATTAAAGGTGTGCCACCACCGCCCAGCCAAGAGTTTCATTTATCAAAAAATCTTTTTTTAAAAACAGTAAAAGACTTTCAGAAAGTAAAAACAAAAGCTTAGCTGTTAGGAAGGGTGGGAATATTGGCTAATTGTTAAGATGGGCAACATCTGTGGATCTCAAAATGTTTCGTTCTTTAGGCAGAGAGAAAATGATGCAAGAGAAATATGGATCTTCACAAAGGAAAGAGCAACTAGAAGTGAAGCTACATGGACAGAATCTTTTCCTTCCTTAAATCTTTGCGTGGGTAATGGACTCCTGGGGGAAACGGCACAGCTGTTTTACAAAAACAAGTCACTCACCTTTGATTACATTAAAAAAAACCCTGGCTCCAACACGTATGTCTTCAATGTTCATAGCCAAGAGCAGACAGCCCAACTATCCACAGAAGACAAATGAATAAACAGAAAGTAATAGAAATACACACATAATGTCAGAACACGGTCCAGGACTGGAGCCAAAGGAGAACTCCTAGTGTCTGTGAGAACACTCCAAGAAAACAAGAGTTTTGTGACCCTAGTTTCTTCAAGACACAGAACTGTTCCAAGAATGTGTTTTCATAGCAAGTGTAGCAGATAGGAATGAGTTTTCTTCAGGTTGTTCATTACTGTTTGTTGGTGTTACTCAATTAAATGTTTAAACTATCCTTTATATGCCTCTATGGAAAAACATGTTTTTGCCACATGTGGCTTGTCCTTGTGATTGTATAAAGCTTCACTCACAAGAACTTTATTTGGGTGATCTTTCTTACCCCCCAGAGTTGACTATTGCGTGAGACTTTAGGCTGACTCATGTATCGGCTCAACTCTCCCAGGTTCTACCACGCCTAGCGTGGTGACAACATATAATGAATTATTATTCTGCCCTAAAAGGGAATGAAAACTCTGAAATCTACAATACACGCAAGACCTATGTCCCAGTCACATTCAGGAACAGGAAGCACAATGGAAACTGACAGAGAGCAAAGGCAGACTGTTATATACAGTTTAAATGGAAAGTGTCTCCCACATGGACATTTGGTCCCCAGTTAGTCATTCTGCTTGGAAAGCTGTGGACCCCTTTGGACGTGGGGCTAAGCTGTCTGTCAGGCAAAGGGACATATGGTAGGGCTAGAAGATGATAGGAAGTCCTTATTCTCGTCCGAAGACTCAGTTTCCTGATCACATTAGATGTAACGAGCTTTGTCCTTGCGTTTGCCACCAAGGTAGGAGCCACCATCACTATCAGCCTTCCCAAGCAAGAAACTGTGAACTGAAATAAATTCTCTTTCCCAAGTTGCTTCTATTCAGGCATTTTTGCCCTAGCAAAAGAACTAATGCAGAAAAAGGTAATCCTTGTTTAATGAGCACAGAGTTACAGTTTAAGAAGATAAAAAAGGTCCAGAGAAGCTCCATGGTGATTAGTTGTGATACAATTTGACTGAGCTGTCTAGTTTTATTCAACTTGGCACAAGCTAGAGTCATTAGCGGGCGGACGTGTGTCTATACTGACCTTTCCCACCCTGGACAATATAGTACGACGACTACTTTCCTAGCACTTCCATTGCAGCAGATGTCACACGTAATCTAGAAAGAATGTAAATTACACAGGGGTCTATGCATAAATACTAGTAAAAATACTGTGACCTTTGATAAGGTACTTGTGCGCCAGAGATTTACCTGTGGGCGATTCTAATACTTGTCTCCCATGGATATCTAGGAAAACTACACACTTGTGAAAGACTCATAACAATCAAGATGCTGAACATCCGTTACTCATTGTGCTTATGCTCCTCAGCAATCTACTCGTGATCCTTTACAGACAGACAACTTTCTGCTGTGCTGTCATCACACACTAGTTTTTCCCCTATGGTGGTAATAAGGGAATCAGACGGTGCATACCCTTTATTTGGCTTTTATTACTTTAAAGAGGGTCCCTGACTTCGAGTGGCTCCACTGATATCATCAGATTGTGATAACATATAGAAGTGTGCGTGTGTTGAACACATTCTCCTTCCTAGGCATATTTATCATATAGTACATTATTCACTGTAGTCAAGAGAATCCAAACCTTTCTTGATCCCCCTCCACTTACTGGATTCTGGGAACCACTATTATCTACATGTATGTAAAATCACGTTATTTGTGTTTCTGTGCCAGGTTTATTTCACATAACAATGTTCTCTAGGTCTACCCTATTGTTCCAGCTTTTCCTACTGTTGGATGATGCTACATTATATACATGCATCACATTTTTTAAATTGTTCAGCCACTGTTCAACAGTCATTTTGATTATATTGTGCCCCCCCATCTCCCGTCCCCATCCCCTTGCTGTAACAAATACTTGAAGTTAGGAGGCTTAGAAAGAAAACAGATGTATTTAACATAAGCTGTAGAGCTCTAAGCACAGGCCCCAGTATCTGCTCTGGTTTGGTGAATACCTTATAGTAAGTGGCATTTACAGGATGGCAGGGTGTGCAAGAGCAGCCAACACGCTAATGTGTGGAGAATACACGCATTAAAGATGCCCAGAGGAGGTCCTATGCTGGCTTATTTAAAACAACTCAGTTTGGTGGTTAACTAATCCACTCTCAGGAGATTTAATTTATTCTCCAGAGACCCATACATGTCCCTGAAGAGTACTGATTATCCTTTGTTTTAAACACAGGAAATATTACTTCTTAGCCTTTTAACTAAATCAAATGCAAATATGAGGAAATAAAAGCAGACAAATAACTTGTATAAGCTACAGGTCTAGAGATACTAGACCAGGCTGGTCTCAAACTCAGAGATCTTCCTGCCTTTGCCTCTCACGTGCTTGATCTAAATGTGTGCACCCTACTATAACCAGCAAATTCACTCTGAAAAGCACATTACTGTGGTTCAAAGTCAACTGCAGTGGCATCTGTGAATGACAATTTACATTGCTAACCCTACCTAACACTCAGGTATAGTACAGAAGACAACAACACCTGGCAGCAATCTGAAAAATTTCTTCCCAAACTAAAATATCAACGAGATACCAATAGTGTGTAAGTATTTTAGAATCAGAAAGCCTACATCTGAGGTTGCATCTTTATTGCTTAAAACTAAGACTCACTTTTTTTGTGAATGGTGCTAATCATACCACATGGTACTGGTTAATGTAAGGATTAAATGGGATAACATATGGAATACATTTGGTATAGAGCCTGGCACATAAGTGCTATTCCTCCTACTACTTCTAACAATAAACCTTTAATACTTAAGATTACTGGCGTCTACCAAAAAATAGCAAATCTAATTTCAATATAACATGTACACTTAAAAAATATGTACTAAATTCAGATATAAAAGTTCGATACTTTGTTTTTCCCTGAACTGAGTTTAATACACAAATATGCTTTTTAGGTAGAGGCTAAAAAAGATAGGAAAACAAACAGAACACATTTCCCTCTTGCTCATACAAATACAGAGCATATCTGAAACTGATTCTTAATGTGGATCCTTGGAAAACTTTAGGTTACTGATTTCAAACAAACATTTCAATAAAAATGTAATTTGAATACGTTCTAGCTCTTTATTTCTTCACAGATACACACGTCATGACATACACGCAGAGGTCAGAGGACACATGTG
The DNA here is from genome assembly GCF_037038515.1 of Microtus pennsylvanicus. Taxonomy (NCBI): domain Eukaryota; kingdom Metazoa; phylum Chordata; class Mammalia; order Rodentia; family Cricetidae; genus Microtus; species Microtus pennsylvanicus. The sequence goes on from NC_134587.1 coordinate 19,421,551, forward strand.
GGAACAGGTTCTCTCTTATCATATGATCTCAGTGACCAAACTCAGTCCAGCAGACTGGGCAGCAAATGCCTTTATCTGATGAGTCACTAACCACCCTGAATAAGTTATTTCTAAAGCTTAAACATTCAAATGACAGTGCTAAACGTTGACAAGATACTTTTACTATAAGCTCTCCTGTGACCAAGGCACCAAGTTATAAATTTTAAATATATATATATATATGTATATACATGTATACACACACACACACACACACACACACACACACACACACACACACACATATATATTTGGTTTTTCGAGACAGGATTTCTCTATGCAACAGTCCTGGCTGTCCTGGAACTCACTCCATAGACCAGGCTGGCCTCAAACTCACTAATACCCACCTGCCTCTGCTGCCTGGCTCAAATATAATTCTAAGGGTTTTGTTTCAAATAAGCAAAAGTCGTTGTAAATACTAAAGAGACAAACTATATCCAAACTCATAAAAATTTTAGAACCAAAAACTGCTTAGTCTAAATATCATAAGCCTTTCCTTTCCTCCCCCACCCCCAAAAACAAGGCTGTCCTTGAACTCAGATTGGCCTGCTTTTGCTTTCCAGCGTGTGCCAGCACAAGCCAAAAACTTTTTCATTGTCTTGTGTTCTACTGATAAACCAAATGCTATTCAAATCCATTCAATTCTGCATTCAGACAGTGACTCTGCCTAAATTATCTACTGACTGACACAGCACCACTGACAGACACCATGATATGTACAGTTCTGCCAGCTGATACACAAACTGCAACATGAGCATAGTTTACAAGAGGCCACACGAAATTCAGGGAGCTCAAGTAAGTAAAGGGTGGAGTGACAGGCCACATTTACAATCTAGTGAGTTAACCAAATCCATCCCAAAGGTTCCAGCACATTCAACCTTCTCACAGGCCTCTGGGCTTGTTTTATGTTCCTGTTGTCAATAAAGTAACAGCAATGTTATCATTACCACCTCTCACTTGAACCTCTAGCACCATTTGACAGGTCCATTACATACTGCAAAGCAGATACGACTTACTGCATCTGTGGTCATTTTAATGAGATGGCCTGATGTGGTGGGCACTTGAATATTTAGGATCCAGTTGGTGGCAGTATTTTGGGAGCTTGGGAGGTGTGACTGTGTTGCAGGAGTTATGGTCACTCGGGGCAGGCTTTGAGCCTGGTACCGTCCCCAGTTTGTTCTCTTTGCTTCCTGTTTGAGATGCTCTGCTCCAGATATCGTGAGTGCTATGCTGCTTATCCCTAGGACTCACAGGCACAAACAAAAACCTTCCTTTCATAAATTGCCTTGCTCATAGTGCCTTAACACAGCAACAGAAAAGCAGCTAACAATACCTGTGATAAAAGAAGTTTAGACTCAAAGTTAGTTCATGTAAAGCCTCATCTCAGATCCAAAGCCTGTGCTATTTCTACCACACCACGCTAACTTATTCTGAGTAAACACAACCATCCATCCTAGAAATTTAGCTTCTGGAGGAATGCATGTGTACCTCAAAGAGGAGCTTATTACAAATCCGTCTGTAAACCAAAGGACAGAAACACCTGAAATGTGATAGGAAACAAGTGTTTACCAAGAGAGGGCTGGCTAAACACCTCACACTCCAAAAGAGCAAGGCTGAGTTAAAAACAAGCTGTAGAGCTGAAGACCTAGCTCCGGGTTCAGTGCGTGCCTAACATTCACAAAGCCCTGAGTCCATTCACCAGCATCAGGTAGGGAGCTTTAGAGACAGAAAAGGAATGGAATAATCCTCAGGGTTGACTATAAATGTGTAATACACTGTCCAATACAGTAACCATTGTCTCAAGAAGCCATTTAAATATATTAAAGTTAAATAAATATTTAGTTTTTAGTCATTATCAGTTACACTTCAAAGACTTGCTAGCCATATGTGGCTAAAAGCTACAACACATTATTTCTATATATTTCTACCTTCTTTTCCATTTCATACACCTGATGAAAACTCCATCAGACACAATTGACAGGCAGGATCTTTGAAGGTAACAACTGTTTCTAGAGAAGGGAGCAAGGTAGTAGGGACATGCAGAATTAAAAAAATATAACTTCTGCATTCTGCAAAATATATATTTAATATAGATATATTTAAAAGTTAATTATATGCCTATATAAAAACACCTTGCTTGTTTCTCATACAACACAAACTTCCTGATTTATGCTAAGTAGAAGCACAAAAGGCTGAGAAGTTCTCAGGCTTAACAGAAATTAGGAAACAAAAACCACCTTCTTGGTACTTCTAGAAATATTGTCAGCCATTACCTGCATATCATTAAACATTCATTTATTCAAACTATTGCTTGGGATGTGATGAAAATATCACAGAGTTCCTACTTCTGAGGAATGCAGAAGAAAATGCTCAGGAAGTACTGCAGTGACAGAGTTCAAAGGCATACGGCAACATGCTATCTGGCAAAGAAAATCACAGGTCACACAACTGCATCTAATTCTCTTCTCCTTTTCTATACTTTGATTTATTCACTACAGAAGTACACAGAAAAGCAACACAGTCTTTCAGTTATAAGCCATTTTTTCAAATGTACTATTTTTTCAAAGTTATACTAAAGTTACTTGTTACAATGTCTTGATTTCTTCACCTACTAAGAGAAATCTACTAGCCAGTTAATGTTTATCTATTTAGTACTAAGCATTTTTTTTACAGAGGAGAAGGAATACCACCCAAACTTTCCAAAACAAAAAAGAAAACGCAACCCAAGACTCCACACTACAGGAGTTCACTGATGCTCCAGTGGTGCAATCGGTTAGCACGCAGTACTTATACAAGAGCTAATTTTCTCTCCTGGAAACTGTCTGCACGCAGGAGTTAAAGGCCTGGAGATGATGCAATATATGAAAAATCTACTTTGGGAGAATAAAAAAAATTAAACCCAAATCACCTACAAGCTGACACTACATTCTCCAGCTCTTGTCTCTATGAATTTTAGTCCTTATTTAGATCTTACCCAGCTCCAGAGACCTTCAGCTGTTCCCCACATAAATATACTCTCTCTTTCCTACACAAACTAGAGACCAGGAAGCTTACTCAATATCTAGAGATGTGGCCTTCTTAGGAAAAGCGAAGCCTAGCAGCACAAGCCGCCCTCCACACAGGACTGTCACTCAGACTCTAATGTCTAAACATTTCACAGGCACCTAAAGAATCAACCCAAGGAAAGCATCCTACAATGTAGAAGGCCAAGTCATAGAGATACACAACAGTGAGAAAGAAATTTTTTATTTATAGAAATTATGTTTCTAAGTTATTGAATAAATTTTAAGACGTAAGTTACCAATAAGTGATTTAAATCCTTACAAAATGTAAAGAACAAATGCCAAAGTCATTTCACACAAGTACTACATGAGAAATCTCAACACTTATGTGGCCTTAGGCTACTATACACTTCTATAAAGGAGACATTTGAAAATGAGCTTTTATTGATGGGAAAGTACAAAGAATCTTGCCAGTGTGCCAGCTCCATGGCCAACAGGCAGTGAGCACTGCCTGACTGCGCCAGTCAGATCACCAACCACCATGACTGTGAAGGCCATGAAAGAAGCTGTTAGCACTGTGGTTTAAAAACAGCACAGGCCAGAGCAACAGATTAAGCAGAACTTTACATCGGTGGCAGGTCTCCCAAGTTCTCTGGATGCCACAGAATTTGTAAGTGGGATCAGTATGTTCTAAAAAAACATGGTGCTGCAAGAGGAAAAAAGGTTCCACAGCACCAAGCCATGTAATACTTGAAACCTCGTCATGAAAGTGACAGTTTTCAAGTGCCATTTATGATGCCCTAGTCTGGAAACAGCCCAGCCAACCCATCTGATCAGCAGTTTCACAGATGGAGGCACTTGATGGCTAATTGGCAAGTCTATTATTCAAATAAACCAGCTCCCGGTGCCTTTTTTCCACTGTACAAGTCAAGGTATAACCTAACGGTCATTGTATTAACATGAGAGGCTTCTTTCCCAGAAGAATTTTTTAGGAAAACAACATAATTTGGCAATTAGTTTAGAGTAATAACCCATTTGTGAGTAACAAAAAAAAAAAGGTTGTATAAGAATCAGAAATGAAAACCTTATTATAGAAGTTGTACTATTTGTAACCTCAACCTGTATCAACAAGCCCAGATACACATTATCACAGGAAATAAACTAAAAAATATTCTCATTGCTTAAATTTCCCCAATACATGGATCAAGTATTTCATATCAGAATGACGAACAACCTCTCTTTTCTATTCTTAGGACTTATGTGCATTATTTTAGTTATGTGTACGTGTGAGGGTATGTACATGTGAGCTGAAATGCCCGGGAAGGCCGGAGGCAATGGAACCCCCTAAAGTGGAGTTACAGGTGGTTTCAAGCAATCTGATGTGGGTATGGGGAACTAAACCATAAGAGCAGTTGCTCTTAACCACTGAGTCCAAGAACAACCCTTTCAAACTCTCTGTATTTTCTAAAAGTTATAAAAAAAAAACAAGTATATCACTCTTCACCCACATTATGAGTGCTTTGATTTTATTAACTTTTCAAGCATATAGGCAGTAATAACAATATAGTTTATCTACCTGAGGAAACATTAACTATACAGGCTATGGCATCTGAAAGACCTCTAGTTACATTTCCTATTCGTATATGACTCAAACCATAGTATGGGAATAATTATCCCTACCCTTGCAAGGTTATTATGATGAATGAGTGGGAAGACTGAGTATAAAAATCTCACATCAGAACACCTACTAGCCCTGTACTCACCTGACCAATTTCTATTAAGTACTAGATAGGAATCTTGACACAGTGTTCAACATTTAAGCAGATTCTCTTTCAGGACCCACACACTTGCTCTAAATTCCATGAGCAATGACTCACAATTCCAAGTACCTGATAGTCTTCCTATGTGACTACCATTTTTGTAGTAGATCAAACTGAGAGCCTCTAATTAGAGTACTGCAGCAAAGCAGCAATAAAATATTCAAAGGCCCCTGCTAGAATAGGAAGTAGGAAATAAGAAATGTATACAGTAGGCAGAATCTGCAAGGAGGGAAGTAATGGTGATAAGAAACGGGCAAGAGGCTCATACTAAAGCAAATCCAAACTCCCAAGAGTGACAGTTACATAATGGGAGCAGAAACAAAAAATTTGCTTGTCTTCAAATAGAAAGAGGCCCCTATCAGCAACTGGATTTTGTCGCCTTACTATCTAGTCTTTCGGCAGTGCCAGTGGTCAAGCCCAGGGAACTCCGCTGTCTGGGAAGTGCTCCATCACTGAGCTACACCCTAACCCTACCATGCTTCTTTTCCTATTTGAGCAAGTTCACGTACTCTCGAGGTCTCAAGGTATGCTCAGGTGAGCAAGAGGGCTAGGAGAGTGTGGGGTCGCTTGGAACAGAAGTCAATCATACCTAGTAAGAGTGCTGGTAAAACTGGGGTCCTCCTGAAGCAGGAAAAACCCTTACCACCAAACATTCTCTCCAATCTTCCTGTCAGATTTGTTTTATATATGCATTTTCCTTTCAACAATTCAAGCTCTAATGCTTCCAATACATAAAGAACTAATTAACGGGGGGGGGGGGCACCCTAGGCAAGCGTGTTCTTAGGGGTAAATATAAAGACAAGAATGAGAGAAAAGGAAGGTTATCATAAGCATTCATTTACTCCTTACTGTCCCTAATGGCTCAGCTCACTCTTTCTACAAGCATTCTCTCTTGTAGAAGGAAAAGCTTGTGAAATCACTGGTAGCGTTTAACAATGTAATGCTGAGAGGAGCCTGTGAAGACCAATGCTCTGCTGGATGGCATGCTTTCGGAACACTCAACCTAGACGATATCCCACATGAACATGAAGGTGTGAGGTGAAGGACAATTCCAATCCTGCATGACCAACTTTTAGGTGGGTATGACGAACACAGAACAATCTTAATGATAAAAAGAAATAAAAATGTATAAATTCAATATGCTAATTTAAGATAGAAAGCCCAATGTGTGCCAGTAAGAGGTTCAACAGCAAAACACATGGAAAAACATGGTAGTAGGTGCCTGTAATCACAGCACTTAAAAGGCTTAGGGGGAGACTTTTGTACAGCCTACGCTACATGATGAGACCCATGTAGCGTAACCATAAATAAACATAAATAAAACAATATGGAAGAAGAGGAAGGAAACACAACTTGGATTTTTAAGGTCATAACACCTCCCAAAAATGTGGACTATTAAGATTATACCACAATATCTGAGATTCCTGTATAAACATAGGTATCTTTTGTCTTCCATCTCATAAAAAGATAACCAGATATACAGATCCATCATTTCACTCTTCCTCATAATTATAATTTTATCTCATCAGAATCTGATAATCTTGAGAACAGTTTCAGTATAAATAAAAATATATCACCACTTCTCTTACATTCCAAAGAACACAAACAAATCGACTGTTATAACTTCATGTCAAAACTGAAATTTTGTATCCACAATTCAAAAACCTCACATCTAGAACATTCATAAAAAACAGCACAGATTGGCCAGGTGGTGGTGCACTCGGGAGGCAGAGGCAGGCGGATCTCTTTGAGTTCTGGGCAACCTGATCTGCAAGAGCTAGTTCCAGGACAGCCAAAGCTGTTACACAGAAAAACCCTGTGTTAAAACAAAAACAAAACAAAAAAACTGAAACCAAAACAAAACAAAACAAATGAAACAAATTAACTACAATGTCTCCAACAGAAATTGTTCCCACTTATTTTTGAGTACCCTCAAGAGCAGCACATTTCCATAGTTTGGTGTCTTTTCAGAGTCACACTGCAATAACTAGAAAGACAATGCTCCTGGAGTTCCCCTCTGACCTGACCTTTCTCCTTCCACACTACATCCAATCAGTGGAATTACTGGAAACTAAGGAATTAGTTTTTTTTTTAATTTTATTTATTATGTATACAACATTCCTTCCATGTATGCTTGCATGCCAGAAGAGGGAACCAGATCTCATTATAGATGGCTGTGAGCCACCATGTGGTTGCTGGGAATTGAACTCAGGACCTCTGGAAGAACAGTCAGTGCTCTTAACCTCTGAGCCATCTCTCCAGCCCAGGAATTAGTTTTGAAAACAACAAAGGCATCACATATTTTTGCTTTGTTTCTGTAGTAAAATCACTATTATTTGTAGTCAAATAATAAACTATCAAAGAAGTAAAACTATCAAAATAGCTTGACTTTTTTCTGCTTATCAGGAAGGAAAAAGGCAAGTTAATCTAACAGTATTTAGTAAGGTTCTTTTTAGTCTACAGACATAAAATCCTGAATGTACCTAATCTGATAAAGCCCTTTGTAAGTGTATGGGGGAATCACATCAGATACTAAAATCAAAAAGTTTTCAAAAAAGGTAAACAGAGGCCCTTATCTGGATGAAAACCTATCAATCAGTAGAAACAATATAAACAAAAGAAACTCATAGAAAGCCTTTTGAAATGTCTATCTCAGGATGCTACACTAGTCCTGAGAGCAGAATTAAAACTTTGGTTTCAAATGTGAGGGCTACAAACATTAACCTTACTCACTAAACTATGCTGGCGCAGGCCACTGTGTCACAGCACATCTAGCAGACAAAGGAGAAGACAAAAGCTAACAACCCCACAGGACCTGCCTGCCTCTACTTCCAACCTACTTACCTATATTCCATCTTCACAGTTCTTTCAGAACACTAACTCTAGTCAGGCATCATAGTTAGTTATATGGAAAGGCAGAGGCAGGGGCAGGTAGATCTCAGAATTTGAGGCCACTCTGGTGTCTAAATAATAAGTACCAAGCCAGACAGAGTCACATGGTGAGATCCTGCCTCAAAAACAAACAAACAAATAAATTTAAAAAGGAAATAAAAAAGAGGCCATTTAATGTGATTTAACATTTTAGTGTTGTTATATTTATTTTGTCTTAGGGTTGTTTTGGGTTTGTTTTTTTTTGGTTTTTTTTTTTTTTTTTTTTTTTTTTTGGTATTTTCTCCTCTCAAGACAGGGTTTCTCTGTATAGCCTTAGCTGTCCTTGGTTGTCCTGGAATTTGCTCTATAAACTAGGCTAACATCAAACTCAGAAACCTGTCTGCCTCTGTCTCCCAGCTGCTAGGGATATTGTGGTTACTTTTTCTATTGCTGTGACAAAACACCATGACTCAAACAGTTTATAAAAGAAAACATTTAATTTGGAGGCTCATGACTCCAGAGGGTTAGTGTCCATGATCATCATGAATGTAGGCATGGAAGAGGGCCGGCAGGATGGGCAATGGGGCAGTAACTGAGAGCTTACATGTTAAGACAACCACTAGTAGAGAAAGAGACAGACAGACAGACAGACAGAAAACGAGCGCTAACTGGAAATGGCATGGGTTTTTGAAACCTCAAAACCCATCCTCTGTGGCACACCTCCTTATCTTCCCCAAGCAGTTTCACCAACTGGGGACCAAGCATTCAAACTTATGAGCTTATGAGTCTCATTCAAACCACCACAGATGATGATATATGATTGAAATCCCAGGACAAAAGACACAGAAGCAGGAGGATAATGAGTTCCAGACTGACCTGAGTCACCGATTTCATTTAAGAAAACCACAAAACTAATGTGGTTTTTGTCATTTCTCTGATTTAGTAATGCTAAGTATTTTTTCATGTTCTTGTCGGCCATTACAAGCACCTTATTAAATGAGTTCTTTTTCTCATTTGTCTTAATGATGCCATTCTGCTAAATGTGCAGTAATTTTTTTTCTTTTTCCTCTACTGCTAGAATTAAGTGTTAAGTCTGTCTTTCCCAAAAAGAATGAGTAATAAGGCCGACTCTAGTTCTGGTGGCGCACACTTTTAGTCACAGCACACAGGAAGCAGGCCTCCCTGGTCTATATTAAGTTCCAGGACAATCAATGATACAAAGAGAAACCCTGCCTTAAAAATAAAAAAGTAAGTAAGTAAAAAGTCAGGAATACTATCCTGGAGCAGTCACCTGTAATCTTTTAAGTTGTGCTGCTCTATCCTAACAATGTAAAGATACAAAACTTTCTTTAAAAACAAAATGGCCTTTTGGGTCTGGCCTTTCTTCATTTAAAATGTGTTTAGCAGCCATGGTGGCACACATCTTTGATCCCAGTGCTCAGAAGGCAGAGGAAGGTGGATTTACATAAATCTGAGGCACAACTAGTCTACATGACAAGAAGTTCCAGGCCAGTTCTAAGTATACTAACCTTATAGCATATGGCAGAAGTGCATTCCTTTCAGGCTGAATTAGATTCCGTGGTATGAATGAATATACGCCACACCCCATTCAACTGTTAGAGGACGTTTGGGTTGTTTCCAACTTTTGGTTGCTATATATGTTTGCTTTAAATACTGATATTCAAATATGTTGTAGTCTTGCTGTCAATTCTTTGGTCCTACACTCAGAAATAGGACTGCTGTATCATAATAAATTCTATCTTTAATCTTCCAAAAACTTACCACACTGTTTTCCATGATAGCTACACCATTTCATGTTCTTTGTCAAGGTGCAAATGTTCCAATTCCCGATGCTTAACAATGTCTACTTTGGTTTGGAATGACAATAGCCACCCAAAAGGGACACTGTCCAAAACTATAAAGTTTGATTTCCTACGTAGATGATTCAACCTATCTGATAAATATTTTGTGCGTACATAAGGATGGGATACAATTTTCATTTTCCCAAATACTGAAAGCCACTTAATTCAACAGCATTTACTGACTAGGCCTTCCGCTTCACCAGTAATGCCACCTATATTATAAACCAAGTTCTCAGAACACATGGGTCTATTTCTGGACAGCACCTTCAACAAATGGTGTAAGTCAAACTGGTTTATGCAGAAGAAAGAAAATAATCCATATCTCTCACCCTGCAAAAAACTCCAAATAGATCAAGGACCTCAATATAACAACAATATTCCTGAAGCTGATTATGTTTAGAACAGAATGTGAAAAATAGTATTGAACTCACTGCCAGAGGAAAGAAACTAACAGCTCAAGCACTAAGAACAATAACTAATAAATGGGACCTCATGAAGCTGAGAAGCTTTTTTACAGGAAAGGATACCAACATTCAGGCAAAGCAGCAGCCTACAGAATGAGAAAAGATCTTCATCAATTCTATATCTAGAATACATAAAGGAAAATGAACATCAAGAAAACAAATAACTCTGTTAAAAATAGAATAGAGAACAGAAAATTCTCATATGATGAAACACAGATGACTGAGAAACACTTTTTTAAATTCTCGACTTCTTCAGCCATCAGGGAAATGCAAATTAAAACTACTTTGAGATTTCATCTAACTGCAGTTAGAACGGCCAAAATCAATAAAATAAATGACAGTACATGGTGGTGAGACCGCAGGGAAAGGGGAACACTTACTCATTGCTGGTGGGAGTGCAAATTTGTACAGCTAATATGGAAGTCAGTGTGGTAGCTCCTCAGGAAGCTGCGAATCAATATACCTTAAGATCCAGCTATACCCTTTGGGCATATGCCCAAAGGACTCTATATGCTATCACAGAGACACTTGCTCATCCATGCTCACTGCTGCTCTATTCATAATAACCACAAATTGGAAGCAGCATAGACATTCAGCAACTAATGAACAGATAATGAAAATGAATGACAAAAGTTGCACGTAAATGGTTGCAAGGAGACACAACCATCCTGAGTGAAGTAACCCAGACCCAAAAGGACAAATATTGAAGGTTTTCTCCTATATGTGGATGCTAACTTTCAACATTTGTATTACAGTCCTAATAACCACAGAGGTTATATATAAAGGACTAGTAGATTGCTATGCCAAGACAAAGGGAAAACTAGAACAGGAGAATTAAACAGGGAGGAGAATCTGAGAAACTCATGAGATATTGGGGAGGGACAATTAATACTAAAGGCCATCTGAAACACCTATTACTGTAGAAGCTTACTCATATACACATATGAGAAAAATCTAAATGGAGTCACCAAATAATAAAGGCAATAATGTCCCACCAAGACATTGTATGCAACTGAGTAAAACTCAGCGGGTCATGGAAACCCCCAAACATCACAAGCTACTGTCAAGTCTATTGGTTGCTCTCTGCAATCTGAAGGTAAGGTCCTACTGCAGACAATACTTACACAATTAAAGAAAGAGAGCTTGGTGCCTAACCAGAAGCTTCACTCCACTGACTAGCATTCATGGTACTAGGAGTCTGTATACTACTGGAAGACATAGGGAATCATCAATATCATCCAGGTACCAACTCTGCATTCTACAACAATGACGGTCCTGCAGGATATACTGGTGCAATAGTGGCACAAATGTACAGGAATAACCAACCACTTATTGCTTGGACTTAAACCAGGTCATGAGACAGATTTCATAACTAACAACGCTAAACCTGAGTCAAGAACCTGAGACTAGATATAGGTCATAAGCCTATATGAAAGGAAAATAGCAATAAAATGACTCCTAGTGACATATTGCTACATGCATAAATCTATGCACTACTCAACCCACACCAGAGAAGCTTCTTGCAGTAGATGGGAATTAACACAGAAAGAGAAGGAGGTTTTGGAGTACTCACTCCTAAATGGCATGTTTTCATCAAACCCCTCCCTCAAGGGTCAGGGAGTGAGTTATGTAGACAGGGAGTCAGAAAGACTTTAAGAGTCTGTGGTGTTTTGAAAGAAAAGGGCCCCCAAAAGGGAGAGGCACTCTTTGAAGGTGTGGCTTTATAGAGTAGGTGTGGTCTTGTTGGAGAAAATGTATCACTGTGGAGGCTTTGAGGTCTCATAAGTGCTCAAGCTACATCCAGTGAGAAAGATCACTTCCTGTTGCCTGCGGGAGCAAGATGTAAGAACTCTTAGCTCCTTCCAGCACAATATCTGCCTGCACACTCTGCCTTGCTTGCTGCCATGACGATAATGGACTAAATCTCTGACTGTAAGTGAGGAGTTGCCATAGGTGCCATTTCTCTCCACAGCAATGGAAACCCTAACTAGAACACTAAGGGTGACCCATTTTGATGAAGAGAAAGGAGCTGAAGATTAGGCTCAGTTTTGGTCAATGGCTTAATCAACCAGCAAAGATACTGAGATTTCCCAAAAAATATTTTACTTCGGGCCCATTGAAGCACATGGAGCAGTAACACATGCTGATTACATAAGACACAGAAGTCCTGCATTTTGTTGTCTTATTTTCTTCATCTGTACCCTTGACAACAATAAGAACAGTAGAAATTATCAAAGCTGAGGGGGTCCAGAGGACTATAAATCCATAGTTAGTGGGTCAAACTTGGAAACATCTGCACTGCAGCCAGCCTCTAAAGTCATGGCAATATGGTTAAGGAAAAAAAGCCCAGAACTTGTAATCTGATGGTAACTCCTGGTTTTACTTTGAACTGTTCTGCAACATTCCCAAGAGGAAGTAAACAAGAGTAAAATAAAATTTAAGAGAGAAAAAAATAGATCACCTAGTATTTGAAAAAAAAGAGATACCACAAGAAGAATTCCTCCACATTATTCTTCTGAGAGCCTGCCCCCTAACCAGAGAGAGGAAATACATGAAATAATAGGTTGCTAAGTAAGACATATTGAAGTTCCAACAAATTTACAAACTGAGGACCCTGAGGTTAGCTAATAAAATCAGAAACAAAAGAGAGCAAATACTGACTGAGTTTCCCACATTCTCCAAAGGTTTACAAAGATGACTGTGAAACAATATTAACTCAATCTGTGGCCATTATTTCATGTATAGCAATTTTCAGAGCAGATTTATAATATGAATAAATAACACATCTAATAATTAAGGAAAGTTATTTTGGTATCCAGATATGACTCAACTTCAGTTAAGAATTCTGCTAAGGCAATGCCTTATAATTTGCACATAAATTTGTAGTATCTCCATGACAGAGAGTGAATTTACATAGATAAAGAAAACGAAGTCTCATAATGAAACTGGCTAACAATAAAGTATAAAAAATGTTCAAAACTAACAAAAACAAATGAAATTTTAGTCTGCTTCAGCATACAATAAGAGAATCACAAAAAAATGGCACTTTTTAAAGTATTTATCAATAACAAACCATGACAGGCCTAATCAAGATTATGTAAGGTGCTTTTAAAACACACACACAAATCATTTATTAAGTCTCAAAACTGTTTCTTCTTCTTTATTTGAATGAAAGAAGACAGCATACTAATAGTAATATAGAAATGAGAGAAAACTGGGAACTAAGAGACTAAAGTTGCGAAAGAAAATGATATCTAATAACCTTTTGTTAATTAAGGGAACAGATAACGAGAAATATAATCAGAACCTAGATGGAAAGTGCTGGGCGGTGAGCAGAGGCAGAGCACTTGCTGAGCACACGTGAGGCCTGGGCTTTGAGCCTTGATGCAACAAAAGAGAATACCTCTTTAGCTGGAGGCAGACAGAAGACCTTCCGACAGAGATCCTTCCAGAAACCAACCACCCAGTATCCTCAACAAAATAAACGATACAAAAACAACTGAAAGAGCATTTAATTTTAATTAACAGTATAAAAGAAAGCATAAAAACATCAAAGGAAACACTAATGGTAAAAAGTAGCTATTATCAGCTCACCCATGTATATAACTACTAAAGTTAAGTCTAAAGTTAAGACTACAGACTGAGTCAATGGATTCATTTTCTAATCCACTAAAAAGTACGCCATGCTATATTTTCATGTGTAACATTAAAAAAATTGTGTTATAAACTTAAAAACAACATGTTTTAAAGCTTTTATTTTTTGAAAAGACAACTTTATAAGCTCACATATCCCAACATTTTAAACCAAACAACTGAAGAAGAACAAAATTCGCATTACCAGGAGAAAAGGATAAAAATGTTTCAAGTGTTACTTGGTGCTGCGATTCAGTCAAGGTGCTCTGTTGGACAAGTACATAAAGGCTTGTTGCTTACACACTAAGAAACAGTTTTGCATACTAACCTGGCCCAGTCCAGGCATACCTCCTCCAAGTCTAAGAAGTCTGTCCATATTTCTAGAAAACAGAAACAAAGGAAAACGTTCCTAAGCAAAAAAGTGTTTACTCAATTGCTATCTATACAATTCACCTTCAGTCACTCAGTATGTCAAAAATATTGGTGGTAATTACAACACAACATCAGACTTCCTGTTAATTAACACCACATATTAATTCAAGAAGCTGTCTTCCATGCTAATTAACAGACCTTATTTCACTGCTTTGGTTTTGGGTTATCCCCAGTTTTAAAGACAAGCAATCTTAGCATACTTTCAAAACTTTGCTATCCTTAAGTTAATTATATTTTCTTATTGTTATCTAATAAAGTACCTGGATGGGGGGGAAGTGCCTGGAATACTTATCATATGTATGATTGAATTTCCTTCAATTTGTTTGGAGTGTACAAATAAAAATCTACACTTTTAAATTAAATTTTAACATCCTCATTAGTAAGTGCTGCGCTAATTAACTTACAGCTTGTCAGTTATCATCAAACTACATGTGAAAGACACTGTGAGTAGAGTATGGATCTCTGAATTAGCATCAAAGGCTTTTTAAAAGTGAACTCATTATATTAAAAGAAAATACTAGAGAGTAAACATTAAATGCATTAAGATAGTGTTCTAGAACCCACGCAGATACACTTATTTCAGATGTAGAGATACACATTCCTTCATGGCTGCTATTCTCAATCCCAATTTCTGAGTTAATTATTACAACTTTGAGATATGAGTTTATCTTCAGCATCTGGAATAACTAAAGAAAATACTCAAAAGCACAAGAAGCTCACAAAAGAAAGAGGAAAGAAATGGTAGTTGTACTTACATGGCCTTGGATACAGAATAAAGAACCAAATTATTCAAGGATAGGAAGGTAACTAAGTCCAAAAATGAAAACAAAGCAACTGTATTTTTACTTAAAAACTACAACTGTGCCTTATATTCATCTTCTTACTAAGTGCATACTTAGATTATCACAAATTATAATATAAACTAAGTGTTAAAGAGATTAGTTTTTGTTCAAGCTTTATCAATTAGAACTATTGCAAACTAAACCCCAATAACATACTTAAATCATCACAATTCTGCCCAATTATGTTTGTTGAACCAGTTGGTAACAATTCAGTCCTGCTAATATTTAACAATCACAACATCATAAACTTGGTCACGAACGACAAAGCCGGGACACTGGCTGATGAGAGCATCACCTACATTAAAAAGCCACATGAAATGCCTGGTAGCCCCATTCCAGTCTCTACGACTCCAGGCAAATGGGATTCTGGCTGCTAACAGTACAGAACAGTTCTGCTACTTTAAAATGGTATAAAAACAGAACCGCAGATTTTTTTGTCTGACTTTTTCTTTCACACATGTCTGTGAGATTCACAACAGATAAATTCATCTGTATAAATGAAAAGGCAAGAAAATTTGGTATTTCAGGCAAAATCTAATCTTCACAACCATACTTATCTGCCTAATTATAATTACAAATATCATCTCTATCAAGTTCCTCAACTCAAATAGTGATTCAGTACAATCCTTTTTAAACAATCTTGTGTATCTTAAAATATTAAGGATATTTTCTCTACAATGTAATTCTAAAGAAAAAAATATTTTGGAGCACTTCAATCTCACAAAGCTAAAGAACCAATGGGGGTGGCAACATACATTTCAGAGTACATACACATAGATTCACTCTAGGCCAAAGTCGATTCCCAGCTGTGTTAGTTTATCTACTTTCGCTGTGCTGTTTCTAATGATATTACACAGACTCCAGATGCTGTGAATATACATGAGCGATGTGGGGAGCAGAGGGAAAGAAAAATCTGGCAGGTCAAATTTGTGTTTTTCACAAAACTAGATGTCTCAGCAAACAAGAAAAGATATTTAACAAATTAAAACACTTAAGATGAACACATTTTACAAAAATACTAACATTTGGAAATGAAATATATTGATAAATATTCTAAATCATACAACTTCCTAAAATCTGGTTATCACACATATTCATAATTTGATTTCTGTTAAAGATAATACATTTACATAGCATCTATCAGATCCTAAAACAACAGTTCAAGGTAAAATACACTCTTAAACCTTACCTGTTCAGTGACTATCACTCTTACAGTGTTGGGCTTCAATTTGTTGAATTTGGCAAGTTCCTTATTAACTCCAATTCTTGCTAATTTTGGCAGGTATAATTTTTCACAAGTAGTTTTTTTTTCTCTCTCTCTCCCCTAAAAAAGAAAGGTACTGAATTGAGAACTGAGGCTATTTTTTTTTTTATCTCCCCTAAAAGAATCTTTAAAATAAGCAAAGTTCTGCAAATGAAATAGAAGTCAACATCCCCCCAGTGCTAGGGACTGGACAGGACCTCACCCATGCTAGACAAACACTCGCACATCACAGCTCTAACACTGATTTTTAACAATTATTTCTAGAGAGCACGGATATATTTACCACCCATGCAGTTGCTGGGCATAGAGATCACTGTTACATTGTGTGTATGTATTCTACTTTTGCCACTGACTCTGAGGACTGGTATTTTATAGCTCTCAGTATTCCTTGAGGTCTCTCAAAAAATAGTATTTACTTATAATTTTAAAAAGAGTAAGAATCACTTTATTATATAATCTGCATAGAGGTTCAATACAAATTTCGAATCTTGTTCATAAAAGACTCTACTAGTATTATTTATCTTGAAAACGGCTTCCACAATTCTTGCAATTAGTTCACCCGTTAATTATTCACAACTATGATAAAATAAAAAAATGTAAAGCATTAAGAACTGTATAAAATGCAGAGGGAAATAAATTATAGCAACAATATTATCCTTTAATTCCTACCATGTTGACAAAAGCATTGATTTTGCTTTCAAAAATATGCAGAAGACCCTGAGTTTGAAACCAGTCCAAGTTCCACAATAAGATCCTGTCAAAAACCACAAGAAAACAAAAGGCCAGAAACACTAAATATGTCTTTACTTCCCTCTCTGAACACACTTCAAATTTTACAAGTTTACATTTTCCACCCACAATCGCAAAGGGATAAACACTGAGAGAGAAATGTTTCATTGTTTTTATTTTTGTTTGTTTGTTTGGTTTTCCAAAACCAGGTTTCTCTCTGTAACAGTCCTGACTGTTCTGGAACTAACTCTGTAGACAGGGCTGGCCTTGACCTCACAGAGATCTGCCTGCCTCTGCCTCCCAAGTGCTGGAATGAATTAAATGTGTGTGCCACCACTACCTGGCAAAAGTTTCATTCTTTTTGCAGATCCCAAGTGAATGCAAAGCAGCAGGCACTCTTGTCTCTGCTGACAGTAAAACTCAGTCAAAACTCAGAGTATTAACTTTGGTACTAATAACATCCAAAATCTTGAATTTTGCTGTGGGGGCTGTCTAATGTATTACAGAGTGTTAGAATTATCCTTGACCCCTACACATTATATGTTAGCAGAAATGACTAACGCATTGACAATAAAAGTCTCCAAACACTGTTAAATGTCCTTCAGTAGGGCAAAATCACTCACAATTGAAAAGCACTGCTATAAACAAAATCTGAAGTTATGAATTTTGAGATAACACTATCCTAAGTAAATTTTTTCAAACTTAAAAACCAAGGAGTTCTGTAAACAATGTGGCAGTTGTTCAAAAATTTAAACACAGAATTATTTACCATACAGCCCACCAATTCTATTCCTAGATATATGCCACAAAAATTTTAAACATATCTTTAAAATAAGACACGTACATTCATGTGTACAGCATTACTATTCATGATACCCAAAAATGTGGCAGTAGTCCACATGCCTATCACACAGTGAATAAACAAATTCTATCATATACATATACAATAGAATGCATGAAATACTACTTGGCTATTAAAAGAAACAAAGTAATGAGACATTTTACTACCTGGCTGAACCTGAAAACACGTTTGGAAGTTGCTTATTTCTTGTTTGCTTAGGTAATATTGTATCTTTCTGGAGTCTCTGATGGAGTTGAAGAATAGTTAGTTATAGTTATAGTTTTCCTTAGTTATGATAAAGATTATTGTAATTTTTACTTGATAGTTGTTTTGTTATATGTAATTTTGCTATGTTAAAGTTAAAGCCTTTCCTTTTTGTTTAAACAGAAAAGGGGGAAATGATGGAGGAAGGTCATTGGTTAAGTAATAAAGAAACTGCTTGGCCTCATAGATTAAAACATAGGTGGGAGGAGTAAACAGAACAGAATGCTGGGAGCAAGAGGAAGGAGCTCAGAGGCCATGCTCCCCTCTCCCGGGTGGACGCCATGAAGCAAGCTGCCAGGTCAGATATGCTGAATCTTTCCGGGTAAGACTGATGCTACACAGATTTAATTTAGAGATGGGTTGATCGGGATATGAGAATTAGCCGGTAAGGGCTAGACCTAATGGGCCAAGCAGTGTTTAAAAGAATACAGTTTGTGTGTTGTTATTTCGGGGCATAAGCTAGCCAGGCGACCAGGAGCTGGGGCAGCAGGAACGCAGCCCACAGCTCCTACAACAAGCCCAGCCACTGAGTGCTTGCCTTGGTGTAAAAGCTGCGCTCAATCCCTAGCACAAGAAGAAAGGAATGAAGGGGGAGAGGAGGAAGGGAGGAGGGAGGGAGGGAGGGAGGGAGGGAGGGAGGGAGGGAGGGAGGGAGGGAGGGAGGTAGTAGAGAAGGGAGAGAGGGGTGAACCAGGCCTAACATGAGTAATGGTTTTAACTTCCAGGCTGACATAACCTAGAATGGCTCTGAGCTGAGAAGAGTCTCAATAAAAGATTATCTAGATCAGGTTGGCCTAAGGGCACATATGGGGGGGGGAACTGTTTATAGACTGTCTTAATTGCCTTAATTTATATGGAAAAACATAGCCAGAAACCGGGCAATACCATTCTCTGGTTTGGGGTCCTAGACTAGGCAAAAATAGAGAAAGCTAGCTGAGTACTAGGTACACACTCATTTCTGTTACTAACTGTTGATGTCAAGGGACTAGGTGCTTCAAACTCCAACCCTGACTTCTCCGAAGTGATGATGGACTACAATCTGAATTTGAAAGTTAAAAATAATTCCTTTCTCCCCTAAATTTTTTTAACGGGGAGGGAAATTATAACAGCAATAGGAACATCATGTGATTCCACTTATATGAAAAATACAATAAGTCTATTAGAGGAAATCAAGAAAACTGAAACATAAGCATTTTCATTATGCTTGACTTTGCTGGTTCCCCCACCGGTCCCATCACACCTTTCCAGTCTCCAGCCCCTCCCCGCGGACACCATTCCTGTCCCAGCACTCCCTTCCCACCCTCCCGTTACATTGTTACATTTGTCCTACTGCCTTCCCTGTTCCTTTCTTAAAGCTCCATTTCCCCCATCGGATAGACTCCATCTACCTTCCTGATCTTTATCCAATCTCCCACAAATACACATTTATAAAAATTAGACTAGGATCAACATATGAGACAGAACGTGTGGTATTTGTCTTTATGAATCTGGGTGAGTGACCTTATTTAATGTCCTAATTTCCAGTTTCATTCATTTTCACACAAATTTCACAATTTCATTTTTCTTTACAATTTAATAAAATTCTACTGTATGGGCCACCTTTCCATGGTCCATTTCCCTGCTACTGTCAGCAGAGCTTCCTCTCCCGCTTTCATCAGGGATTCTATGGTTCTAATAGTCATTCAGCCCAAGATGAGATGGGATTTTAGAGTAGTTTTACTTCGTTGTTTCCCTGGTGGCTAAAATGCTGAAAACCTTTTAAAATAGCTACTGCTCATTTGTGTTTCTTCTTTTGAGAACTCTGTTCAACTCATTACTGACTGGCTGCTGTTTTCTTCACAAAGATTTATTTTGTGTGTATACAATGTTTGTGGGTATGGGTTGGGGGGGGTGTTAAAGTTTTGGAGTTTAATTTTTGTGGTTCTTTATATATTCTACATATTAACCCCCTGTCAAAAGTATATCTGGCAAAGATTTTCTCCCATTCTGCAGGCTGTCTGTTCACTCTGCTGATAAGTTTTTTTCTGTACAGAAGCCTTTTAATTTCATGTAATTCCATTTGTCAATTCGAATTGGTATTTATAAATCTAAAAATAAAATGTTTTACAATTGAGGCAAATATGATGGCTCTCCTCCATTCAACAAAATCATGAGCTGTCAATGTTTTTAAAAGTATTACAAATGGGAAAATGAAAAGCTCTGGAAATGGGAGGTAGTGATACAGTGATTCAACAAAGAGAATAAGCTAAACACTGCAGAACTACACATCAAAAACAGTTAAGTCACAATTTTACTGTGTCACACTCACAGTCCTACTAAACGTGTACTTACACTTTGGGATTTTTGGCAGCCCTGAGGATTGAACCTAGAGCTTCTTCCAAGCATTCTATGACTGAACTATACCTAGCTCCTATCAAACTAATCTTCACAGAGACAGACAGGCTAGGTACATCCAAAGGATGCTGCCCATCTGAGCTACCTATACTTTCAAAATCAGAAAAATACAGAATAATCACTTATATCCACTAAATCACACCTTATTAACATCTCGAATATAATTTTCACCATCCCTTTATTTTCTATCTTTAAGTTATTACCAAGATGATCTAAAAGTGCAAGAAATAAAACAGTCCACAGGATGAGATAAACGATGACTACCTTTCTTAGTATATGGGGGTTATGTGCTATCATCCTGCAGCAGAAACACAAACTGGCTCAAATACTCATTAGCAGTGCATCCCTCCTCTGCAACGTCCTCATCCACAAAAAGAGAACATCTGGTTCTCAGAGCCATTTAAAAGTCAGTGCACACAGAAACACATTCAACACGATCGCAGGCATGTAATAGGCTAGGGATGCTACCCGCTACACAAAATGGCTTTAGCAGCAGCACTCACCACCCTAGAGCAGCTTCTTTCTCACTCTGAAGCCACTTAGTGGACCTCAGAACACCAAGTATGTCTCAGAAATGAATTCATCACATGGGAGACAGGAACAAATTTTCAGAATTCAGCAAAGAGGTTCAAAAGATAAACTATGCACCATAACATAAAAAAAGAATTCTTTTGTTTTGTTTTGTTTTTGGAGATGGGGTTTCTCTGTGTAGCCCCAACTGTCCTTGAACTCACACTGAAGACTGGGCTGGTCTTGAACTGACAGAGATCCACCAGTACCTACTTCCCAAGTGCTGGGATTAAAGGTGTGAGCCGCCACCACACCTGGCTAAAAGAAAACACCTTCAATTCTCAGAAATAGAAGCAATGTAAAAGGTTTATAGATCTAAACTAAGCTTACGGATGTCAAAAAACTGAGGATTTAAGAGCCCACTTATAAGAGACTCACTTTGATATTTTCTTCCATTTACTTTATTTTTATGTGTGTGTGTTTTGCCTGAACGCATGTATGTGCACCACAAAAATGCCTGGTGCCCCAGATCCCCTACAGCTAGAGTTACAAATGGCTGTGAGCCGCCATGTGGGAGCTGGGGGCCAAACCTGACTCCTGTGCAAGAACAAGTGCTGTAATGATAACTTTGCTTAACACGTTTATTACCACATGAAGTGTTTCGCATACATGTATAACACACATACACACAGTGACATCTAGAACCCTTATAGGAAAGTGTACAAAACAAGCATCTACTTGAAATGTGACTCACCACTTAAGCTCTCGGGGCAGTGTCAGGACTAAAATGCAGTAATTTTAGAGCATGTACATGTTAACTTTAAATCAGTTCTCAAGTTCTTACAGGTTCTGTAGAAACAACAACTATCTAAAAAGCAGGACCTTCACAGCTGCATTAATTTTGAGTTTTCAACCTTTCTAACTTTTCCTAGGGACCCTACCATACCAAAAACACATATCCTTCATACAGAACCACAGTGTTTTCTAACTTTTCCTAGGGACCCCACCATACCAAAAACACATATCCTTCATACAGAACCACAGTGTTTTCTAACTTTTCCTAGGGACCCCACCATACCAAAAACACATATCCTTCATACAGAACCACAGTGTTTTCTAACTTTTCCTAGGGACCCCACCATACCAAAAACACATATCCTTCATACAGAACCACAGTGTTTTCTAACTTTTCCTAGGGATCCTACCATACCAAAACCACATATCCTTCATACAGAACCACAGTGTCTTATCACTCAGGCCTATCGTCACCTCCTACCTCACTGCTTCACTTCCCACTCCCCTGTAAACAAACATTCTCAAACTAATAGGAAATCCTTTCAAACTACTTCAGATCTGTGATCTCACTAGATTTATAAAGCTTCAATTCTCTTTTCTCCAATCCGTGGAAGTAGGAACTTCTTCCTTACTTTGTTCCAGTAGAATCAGAATCAGAAAGAGTAAGAATTAAATTTAATTCTTTAAATAGAATTTTTCCACCTTTTGATTTTCAATTCAGGGTCTCAACATGTGGCCCTGGCTGGTCTGAACCTTGCTACAGACTAAGCTGGTGGCACACCTGCAGCAATCCTACCTCCTGAGTACTCATTGGAACTACAAACTTTAAAGGAAGATTGGGAGCCACCAGCAAGGAAAGAGCTTGCTGCCTAGCCTGATGATTAGTCTGAGCACCAAACCCACATGGTCTACAGTCGTGGGATTCTTGGCAGTCAGTGAACTGAATGCTGCAGGCTGTCCAGATTCTTTCTCCCCTCCTCCAGCCCTGTCTGTCTGTCTCTTTCTCTTTCTTTCAGAGAACGAACATTTTAAAAGTTAGAAAACAAGATTCCACTCGAGTCCCCACTGAGAAGACTAAGAATTTAGTCTTAGAAGAAATATAGCTATCTACTGCAATGTCACTAATTAAAACATTTAAACAAAACATTTGCAAAGTACTACCTTGTGCACTCAAAGTTTAAATATGCAATAGGAAAATACAGAGTTAAGAACGGCTCTAGAACCAATCAACTTACATCTGAATCCAGATCTCACCGTCTACCTGCTATATTATGTAGAACAAGTTACTTTCTTCTAGAATTAAAGACTAAAGTTCATCTACAAAATATGTAACCTTGCCAAGTCTGCTGTCACAATAGAGCAAAAGTGTCTAAAACAGAGCCTGGAAGGAATATCCTGGGAACCCAATAAATGCTTTCACCGCCACAGCTCTCTTAAAACTGATAAAGATCATTCAACCCAATGCTTTCACCTGACAGATGAGGATAACAAGGTATCAGAAGCAGACATGGCGTGCGTACCTCATTACGCAGGCATGGCGTTCCCAGGCAGACCCTGAATATCAAAACACTGCTGGAATATGAAAACCAAAAAGGCACAACTGCTGCTTCTTACTGACTTTCAAATGAGTGATTCTGAATCTATGTACTATACTAACGTAAGGTTTATATGGCAAGTCTAAAAAGACGATGAATCCAGTCACTGTGGTCAAAATCCAGCTTGTTAACTAGAATAGCAATGCATTATTACCAAAGGTCTCAGGAGGTGAGGCTGGGATGGATGTCACAAATCCAATAGGTGAGACTAAAATAAAAGATCATGACTTCAAAATTTTTTTCTTTTGACAAGATTTAATTTTATTTTAGACAAATTCAAGACAACTTTCAGTTTTCAACCAATTATACCTATAGTTAATTATGAACCACTGTACACCTTAATATCTGTACATACACGACCTGTGCACTTTGTTTAAGCCACATAATTTATTTGTATTATTTTTAATTCCGTCCGTGTAGGTGGGTGGGTATCTGCACATCTGTACAGACAGATGCCTGGAGACACCTGCAGAGCTAGAGTTACAATCTGCTGTGAGCCACTGGATATGGTGCTGGGAACAGAACCTGGGTCCTCTGCAATTGTAGTAAGTGGTCTTTTTTTGGGGGTTGTTTTGTTTTGTTGAGGCAAGGTTTCTCTGTGTAGCCTTGATTGTCTTAGAACTCGTTCTGTAGACCAGTCTGGCCTCTAACTCAGAGATCTGCCTGCCTCTGCCTCCTCCTGAGCGCTGGGATTAATGTGTGCGCTGCTGTATACTCTTAACACTGAGCTATCTCTCTAGGCACCAAATTGTACAATTCAAACATTAAAAATGAACCACTTTGTGAGCTAACAGGCAAGGCCACCCTTAGTAGTTATCTTCCCTGAAACTGGGGCACCTTCTGTTTTCAACATAGGGAGGCGCTTGTCTTGTTGCTTTACTTACACTGTGCTTGCAGCAGTACAAGGGCTAAGTGTTGAGGCACAGTCCTAAAATGTCAGCACTGGGGAGGCTGAGGCAGAGGATCACAGCCGTTAGAGGTTAGCCTGGGTTGTGTGGGGAGACGCCATCTCAAAAACAAACAACAACAAAACACCACCACAAAAAAAAAAACACCACATATGCTTTTTTCTGAAGTTACAGAGCAAGGTCTTTCCCTTTATCCTGGACTGCCTGTAACCAGTTTACATAAACAAGGATGCCCCAAACTTCCGGCCATTCCCCCACCTTTTATTCCGAGCGCTGGGGGTGATTACACTAGAACTGTATTTCTTTGCTAATTTTAAAGCCTTTTATGGCAAATGTTTATTAATGTTTGGGTTTTTATTTTTCTGTCGTGAGACAGGGCCTCACTGTGTATCCAGCCAGCCCTGATGACCAGGAACTCAGTTTGTCCAGGCTGGCCTTTGAACTCAAAAAGATAAACTTGCCTCTGCTTCCAGAGGGCTGGGATTAAAACTGTTCACCACGAAATGGAACTTGGTTGTCATTTCAGTTCCAATCATTTTTCATTCTGTGCTGAGGTGGGAGGGATTACAAGCCTGTAATTGCAGCATTTGGGAAACTGAGGCAGGCCAGCGTGGTGTACATAATTCTAGAGCAAACAGAAATATGGAGACTTTGTCTCCAAATAAATTAATAAGTAAACAAACGATCACAAAATTTCCTAAGACTTTTGAAATGTTGACGTTATTCTTTTGACAATGAGCTCGATTCACAGAAAAACAGAGTTCCAGTAAGCCACAGCAGCGGTAGTTGGTTTCTACTTTACTCAAAAAAAAGAATTGTAACCAACCCACAGACCAGCACCCAAATGGAGCAAATACTGCAAGCAATGGCACAGCAGGAATAACCAAACTTTATTTTAAAAATATTCAGGATTAAAAGCAATGCCTCTCTGAAGGTTTTTAAACGATGAAGAAAACATGCACTCTTGAAACTAGCTCAGCCCACCCTCTCTCCTTTGCTTCCTCAGACTGTATACAAGTTTTTCAACACGGGAGGGCTGAAGACGAACACAAACAGGCCATAAACAGGGTTCTGCTACTTGATGGGGAAAAAGCTCAAGCTAGAGGGACGCAGAAATGTTTGCAAGGAGGTGACATTCAAACCGGACTCTGCCAGAGAGCCGGAGAGATAGGAAGAGAAGACCAAGGGGCCGGTGCTTCCCATCAGGCCCCGGACTCCACGGGCAACCTGGCCGGGCAACGTGACTCAGGAAAGCCCGGGGCTTGCGGCGGCCTAGCGCGGCTGGCTCCCGGATCTTCCCGGGCCCGCCTCAGGGTTCGGCTGAGGCCGCCAGCAGGGAGGTCGCGGTCTGCACCCTACCTGGCTTTGCGGCAACCCGGCGACGAGAGCAGCGCCTCACACTCAACAAGGACCTGGCTCCGAGAACCGGCGATGAATCAGCCCGATTCCATTCAAAAGAGTCGCCCAGGCCTCTGCCGACAAGTACTTCCGGGTTCCCGGCTCCCCTTCGGCTTCCTTTCCCGCACCGCCAATTGGAGACCGCCGGGGAGATGAGCGGGCTGGGGGAGGGGGGCGCACGGCGCACGCGCGGGCCGCCGCTCGCCCAGGCCCCGGGAGGCGGAAGTCGGGCGGGCCGCTCCGCCCTCCTGTTTTTCTCAGGGCGCCAAGCTGACTTCACGCCTCTCTTTCCCGGGTTTGGAAACTTTGGTGGCTTTTGCTTTAAGGGGCTTTGCTGTTGTCTCCTTGGCTCTGTCCTTCGCCATCGCGGCCCTCCTCAAAAAGTAAAAACTTGAATTAAACTTACAGTGGTCACTTCGAGAAGCCAAGGCTGCGATAAACAGGCCGATTCCGTGTCTCAGTTTACCCCTTCTTGCCTTCACTGCCTAAAAAGGATTAGAGATCTCCAGGAAATTGACGTTTTCCCAGTCTTCCTGCCTCTTTAAGTTCAGCTGTTTACAGTATTGAAAAAAATTACTAATTAACAATAAACGACCTTTTCAACTTTGCTCTGTGTTGGATACTCAAAAAGCAATGTCACCCAAGAGATAAAGAGATATTGACAGTTTCTAGCGCATCATCTCCATTTAGGTCTCTCACCGTGTATATGGAATGCTCTCACTTTCTCAAATATCCTGAGATTCATAACAACGACAAAAAAGACAATGTATTCGTAAATCAAATATCACGGCGGAACTATTGGATGAAGGAAGAGAACAGATTACGGAATTGTGAAACTCACAAGAAAGAAAGGCTAAGAATGAAGAGTTACTGGGCTTGGAGAGATAACTCAGTGATTAACAGTTTGTGCTACAGCGGAAGAGGAGCCAAGTTCGTTTTCCAGCACCCAGGATGGGCTGCCCAGAACAGCTTGAAAGTCCAGTTCCAAAGATTTGGCCTCTCTGACCTTTGAGTGCCCCAGCCATGGTACAAATTCACATATTCATTCTCTCTCTCTCTCTCTCTCTCTCTCTCTCTCTCTCTCTCTCTCTCTCTCTCTCTCTCTCTCTCTCACACACACACACACACACACACACACACACACACAATTTAAAATAAATCTAAAAACAAAAAAATTAAAAGACCTGGTCGACATAGAAAGCCCCTGTCTGGAAATAATAGATATTTCAGGGGCTGGAGAACTGCCTCAGCAGCTAAGATCCTAGTTCATTTTCCAGCATCCACAATGAGCCGCTCACACACAGCTGCTTGTACTCCACCTCCAGAGGACCCAGTGACCTCTTCTGTCCACCAGGGAACACTGTGCACACAGCATATACTGACATGCATATAAAATGTTTAAACATAGTTGAAATATATTCACTGGCCCAACTCATCCCCATCTCAAACTTTCCCCCTCTTCTGACCCAACTTGGAGCCACTCTTCCCCATCTAGTCTAGTTGGTGTTGTTCCAACTAGTCCTGAGATTGTGGCTGAACCTACAAGGATCATATGATTAAAGAGAATAAAGAGAACTGACTCTTCCCGCTCTCCCTGTGGCTATTAATAGCTCCTTAGCTAACGGTGGGATTTGGTACCTACCATCTCACCTCGATGCTGGAGTCTGTGTGGCTTGAGCTTGCTTAGATCTTCTACATGCTGTCTCATCCCTGTGAGTTCATACATGCAACTGCCCTGCTGTGTCTAGAAAATACTGTTTCCTTGATGTTATCCACCACCTCTAGTTCATACGTCTTCTAAAAGGATCCCTGAGCCTTGGAAGAAGGAGTGGGATATGAATGTTTGACTTAGGGCTGAGCACTCAACGGTCTCCTATTCTCTGCACATTGACCCACTGAGAGACTTGTGTTAACTGGCATCTACACAAGAAGATTCTCTGGTGAGAGGTAAGATATGTTCTGATCTACTGGTGTAGAAATGTTACTGGGAGTAATTTTAATACGATGTCCATTTAGCAGAATAACAGTGTTGAGTTCTTTCTTAAGGCCTATGGCCTATCTAGCCCCAGGTCTTGGCCCCTTTAACAGTGCTAGATACTGGTTCCATCTCCTGGAGCAGACCTTAGATACAGTCAGAAGGTGTGGGTGACTCTCATGATATTTGTGCCCCTATTGCGTCAGTGGGCATGTCTTATCGGGCCAATTGTATTTGGAGTTTGCAAGGTTTCAGAGCTGGGTAAGACAGACGATTATTTTTCTCTTCTGGTGTCATGCATTGCACCTCCCAGCACCATGAAAGTTAGCCAATAGGGATGGAGCTTCCAGGTAAGCACCAGCTTGGTTTCTCTTTGAGTCAGCAATAGTATCAGGTCCTGGGGCATGGCCCAGAGTATCGGCAATAACCTATAAGCTTGGGGGTTGACTCTATTGGCCAACAACTCAAAATGAGGTAGGTTCTGGGTTTTTATTTACTAACATGTGGTGTCAAATTGGGGTACTGCCCCGCCATTGTGTGGTAACTCCATTAAACCTCTTGATATATATATATATGTGTGTGTGTGTGTGTGTGTGTGTGTGACGACCGTCCGCCATTACAAGATGGCGCCGGCTTCCACTCAGGGCGTTGCCCTATGTTGTTTTTCACATCAGCGCTTCTGTGCTGTTTTGCATTCTTTTGCCTGCTAATCTGCCTAGCAACGCCAGCCGTCCAATCCTGTATAGCCTTGTGTAGTAGGCCAGCTAGACACGCCTACACCCTGCATATAAGCACACCTCCTGCCATGGTTGGGGCCCCTCACCTTCAGCTCTCCCTCAACCAAGCAGCGCTTCAATAAACTGTGATTGAAGAAGGATCCTCGAGTCGTGGTGTTATTCCCTGCTGGTCAGGGCTCGCCGCATGTGTGTGTGTGTGTGTGTGTGTGTGTGTGTGTGTGTACACATATTATTATGTGTGTATATATACATATTATTATGTATATATAAGCTTCTATAGTACTACGATAAAATTTTTGAACTTTTATTTTTATTATTTTTATTTATGTGTATGTAAGTATGCCAATGGGAATTGTGCCCTAAGTCCAGACCCCCAAACGACCACCAAGAAACCTAATCTGATGCAAAAGCAAAGAGTCTTTATTGCAAGTTAACTCTGGCCTCTCTGTCCATCTGAAACAGCAGCTGAGCAGGACAGACCTCAAGCAGCATGAGCTGAGGGCTTTTATTGTGGTTAGACAAAGGGGGGGAGGAATTTGGGGGACCCTC
Source organism: Microtus pennsylvanicus (assembly GCF_037038515.1). NCBI lineage: Eukaryota > Metazoa > Chordata > Mammalia > Rodentia > Cricetidae > Microtus > Microtus pennsylvanicus. Next base: position 19,450,475 of record NC_134587.1, read on the forward strand.
CTCCGTCACAGTTGGTACCAATGGTGAAGTCCCAGGAGCTGGTGCAGGTGTTGGCATTGTCTGGAGAATGTTTTGTAAGTTGGTCTTGGCCCAGACAGCGGGGGTGACCTGTAAAATATGCTTGAAAATAGGTGGGGTTAAAATAGGCTCTGGAGGTTCTTAGTTTTTTGGGGTTTTTTTTTTGTTTTTTTTTTTTTGTTTTTTTTTACCAGACCTGATTTTTGATACAACAGCAGAACTTATGTACATTTTAGAAGACAATTAAAGGGAATTGGGAACTCTGGATTTTATAAGATACACCTAAAACCTGTTAATCTTGAACTATGAAGCCTGTGAAAGAGGCACACACCTGTCTGTATTTTTAGCAGGAAACTTAATAAATGAATTAATGAGCTACCAGTACCTTAGGTCATCAAATGCCATTAGACAGTTCTGGAAGGGATAAATAAGCAAAACTGAGACAGCTTTTTTAGCTATGCAGGCAATCCTGAGTCACTCCTTAGTTCTTGGAAACCATCAACCTAGAAGCAGTGCTTGCCATTAACTGCTGAGTACAAGAGGCCCAAAGATTTTTCTGTGTGTGTGTGAGAATTTAGTCTACCTGTCTTGGCAGAATGAGAAGATAGATTCCTGGGTGGTATCCAGCTGAAGGGGTGAAAGACTGCTTTTTGTTGTGTGGGTGGCTTTGCCAAACCCAAAGGCAAGCCTGGAGGCAGAAGGTCTTTTGCAACCATGCATCTTCTTGGAGGAGCTATAGAATGCTGTGGGAGCTGGCGTGTCTCTGTGTTAGAAGCTCTTTTGTTAAATGCCATACTCTCTGATCTGTGAAGGCACTTGAGAATTGGGTACCATTACCTGTTATTTTAAACTGGGCATATAAGCTAAATTTAGACCTGTATTTTATCCAATTAGTTACAGTTTACCAATGCTAGTAAATGTAAGAAGATTAAAAGGCATATTTTAATAAGTCAAAGAATACTCTTTGACTTATTATGTGGGTACTCTTACCCAAGATGGTGGAGAGGTCAAAATGGAGGTTACCCACGTGTCTGTGTTTTCCTGGCACGCATTTAGAAACCATGGGCTTTTGGAGCCTTGTTTGCTTGTACTTTAGGTGTTAGATAGTCCCAATTTAAAAGGAATTTTTGCAAAAGGCTGCCCAAGAGCATTTAAGGAAGCAGCTTTGAATTGCAAGAACTCATTTAAAAGTCTCAGTTGTGGGACTCAAGTCTGTCACAGTGCATCCACTGGGACAACTCTTGAGTCAAAATGGGGTCATAAAAAATGAGTGACATATGTCTCTGGTCATGCGGTTTTAACCTCAGCTAATCAACAAAAGTAAACATGAATGGTCCTATAGCCCTATGGACATAAATCAAAAAAAAAAAAGGGAAACTCTCTGAGACAAAAGCCAGTCTTCGCCTGGTGGAGAGTGTGCAAGAAGGGCATTTTCCGGCACGTGTGCTGGGCCCGTGGAAATAACAGACTCCCTCAGTGGAGACCTCCATATATCAGGAATAATTCTTAAGACAAGTCTCTCCACCGACGCAAATAATTCCAATCAGACCAAATTAGACTGAATAAAAGATGACCATGTTTACTGCAGTGCTCCCAGATGGCATGGGAAGGCATGGCGAGGGGAAGAAAGAGATGGGGGAGACCACGCAGAACCCGAGAATACATGTTCCTTTTCTGGGCAGCAGCCTAAATAGCCTCTGGGAGTTGTCCTGACCCTCCCTGGGGAGGAGTCAGCACTTGGTGGGCTTTCCCGGAGGTGGAATCTGGACCAAGACAACTCCCAGGGGAGGGGACTTGAAATGGAGCTTCTTGCTCTATTCCTGCTCCATTGGTACTCTAAGGATAAATGCCAAGGGCTGGGGTGATGCTTTCACCCAAACATCCCAGACTTCTTGGATATAGGGGTGTCAGGTGGCTAGGGTCTCACTTTTGACCAAACATATATGTCAGGGACCAGCCTCGACAAAAATACCTCCTGCCAGGGTATGTGCAGGGGGATTTAGAAATATAGTAAAGAATATGAAGATGTGAATGAAAAAAATGAAACAGAAAAACATATAGTATAGTATTGGGAGGGAATTCCAGTGAATACTGAAATTTGCCCATGTTTAATTTTCAATTGTTTTAAATATCCCTGATCCCAAAAGGTAGGAGTAAGACAAAAAACTGCATACTGAATACAGGGAAAGAAGGGCAGAGTCAAGAGAGACACCAGCAGCCATGGAGGAAAAAAGAGGTTGTGCGTTTGTTCCAGTCTAAGATGGACCAGCTTTGTTCAAGGGAGACCTCCTAAAACTTGACAGGTGATATCTATCAACTAAAGTTACCACTGGTCCTCCAAGAACTTGGTCATTATCTAAAAATTTTATCAGGGACCCTAAAGATGCTTCATCCACAACCAACAGAAAGCAGTTTGGAAAAAAAAAAAACCGTGTCTACATCCCCAAGAGTTGAGGGGTATGGATGATCTTGGTTATTTGGTGGGTTATAAATGTTTGCTATATTTAGGTAAACATAAGAATATAGGATAAAATGACAATTATTAATCTCAGATATTTTGCATTGGCATGGATTTTGGTATAATGATATAAATTTAAAGTTAATTTTGTTGCACTGTATGTATGTTACTATTCTTGATTAAAGGATTTTTGTATATTGATACAAGTTTAAGGTTATTGTTCTTATACTGCACATCTATTTCTATTTTTGCTTAAGGTATTACCTACACAGCTCATAACTATACAGCTTGATTAATTATGCAATATGAAGTTTTAGTCCTTAAAAGCTATTCAAGATAATAAAGAAATACAGACTAATAGTCACCCATATCTATTAAACTTATAGTCATGTTAGTTAGTTTTACAAGGTAATACAGACATATATTTTAAATAGGTAACCTTCAAGCGCTTCAAAAACATACAGAATATGGAATTTAAAATATTTTAATAACAGGCTTTTCTCAGCATAAATTTGATATATCTGCTAAAACTATATATTGATAATATATAATAGTATATTATATATTGTCTTAGTTAGGGTTTCTATTGTTGTAAAGAGACAACATGACCACAACTCTTTTTTGTTGTTGTTGTTTTTTTGAGATAGGGTTTCTCTGTGTCACTTTGTTGCCCGCCCTGGAACTAGCCCTTGTAGACCAGGCTGGCCTCAAACTCACAGAGATCCTCCTGCCTCTACCTACCGAGTGCTGGGATTAAAGGCATGTGCCACCACCACCCAGCTGATCACGGCAACTCTCATAAAAGAAAACATTTAAATGGGGCTCACTTACAGTTTCAGAGGTTTAGTGCATTATCATCATGATGAGAAGCATGGAAGCACACAGGCAGACGTGGTTCTGGAGAAGGAGATGAGAGTTTTATATCTTGATTTACAGGCAGCAGGAGGAAAAACTGAGCCACTAGGCCTGGCTTAAGCTTCTGGGACCTCAAACCCCTGCCTTCAGTGACATATTTCCTCCAATATGGCCATGACTACCTCAACAATGCCATACCTCCTAATAGTGCTAATGCCTATAGGTCTCTGAGGACCACCACAGATATATGTACATATATGTTGGGCCAAAATTATCTCAGGGCCTGTACCTCGAGGCCTATAGGACAGAGAAAAGCGTGGCTCGAGTTTGAAGGATAGACTCAAAGCTACCGAGTAAGGATGAGACAGCAAAATCTAGGTAGACACCCCTCCAGCCAGAGGGAGGGCTTGACTATCTCTCATTGGCTGGAGGTACACCCACATCAAATGATGTCACTTAACCTATATAAGCTGACACTCACAGTAATAAACTGAGTTCCTGCTTTGACTTGACTCACTATCGCCTGTGAGTGTCCTGCATTGTGGGGCTGTGGAATGAACAGATAGCACTCTCGCCTTTCCTTGGAGAATAAAGCTAAGGAGGCCTGGCACATATATACGTATTATATTATATGTATAATATAATATTTATATAATATTATATGTTTATAAACACGAATATATAATAAATATTGATATATTTATATGTTCATAATATTTATACATTTATAATAAATATTAATATATTAATAATAATACAATTCATATATATTTCAATCTATCAGTTTTAATTGTAGGTGTATTCATAAGCCCTTTTGATGAGATGCAATAGCGGACACTTAGAGCATCCACAGAAGCTCATAGTAGCAAGTAATAGAAAATTAATCAAATATCCATCAACTGAAAAATACATAGTGATTGAGCCATAAAACAATGAAAATTCCTGGAGTTTATATATACACAGACAGCAGAAACTTGCATGTACATGTAGCTAATACCCTACTCCCCAAAGAAACTTTACATGGAGTCCTATAGGATGAGAAAAGACAGGGGAAAAGGATGACAAGGGAAGAAGGCCCAGATAAGGTTTGCTTTAATAATTACCTAATACCAGGTGCCTAATGCTGCTTCAGGTAGGTTAAGTGTTATTTTCTGTGTCATATGTAACACCTTTTTCAATAAAATCTTTTTATAAGTTGGAAAATTATTTTGTAATATAATCACCACTTTTAAAAAATAATCTTTAGATTATGCTGGGTTCCTCCATGTAAGGCAAGTAAATATGAATCATTTGAGTTACTCTGTACATTCTGCTTGTTCTCCTAGAACACAAGAAATAAAGTTCCCGAGGCTCTTGCAAGCAGAGAAAGTCTTACCCACTAGTAACTTGAATTGTCACCTATAGAATGTCTCTTTTTTTAGAAGATGTTAAGACAATTCTTTATTGAATTGTTTGCTCAAACAGTTGAAGAGAACTAAAAAAATTACTTGGAAAGATTAAATTTAATTGACATCAAGAATACTTATACCACATCATCAAAGAATCATGGCAATATCAGTAAGTGCCTTTTAAAGTAAATGACAAATTGGAAGTGTTTAACAACATATGGTCGCTTTTCCTTGACATATATGATTAAGAATATATCTTTTTATCAAAATGTAAAATACCATCTGGCAAAAGTAACAATTATTCTATTGGCTTTGTACATTAAATTAATTCACTGTACTTTAAAATGTAAATATTTTCCTATTTTTTCTTTTCCTTGTGGTGGATCTATATTTATTTATAATACAAACTGCATAACTAAAAAAACCTATAATTAGGTATAACAATTAAAACCAATTTTGAATTTTGAACAGAAAGTATTTCTTAAACTATTCCCAAACAGTTCTTAAAAATTAAATGGCAGCAGTCCTTTTTTATCGTTCCCAATTGTAAAGCTGAGTTAATGAAAATTTTACTATTATAACTTATTAGGCACACCATCAGACCTTGTATTTGATAGCAGCTGTCTGCTGAGCTCCTTAGAAAGAGGAAAGGGATTTATTATAAAGGCAGTGTGCCACTGCATTTGAAGGCTTTGAACATGCGTGTAGGGCTGGTAATAACCCATCCATGCATCCAGTCACTAGACTGACCGAGTTCAGAGACTAGCAAATAAACAGAAAAGTTCCTTTCCACCAAGACACAGTGTACACTACACAGAGTGATGTGAACTGTTGGCAACTTATAAGTTTTAGGAAGCATATTAAATACAATTCTTTATGCGACAGTGTTCTTAAAACCACATTGGATGTAACCTGCTAGATGACGGTGCTGGTGCCTAGTATTCCTATTGGATATGTAGCAATCCAGGTTTTGCTGTTTGTTTTTAAAGAATTTATTATTTCAGTGAAATTTTTTCTTGGTTTTAAGTGTTCTGTATCTTCTCAAGTCTTCTTTGTGGCAGGATGGATGGAGGAGTCAGATAAATATATTTTGTATTTGATGTTAAATTTTATTTTCTACTGTGGTCAGGGCATATTTTTGGCTTTGTGAAAACTTAAAGTTTCAATGAAATGTAGATAAGTAAACCAAGGTTTATCAATAAGGTTGTAGGATAGGATCACACAATTGATATTGACGGATCCCTTCCCACTCCAATATGTAGGATGCAGTGTGGGGGTAGAAATGAGAGGGAGGCCGGGCGGTGGTGGCGCACGCCTTTAATCCCAGCACTTGGAAGGCAGAGGCAGGAGGATCTCTAAGAGTTCGAGGCCAGCCTGGTCTACAAGAGCTAGTTCCAGGACAGGCTCCAAAGCTACAGAGAAACCCTGTCTCGAAAAACTAAAGACCGGGGGGGGGGGGGGGAGAGGGAGAGAGAGGGAGAGAGAGGGAGGGAGGGAGGGAGGGAGGGAGAGAGAGAGAGAGAGAGAGAGAGAGAGAGAGAGAGAGAGAGAGAGAGAGAGAGAGAGAGCATGCCATGACAAGCATGTAGAAGTTAGAGGACAATTTTTGGAAGCTGGCTCACTCCCCCCACCTTCTATATTCAAAAGACTGAACTCAGGTTATCAGATCTTCATGGCCAGTGCTCTAACCACTGAATCATTTTTGCTGCCCATGAACTGGTTTCTACTCCAGGATACAAAAAAAAAATGTGATTGACATTTCTTTCTCCCTTTTCCTAATTTTTGATTTCCATATGAAACTTGTGCGAAACAATGGGTGTTGTTGTGATCTTTTTATCCATGTGCACAGCATGCTTTAATATTATTCAACCCCATTTCCCTTTTGTGTCCCTTTCTTTTTTTGTTTCCATATGAATAGAACTGCTCACTTGACCTTACCTTCTTTTTTTATTTTTTATATTTATTTATTTATTTGGTTTTTCAAGACAGGGTTTCTCTGTGGCTTTGGAGACTGCCCTAGAACTAGCTCTTGTAGACCAGGATGGCCTCAAACTCACAGAGATCTATGCCTGTCTCTGCCTCTCAGAGTGCTGGGATCAAAGGCGTGAGCCACCACCGCCTGGCAGACCTTACCTTCTTAACAACTGCAATAGAAATGTCCTTTTCTTAATTTCACAAAATCCTCAAACTGAAATTTAGTTCCTATCTGAAGTAAAAAACATTAATGTTTCATTAAGCAAGACTTCCATAAATCTCAGAACTTTTATAAGACAACCTCGATCTACTTATTGTGTGGAATATTCATTTACATTGCGTGAAGATATGTCACTGTGATTGGTTTAATAAAGAGCTGAATGGCCAATAGCTATTTTGCCTACAGAAGAGAATAGGCAGGATTTCTGTAGAGAGGGAGGAACTCATGATGAATCTAGAAGCTTGAGAGATGACAGCAAGACACTGAAGAAGTCAGACGTGTTACAAAGGAGACATAATCACATGGCAGAATGTAGATTAATAAAAACAGGTTAATTTAAGTTATAAGAGACTTTGGGGAAAAGTCTAAACTAAGGCCAAGCTTTCATAATTAATAATATGTCTCCTTGTTATTATTTCTCACAAAGGAAAGGTTGATTACAACTTATCAGCATGAGGGTTAAGTAACAATGTGCTAAGTGTCCGAAAACGGTGCTCTAGCAAAACTCCAAAAGTGTTCTTAGCCTTTAACGAGGTGTTTTAGACAAAATTGTCCTTGTCAGGTGATATTAATTGGTTCTAAAAAATGAGAGCACAGTTGCTTCTACTTCTTTGGTATTTAGACTAGCTCATCATAAATCTTTTCTAACCTTCATATTAGTTTCCTCTATTTGTATTTTAAGTATAATTGTTGTGAATTTAATAAACAAAGCAGTAACCTAAACTATAAGGGGACTTTGTCTTGCCAGCCAGCTCCCAAATAATGACGTGGAGACCTAGAATTAATTATAAAATCTCTGCCCTTGCTTAGGCTTTCCCCACCAGCTCTTATACCTTCCTTCAATGAACCTGTTTCTATTAATCCACATTTTACCATGTCACTTTTTACTTTTCTTTCATTCTGTATGTCTGACTTCCTCCATGTCTCATTGGCGTCTAACTAGCATAATTCAAGCACCTAAATTCTTATCTTCCTCCCTCTGCCTGGAAGTCCTGTCTATCACTCTTGCCTAGCTAGCTATTGGCCATTAAATTTTTTATTGAACAAATCACACACAGCAACACATCTTCATACAGTGTACCAATATTCTGTAACACTTCACACATTAAAATATTGGTGTCGTATATAGATGTCCTGAGAATTGTGGGAACCTGGGCCTATTTCTGGAGAGAAGTTAATGTTTGCTCACAGAAATGACAAAAAATTCATTGCAGATCTATGGTGAATCTTAAAATAAATGCCAGTAATTTTCTGAAAATGTTTGACAATAGTAATTCTGAGACTACAAAAGCAACAACAACAAAAAACCTCAATGAAGGGAAGGTCATTTTTCTTATAGATAACTTTATATTTTATGTTTCAGAGCATAATTAGGTCATTAATGCTAAATAAGAACAATTATACTTTTATCGTTCTAATTAAAATGTTTTAAGATAGTGTTAATGTACAAATCAGAATGAAACATGCGTATTTGAATGAAATAATTTTTTTATTTGATTTTTGAGTCAGAGTTTCTTTGTATAGCCCTGCCTTTCCTAGAACTTGCTCTGTAGAACAGGCTAGCTTCCAGTGCAGGGATTGATCTGTCTCTACTTCCCGACTGCTGGGATAAAAGGTGTGCACCACTATGCCTGGCTGTGAAATAAGCTTATGAGATGAGAATGCAAAGTCTTTCTGGTGTTTTAATGCTAGTTATGTTATATATATATATATATATATATATATATATATATATATATATATATATATATATATATATATATATATATATGTATATGTATGTATATGTATTTGTTGTGTAATTGCTTCTCTGGTGACACCATATGAAAAGATACTTTGAAATTTAGATGGAACCAATGCATTGTGTTAAAATCTATAAAAATAAAATAAAAATAAAAAATAAGATAAAAAATAACCCTGATACAACATTATGAGTCTTCAAGGATGCCATTGAGGTCATTTACTTTGGCCATCTGCGGGTGGGTATCTATCCCACCCTTGAGAAGTTTGTTTCCCCACTGAGACTTCCTCGGAGCAAACTAAATTTTTATTTGCAAGAGGCTATCAACTGGAGATAGCTTCTGTGTTTGGGATGGGGGCAATGTGTCCACTCCTCCTTTCACCTCTCAGACCCCATGCAGACCTGTGCAGGCTCTGTAGCAACTTCTTAATCTCCTTTTTTTAATTACATGTCTTTATCCTTTTTTCCCTCTTTTTAAAAATGACTTTATTGAGCTATACATTTTTCTCTGCTCCCCTCCCTCCCACTCTCCTCATGTCTCAGCACCTCATGGAACCTTCTCAAAAATTGACCACATACTAGATTAAAAAACAACCTTCAACAAATACAAAAAACATTGAAGTAACCCCAGTATCTTTTTTTTTTTTGACAAGTTTTCTCTGTAGCTTTGGTGCCTGTTCTGAAACTAGCTCTTATAGACCAGCCTGGCCTCAAACTCACAGAGATCCACCTGCCTCTGCCTCCTGAGTACTGGGATTAAAGGCGTGTGCCTTGTATCAATTAAAATCATAGCAGGAAACACACATATTCAAAAGATGCCATTAGAAGACAGTTTAATGATGACTTTGTTAAGGCGTGTGGGCAAGCTTCAGGGAATTCACCAAGATAAGAAACAGCCCCCTGCTAACGGGAAGCCTTCCAGTTAGAAAAATCTTACACAAAATAGGGTTTTCTCTTCTGTTTTGTTATTTTTCTATGTCTAGGGCCATATTCAGGCTTAATGACTAATGAATTGGGAGATTTGTATCATTTATATAGAAATTTTAACTAGAAGAAATGAGTAAAGTGAAGGAAAACACTGTGAATAAATATTGAACCATGTGTCTAAAAAGAAAAAAAAAGATCTTTAGATTTCCCTTCAAGCTCTCTGGTCATATACAGACATGAAGAACTTTAGCCTTTAACTTTTGTTTTCTTCCTAGGAAAGACTCACGTCACGACGTTTTCAGAGTCAAACTGATGACAAATTAAGGTAGGAAACTAACCTACCTGGGTAGTTCTTTTTTTCTCATGAAAATTCTGTGGTTCCCTATTGTCCATCATAAAATACATCTTCTAGAGATGATTTCTTACACAACCTTAATGCCATTCTCGTGTTCTTTTTATTTCTTCCTCTCTACCTTGACTTCTCCATCAATATTGCATGCTAACTCCAGTTTCCTGCTCCTCGCTGGTGTGCCGCCTTGCTTTCTCTGTCATTTTGTATCTGTCACTCTCCTCTTCCGATCCTGCTCAGAACATCTTGGGTCCTCCGTTGTCTAATCGTGTCCCGTCTAAGATATTTGCCTCCAGGGGTGATTTTTTTCCTCTAGCCTTTTTTATTTGAGCTGGTGAAGGGGTCAGTGAATGAAGAAACTAAGGCTGGGTGAACATCTACTACAGCCATGCCGTGCTGTGTGTGGTTTCACACAGCTGACATTGTGTGTTCTTGATAGTACACAAGGCCGCGGCCCAGATACTTTGCAGATACTCTCCAAACTAAACGTTGGCAGCTGCATTTGGGAGGCAGAGGCAGGAGGATCTCTGTGAGTTTGAGGCCAGCCTGAGCTACAGAGTGAGTTCCAGGACAGCCAAGACTACACAGAGAAACCCTGTCTTGGGGCGGGAGTGGGTGATGACAAAAGTAAGAACTGAGGCTGGTGAGATGGTTCAACAGTTAAGAGTATGGTGTAGGAGGTTCTTTTGTTTGTGTGTTGCTTTCATTGGTTGAATAAAGAGACTGCCTTGGCCTTTTGATAGGGCAGCCCTTAGATAGGCAGAGTAGACAGAACAGAATGCTGGGAAGAAGGGCAGTGTGGCCGACGCCATGAATCTCAGGCCTGAGTTGGACGTAGGTTAGAATCTTGCCGGTAAGCCACAGTCACGTGGTAATACACAGATTTAATAAAAATGGGTTAATCAAGATGTGAGAGTTAGCCAATAAGAGGCTAGAGCTAATGGGCCAGGCAGTAATTTGAATTAATACAATTTCTTTGTGGTTATTTTGGGTGTAAGCTAGCTGGATGGTGGGGACAAAAAGCAGGCCCGCTCCTCATATTACAAGAGTACTGTCTTTTGGAGGACTGGGATTTGTCTCCAGAACCCATATGCAGCAGCTCACTACCTGTGACTCCAGCTCCAGAGGCACCAGTGCCTCTGAACTCCTCAGACATCTGCACACTTAGGTGCACACACGCCCCACCCTATAGACACAATCAAATAGAGAAACTTAGAGTTCCTAGTTCTTTAAGCTCTTTGCAAAATTGGCTATATGTTTCCCCTTCTTAAACCAGGCAGATGAATCTCTGTATTTTAAAGAAACAGCCCAACAGAATTTTAAACCGTTTACTTTTGAATTTTTAGCTGGCAATAAAAAGGAAATTCTCAACTGGATGGAGTAGAGTTGAGTGCCTTTGCTTGATTTCAGCATTAAAGTGTGTTACATAACCACAGTTTACAAGTAAAAATGTAGTGTTCCACATCAAAGGTCCCTCCAAAATAGAGCAATACTTAAAGTACCATTTAATATTTATTTTCTCAATAAATAATGTGTTGGGGAATCTCTTCATAGACCAAGTCATATCATCTGAAGATGACAAGCTAAAATTGCTTCAGATTGTCATTTATTAGTAATTGTTTCTAGTATACAATTAGAAAAATTAATTAATATCAAGGTAGCTATGGTAGGGAGGTTTTCTTTTTTACACCAATCCTTTGGCAAAATGCTGACTCTTTCTAGACATCGACTTTTGCCCTCCGTACTTGGTAGTAACACTTTCCCATGCCTTTTAAGTGACCCTGTTTTGAACAGTGCTAACACTTCAGGAAAACCTGCAGATGTGCGCTGCGCGTCTTTACTCCACTTTAATAAAAACAAAAAAGAGGCTCCTTGTTACCCTTACTTGTTCACCAATGTCCATTTTTGCCCCTGTGTTTATGCTGTGCAATCATTAGTGGTTTTTACTTGTCTAGTCTTTGGGGCCATAAAACTAGGGTTTATTATTCTCCAGGTGATGAATTTTCTTATTTACAAATTACTTGCAGATCATGTGTGGGCAGCATGATTGCTGATCCTGCCTAACGAATACATTTAGTGTTTAATTTTTTTTTCTGTTGCTATTTCTAATTTGAAGTGGGTAGACCAAAACCAATTAATTCTATTCCAGTTTTCCAGTACTTTGCTGCATGTCTCTTCTGTCACTACAGATGCTTATGACTCTTAATATATGGCTTTAAATAACATCGATATTAGAAACACGCTGATACTAAGTTACCCGCTCCTGATAACTGTATCTTTCAGGTAGACCAGAGCTGCTAATTACCTTAAAGAAATTTAGGTCACGTATTCATAAACTGAATTAATTTATCTTCAACAAAACTGCGTATAGCCAGATTGCTTTAAAGATAATCATAACCAGAGAATTAGAAATCTTTAAGAACTTTTGCAAACATAGCCCCAAAGATTGTAATGCCTAGTATAATGCAACCTCACCAGAGAAAAGTGGAGTTTTTCTATTTATGAATTATGAAATAGGTACGTGGGCTAATGTAGATGTCAGTGTTTGTTGTTTTTCCTTCTCTTTGGCGACTAGTCAGTCAAAAGGTGTGAGTGGAGCGGAAGAAACTTGGGTTTCTGAAGGGAATGTTTCCAGGCTATCCGAAGAGTCTAGATTGGATTTGTGAAGGTAATTTATCGAGGCTATCCGAAGAGTCTAGGTTGGATTTGTGAAGGTAACTTATTCATGCTATCCAAAGAATCTAGAATTCTTGTTCTGTTTGTAGATTGGAATTGAACATTAAGCAACAGAGTGAGTGTGGGCATAAAATGAACAGGTAGATATTTATGTAAATTCATCTTGACATAGCTACAGCCCTATCACTACAGGACTCTAGTATACGACAGAAGTATCATCGTTTTTCCTTCATTTAAGAAGTTGTCGATTGGTTCTTCATGATGCTATTAGAACAAGGACACTTTAGCCACCCCAACTTTAACTTTGTGACAACGAAGATGTAAAAATCCTGTGACATGAAGTGGGGCTAGATACTCAAGCCAGACTATGATACAAGTGGATTTAAATATAACCATTTTGAGTGCTCTTTATTTTTCTAGCACCCTGCTAGGCGTGTTTATATAGGTCAATTCATTTAACCCTCCATCTTATAAGTCTTTCACAGATAAAGAAGCAGTAATTTAGCCCTGGCTTATTAGTTTTCTTATTCCTAATGCTATATGATCTAGCAATAACCACAGTGACTATTGACTTTGAGGATGCATATCTTCTTAAAGGAATTCAGGCATCGGATGGGAGAATTATCATTTAGTTCTGATAATTCCTAACTTCATGCAGCACTGCTGTAACAGATCCTGGAGAGCTTTAAGGCTCATGCAGATGGGACACAAAGCCAGTCACAGCTGAGATGACAACGTGAGGAAACCATGTCCAGATGAGACAGATAGGCCACACCCATGGCACTCTGTAGAGCAAGATGTGGATCCGATTATGAGCGTAAAATGAATTGTATATCCTTATGTTCTACAGCACCTGCATCATAGTAGAATAATCACCCAGTAACTAAAACATGATACAGAGCTGACTTTCCCAGTTTTTTTTCTTCAAACAGTCAGTTTAATATTCTCACCTACAGAATGAGCAGAGGTTAGAACATTCTGATTCTATTTCTCTGTAGGACACCAAAAATAGAAGCAGCTTGCATTGAAATAGTTCTGTGACTAAGCCTAGCCTCCCTGTTGCATGTTTCTAATTGCATGCATTTCAAGGTTGGGGTTTTTTTTAGAAAGCTATTAAAAAGTGGGAAAGTAGGCCCCAAAGTATGACTTAGAGTTTACTTTTAAAAATTCAACTGCTTAAAATTCATTAGTGCTTAAGATGGTGTTATTTTCACTTCTTTCTCAGTCCCATCTTTACCAACACTCATACAGATAAATGACATGCTCATGCGTGTGTAGTTCAAACAATGTAACCTGGGGAAAAGATGTTTGGTTAGGGGAGAGAGAGAGAAGAGAGAGGGAGGGAGGGAGGGAAAGGGAGGGAGGGAGGAATGGAAAGGAGGGAGGGAGGGAGGGAGAGAGAGAGAGAGAGAGAGAGAGAGAGAGAGAGAGAGAGAGAGAGAGAGAGAGAGAGAGGAGAGATTGGGTTCTGTGGGAAAGAACAGTTAATTGATTATATTTGACTTTAAAATTGTCTTTTGTGACTTCCTTTGATAATTGGTACTTGAATGAATCCCAGTGGCAAGTAACAACGGAAGTATTTGTTCCAATGAACTGGAGAAAATGCCCGGTTTTCCTCCTTGCTCAGCCATATATACTTGCACCCTTTCTGTGCTGAACATGCTTTCTTTGTGGGGTGAAGCAACTTCTTATATCAGGTCCCAGATTTCTTATTTAAACTAATCTTTATTTTTATGGTGGTAAAATATACACTGCTTACAAGATTTATTGTTTTAGCCATTTTCACTATTGTCTATTCTCCATAGCCATCCAATTGTAGAACTTTTAAAACATCCCTCACTGTCAGAGATGTAGAACTGGGCCATTGCTGCAACTTTTCAAACTTCCACACAGCTTTAGTCCTAGTACTCAGAAGGCAGAGGCAGGCTGACCATTAGTGAGTTCAAGACCAGCCTGGTCTGCATAGCAAGTTCCAGGTCAACCAGGGCTACATGATAAGACCCTATCTAAAATAATAAGTAAAATAAAAAAAAAATAATACCTCCTCTGTACTTTTCTTAGGTGCTTTCCAGAAAAAAAAGTCAAAGGCCTTTGAGTTTCAAAAGACCAACTTTATATTTATTTTCTACCAGCAGAAGAAACATAGGAAGTAGTAGTTAAGAAAAGTGATGAAATCAGGAAACAGATAAGCAAAGAAAATTCTAGGATTGAATAGAATGTCTGTAGACTCACGGACATTCCAAAACATTTGTAAAGTTACGAGAAAGATTTGAAGAACAACCTCTAAAACTAAAAGCCAGTGCTTATAGGCATGAATTCCTGAAACCTCAAGGTTGTTCAAGAGAACATGAAATAGAGCATGGAAGATGAGTTTAGATGGTACTGGGGCTGAAACTTGTGAAAATGTCAATTCTTTGTACATTAACTATTTGTATAATCAAACATTACCATTAGATAATGAGTTTTTTAAACGGCGTTCATACGTCTGTTCTCATAACATATGTGTAAAATAAAGCCAAACTTCTCTTTCAGGAAATCGATTCAATCTTTAATTTACTTTTCAATTGCGCCTGAGTGTATCTCAGGTGAAAATGAGAAGACCTGGATCTGTCAGTATTGATGTCCATGTAGGTGGCTTCCTTTATTATAATTTGTGAAGTTCTCATAAGCTGTCTTGGCAAGAGATCTCACATGGGAAGAGAGAATCAAGACGCAAGGTGGCCAAGACCACCAGGTTGTGCGGGTTCATGAAGTGATCAAGTATAGTGCATACATATATAGTTTGTTTAAACAAACAAAGGAGATTGTCAGCTGTTCAAAGGTGAGGCACTCAAGTGTAGCGTGTTAGTGCAAATTACTTGATATCTTAAAGCTATTTCTTGTTATTTCTCTTCAGTCTAAAGTGACTGACAACACTTCTGAATCACCTGTTTCAGGTTGAGTGGCATTTCATTAAAACATTCCAAGCTAAGAGCTCTTATTCTTTTTATTAAGTTTACATAAAAACTGTCTACGACCATGACCGCAGCATGATTGTATTTATGCCTTTACATTAACTGTTCTTCAACTGTATTGAGAAAATCACTTTTATTTTTCAATTACTTATTCAATTCTAAGAGAAACAGTTGTCAGGAATAGGTTTACAGTGGAGAATGGCTGTTTCAATAGGTGTAAAATCAATTTGTAACTTTTATTTAAGAAAAGAGAACTGCCGAATTACCCACTGTTCCTTTAGTTACTGACTTTTGGAATCAATGTTATACTTAACTCCAAAGGGAAATTTTTGTTCTTAAAAAACGCATGACAATGTCATTTACCACCATGTCAAACATATTGTGTTGTGTTGACATTTTTTAGAAAATATTCCTTTAAAATTCTTTCTTTATGTCTTAAACTTTTTCCCTGAAATGATTTGGTCATCCCTCCAACATAGCATAAGTCAATTTCAGAATCAAAGTTCACTGTGGTGAGGCCAATGATCAAGCTTATTTAGATTGAGTAATAGCCAAAGCTACTCAGAAAGCAGATGGGCCAACTAGGCAACTATATACTGTGAGAAAATAAAGCTTATGGTTTTTTTTTTTTTTTTTAGTCCTTTGCATTTCTCTTGTGGTCAACTTCTGCACTTCAAAATCAACAGTGAAACAGCATGAACAAGAACCATGAAGGGTAGATAGGTGGTTGATGTTGATGTCAACACTCTTTGGGAGCAAAAGAACCAACCACTGGTAACTAGCAAGATTTAAAAAAAATTAAAACATGAGGTGTTTATGTTCTTGATTATCGTCAAATGTCGGGATGAGTTTACAACATGGCCGATTTAGATGTAAATAATAATCAGAGAGGTACAGGGCTGGAGGGTACTCAGAACATCACTTAAAGCTACCAAACGCACAGTACCAATGCCCTGCCTTTGAAAACAAAACTGTTGTGTTGAAGTGTAGCCAACTAGTCAAAAACACATGGTTCCCGGGACCCCGTGAAATGGTTCTGTCGCTTTGGGTCTACCTGAGGAGGGACCAAGACGAGAGAGCCATTTAAGAGCAGTTCTGTTTCTGCGTCTTTTGTTCTTGCCAGGGTGCCCATTTTTTAAGTATTCAAACAAAGAACCACAAACCGCCAGTCACACCATAATACCAGCTTGTGTTTACATTTTCAGCTCTCCGGATCGTGATCCTATTGAGTGCACACAGAGCGAGTGCTCGTGTACACGCGCCCGTCCGCCATCAGGAGGACTGCAACTGTAAACACAAGCTGGTATTTTGGTGTGATCACGCTAATATGGCGGATTGTGAGGTCAAGGGGTGGAATGTGAATTATGGATCCAGAATTTCCTTGCTTTTGTCAGTTTAAGTCAGGCTGCTTACACAGTAGCTGCTTTTCAAACTCGAATAACGTTGATTTTAAAGAAATGAAGATCCATCTTAAATAATTAGGAGGGCTCGAGGAGAGAACTGTCTTTCTGGAATGAAGTAGAAGCACCTGCCCTCGCAACCTTAAAAATCTGATCATGAAAGACACGTACTATACTAATTTAGAACCTAGCCATGAGTTGGTCACAATAAAAAGTCATGCATAAAATAATTCGCAGTCTTTAAAGGACATCTCATCTTGAGGGCAACCCACTTTGGTGCCTTTTTTATATTACTAAAAGTCCATTTAACCAAAAAAATTGACCATCATACCCCAAAGGAAGAAAAGTAGGCTAAGGCTCAGATGAAACACGGAATGTCTTCTCTTTTGCTGTTTTTTTGTTTTGTTTTGTTTTTTAAAAAGAGAGTATGCATCATTTAATCACAGGCAGATCCTTAACTAAGTTGTGCTAGATGAAGTCATCAAGGCATGTAAGGTGAATTTTGAAGCACAATGAGGAGCATCTTTAGTAGAAACAATGCCAGAAATCATGTCACCACCCATCCACCAAACATAAGAATCGAATCACTGGTATAGATTTATTAGGGATCACTTCCTGCAAAAAACGAAGGACTGCTATCAAATATAGATAACTGATTTCATAGTCTCAGATCTCCATCCAGATAAGTGCTAATAAATGTCATTCTTTTATTCTTTTCATTTAAAAAAAAGTTATGCTATTTTTTTTAAATCATCAACTTTAAAAAGACAAATGGAGGTGTCTGATATGGGGTACATTTAATGTATTTGTCTCATGAAGGCAATGCCTCTTGTGACAACATGAAATCCAGGTATCCTAAAAAGTTCAGGTGGCCTTTGAGTCTGTTCTAATCTGGAAGTTATCTATAGGCATGGAATTTCCAGCCATATACTCCCTCTGATTAGCCATCTCTACTTAGGTTATAGTCAGCAGCTAGCCAAGTTCCTCCCAATCTTGTCCTCAAGCTCTTAGGTAATAATATAATAGAAACACACCCATCCATACAGTGAAGAAACCTACAAATAAACACCAAGGTAACTAAGTAATCCATATTAGTTTACTTTAGGGGAAGTTGTTTTAAAGATCTCTTGCCTCTCTGGTGTTTAAAATTCTTAACTATGTTTAAATGAAATTGTGGTTCTCTCATCAACATTCCCCTGGTTAACACTCGGTAAAGATGTCAGCCCCACAGCATGAGGTGGTGAGATGAGACCTCAAACAGAAAGCAGAGGACTATGTTCCCAAAAGTTATTAAGACCAAAGTCACAATGTTCACCTATTTGGTCTGCAGCAGTGTCTCTGTTTTCCATTGACTACTGAAATGTAACTCTTTTTTCTTTCTTTCTTTCTTTCTTTCTTTCTTTCTTTCTTTCTTTCTTTCTTTTTTTTTGAATAAAAAGGGAATTGAGTCTAAACTAAAGCATAAATAGAATAACCTGAATGAGTAAAAACCAGCTAACCTAGGGCTGGGGAGATGACTCAGCAGTTAAGATTGCTTGCTGCTCTTGCAGAGGACTCCCGTTCCTTTCCCATATGGTACCTCCCAGCCATCACTATCTCCAGTTGCATTGGATCCCATATCTTCTTTTGACCTCTGCCAGCACCAGACATAAACATTGTGCATATACATACATGCAGGCAAACACATGCATAAAGTTCAATTTAAAGACCTTTAAAAACTGCTCACACAATTCTGGTATTTTTATCTTATTGCTTTGAGATTTTTATCTGTCTAGTATTTTCCTTGGAATTCTTTTATACATAAACGTGTGAAATCTGATTTTATTTTCTACATGTTTTATTACAAAATATCTCTTTAAATAAAAAAAAATAACGCATGTGAATGGGTGTTTCGCCTACCATGTGTGTCTGTGCATCATGTGTGTGAATTGCCCAAGGAGGCCAGAAGAGGGCGGCAGATCCCCTGGGACTGGAATTAAGGGTGTCTGTGAGCCACCAGTGAAGCAAAAAGTGTCTCAGCCCAAACACAGGTCCTCTGTGGGAGCAGTCAGGGCTCTTAGCCACTGACCTATTTCTCCAAGGTCCCCAAATGTCTTTTTCATAAAGAAGATTTGGTCTGGAGAGCTAGATTAGTGGTAAATAGCCCTGGCTGCTCTTACAGAGAATCAAAGTTCCTTTCCCAGTACTCACCAACAGCAGCTCACAAGTACTTCTCATTCCAGCTCCAAGGGATTCCAGCTTTCTTCTGGTTTACACACACACACACACACACACACACACACAGAGAGGGGGGGGTGGAGGGAGGGAGGGAGGGAGAGAGAGAGAGAGATTGAGAGAGATTTAAAAAACATCTTCAAAAAAAGTATATTTGAACCTGACATGGTGATGCACATCTTCAATCCCAGCACTCAGAGGGCAGTCAGACAGATCTCTGTGACTTTGAGGCCAGCCTGGTCTACAGGGTGAGTTTCAGGACAGCCAGAGCTATGTAGAGAGACCATTGGAGATCAGAGAGAAGAAAGAGGCGAGGAGGGAAGGGGAGGAGAGGAGGAAGAGAAAGGAGAGGAGAGCAGGTGCCTGGGAAGATCAGATGAGTGTGTTATGAGTCACAGGCAGCTGCGAGCCACCTGATGTGTGCCGTGGGACCTGGATGTGGGTCCCCTGCACTATCAAGAACCTTTCCTCCATCCCCACAAAACTTCTCTGTGGGGAAAATGAAGGACTGTGTTTGAGTTTGAATAACTAGAACTGTCATTAGGTTTTCTTCCACATGACTAGTTAGACTTTTCATTTACACCACAGCGAATTGCTTTATGAATTGATTAATTGTATTTCTTCAGTTGAGAACATCAGTTCGGGTGGCAGCTGTATGGTACGGGCGATGCCTAGCTTTTCTTCTTTGTAGTCTTCATTAGAAGCCAGCTAAGGGAGTTGAAGACTGAGCTAAATGGAAGGGTGAAGCTTAGTGCCTTGGGTTTCATCCTCAGACTGCCTCAAAACAAAATAATAAAAAATAGAAATCAGGTATGGTTCAGTAGGAGGTGGAAATTTGTTTTTTTTTTCTTTTCTTTATTCTCCTCTTATCAATAAAAAAAAGATAAAAAAAAAGAAAATTAAACATGAGCAAAAGTAAAAAAAAAATAGAAATCAGCTTAAAATGGTCTTTATATATATAATGTATGTGTATATATATATGTAATGTGTATGTATATGTAGTGTGTATATATAGTGCGTGCATATATACAGCGTGTACACATATGGTGTATATGTATATATAGTGTATGTATATATACATATATATGTATACACACACACGTGTGTGTGTGTGTGTGTGTTGAGAGGGGTGCACCACATGCACATGCCCATGCATGCCAGAGTCAGGGCACAAGTATGGTTGCCTGAGAAAGACTTGTGGAACTCAGTTCTCTCCTTTTGTGATGTGGCTTCTGCAAGTCTTCATGTTCGCGAGTAAGCAGTCTTCCTCTCAGCCATTTTGCTGGCCTCAAAAAGTATACATTAGCTATAGAGAAGATACATTACTTTATACATGTACACAGTACACTCCAATCACATTCAACCACCATGGCTCACTCTAGTCCACAACTGGCCGTCTCCAACTGCCAAGTTTCCCGCCCCCCCTTTTCAAATCTTTTGAAACAGCCTTAAGTAAAGCCCCTCACTCAGTCATATTAAATGCTCAACAACTTGAACAGAATAGCCCTCTCTTCGAGGAAGATACTAAGAGTAAGCTGTTAAGATGTTAAGAGAAGCACTTCCGAGCAAACTGTGGTGGACTTAAGATAAAGGTCTTAGAATGTCTGCGGTGGAGATCAAAGCCGCGCCTGACGTACAACGAGGATTTACAAGGAACAAGCAGGTTTAAGCCTGTGTAGCACTGTAATGGTTTTCTTTGTTTGGAAGGCAATTTCTCTTGACATGCTGTTATTTCCTCTTCGTAATTTAAAGAGTTTCTCGTGACAAAATACAGGTGGGAAATAATATAGCTAAGTTGTATTTTGTAGACAAGTATACGTGAGCGCAGAGCGTGGGGAGAGGCGAGCGGTGCCGCTTGCAGTTCTCATACCAGAATTCAAAATATGAACGAGATTTAGTCTCGGTGATAAACATCTTCTGTGAAGTAAGCAGATACCAAAGGAGAAACTGGGCCAGGTTTGGTGGTGCACTCTTTGATCCCAGCAACCAGGAGGAAAGAAGTAGGTGGATCTCTTGTGAGTTCAAGGCCAGTCTGGTTTGCAGTCTTAGTGATAGAGTCTCACCCAGCGTGCATGAGGTTCTGGGTATGATCCCCAACATGGAAGGAGGAAGAGAAGGAGGAGGAGGGAGGAAAAGGAGAATAGGAGGAGCCTGAACTTACATTTATTAAAATCTCCTGAGATTTGTATGCACATATTGACTCAGTTATATAGTTTTCAACATAGAACAATTGGACAAAATGCTGACCACTGTGGAATCTATCGGAAGTCTTTAAAGCCGCGAAGGCCACTTCCTCAGGTAGAGATGAGTAAAGCAGGGGGGTGGGGGTCGGGAGTTGGGGGGGAGAGCTACAGCTACCTTTCTTCAGCAGATGTGGAACCTGAGCAAAGAGTACGCGTGGCTTAGGAAAGTTACTTTTAAAAAAATCCTGACAGGATTGATTAATTGATCTGTTACTGTCTACAAGTACACTGCTTCCTTAAACAGAAGTTACCTGGTAGACTAGGAGTTGGGAAAAGTCTAATTTTGGTGAGCTTGCCACATGTATACATACATTTTACTGAACCGGAGGGAGGCCATTAAATAAGAACAAAGCCACATTGCTTTATTCTTCATTTCTACCAAAACAGTACAAACCCATCAATTTATTGACACATTATGTTATATCTTAGAAAAATAGATATTAGTTCTTAAACCCCTGCCCTTCCCACACACCTTAGCTTTTAAAATTGAATAATGCAAATCTGATTAACTTGTTTCAGGGCTCTAAATTAGATATTTTTAGTTACTTATTTTATTCTTTGAACTATCACCAATTTTTCTCATCCTTTAACGATGTAAACAAGAAATAAGTTTCAAATGAATATGTAAATAATACGTGTAAAAAGAAGAAACCACTCCTTGCCTATTTAAGGTTAGTCACAATAAAAACGCTTTGTTTTAAGAATACATTGATTGCTTGATAGACCCCCTGGTACTCCTGGCCCCAGCTCCTCTCCTCCTTCTTCTAGGTCTTTGGAGTTGAAATAACATCCGTGTTTCATTGTCTCCAGCACTGAGATTACAGGCACATGACGACACCTGCATCTCTTCCTTAAGCCATTTTTGTTATTGTTGTTGTTGTTTTATTTGTTTTTGTTTTGCAAGACAGTGCTTTCCTGTGCAGCCCTGGCTGTCCTGCCCTGAACTCACAGAGATCCCCGTGCATCTGCCTCCCGAGCCTTGGGATTAAAGACACAGTCACTTGCCTGGCCTAAGCCATTTTTTTTTTTTGATGATCCCTTAGATCATTTTCTTCTGTTCCTTTCGCTTCCACATTCTTGTGCATCCCACACAGATGTTCCTCAGCCTATAATAGGGTTCCGTCTCAGCGTTCCCTCTGTGAGATGATGACAGAGCAAGAGGAAAGTACATCAGTACAGCTAGCCACCAGACACAGCTTACCAACCCGGCACACCAGAATTTCAGTTCGCTTGCTTCGTGATCACGTGGCTAACAGGAGCCGCAGCTTGCAGCTGCTGCCCAACACTGTAAGCAGCAATTATGCTACATATAGCCAGCCAGGAAAAAAAAAAAGCATTAAAATTCAACATTTAAAAGAGTTTCTAGCGAACGTGTAAATAAAAACTGCAGGTGAAGCCACTATGAACTGGAGACCATCTGTATGCCATTGGGTAACTTCGTCTGTAGCTGCCACTCTGGCAAGCCCCGCTTTTATGTTGGTATACTCGTCTATGTCTAGGACATTGACCTCTCCGACTAAGTTTGTACAGTTTGAAAATTAATATAGCAAACTTTCACCATGGTGAATTCGCAGAATGCACTTGATTATTTATTATGGTTTCTAAGAGTCCCTCTTCAGCCTACTCACAGAAGGCTGTGGACCAAGTTACTCAGCAGTCTGAGAGAATGACTAGATGGCGTTTTCCTTAGTTAATACAGAGATGTATACGTGTTATATAATAAAGCCGGGTTTATTACGTACTCAAAAGTCATCTGGAGGGAAATGGCAGTGAATAGTTAGGAGAGTTGTCTATACAGGGATGGGGTGGGAGTGAATCTGCTTTTTCTCATAGGAATGTGGCTTTGTTAGGAAGCAGAAATATATTTTTAAATTACTAAAGGCCAAGTGCAATGCGCTTGACATTTGTTATCTATGATGCTGAAATTCCGCTGTCATCTCATTTTGACACAGAGGATGCTGAGGTTTGGAAAACATAACTAGCTCAGTGTGGTAGACAGGGTTCTCTGTTTAGTTCTCTGTTCTAAGTCCTTGATATGTCTTCTGTGGCGTGTGTGTGTGTGTGTGTGTGTGTGTGTGTGTGTGTGTGTCTTAGTTAGGGTTTTGATTGTGGCGATGAAATACCATGACCAAAAATGAAGTTGGGGAGGAAAGGGTTTCTTTGGTTTAAACTTCCAGATTAGTCCATCTTTGGAGAAGTCAGACAAGGAGCTCAAGCAGGGCTGGAACCGGGAAGTAGGAGCTGATGCAGAGGCCGTGGCAGAGTGCAGAGGCCATGGCGGAGTGCTGCTTACTAGCTTGGTCCCCATGACCTGCTCAGCCTGTTTTCTTATAGAACCCAGGACCACCAGCCCAGGGGTGGCCCCATCCACAACAGGCTGGCCTCCCTCCCACCCCCGTGCTACCACTAACTAATTAAGAAAATGCATTAATGGAGGCATTTTCTCAGTTAAGGCTCCTTCCTTTCAGATAACTCTAGCTTGTGTCACGTTGACACAAGAGCAGACAGCACAGCGCGGTATTTCCCATTCTCATTCATTTAGGGTTGCTCACTTGAGCTTCTCAGACCAACATAATGTGGAAGCAAGGAGTATGTTTTCAGTTGAGCCTTAAGAAGTGCCTTTCTTCTCAAGGAAGGGAGAGACGGTGATGGAAACTTGGATGAAAATACTTTGGGGCGGTAGGAAGGTTCCGTGAGTTCCTGACTAGCCTGGGCTACAGTGTAAGATCATATATATATTTAAAAAAAAAAAAACCTAAAAGAAGAGAAAGAGCGAGGGAAAAAGAAGGAGGAGGGGAAGGAGGAAAAGAGAATGGGAGAGGAAGGATTTAGGGAGATTCATCAAGTCTCTCCCATCCTGGTATCTGACAGAAGATAGTGGGGGTGGTGGCCATCAGCCTGAGAAAAGAGGCACAGGCAGGAGTCTAAGACTGACCAGGAGCTGAAAGAGAAGTTCTGTTTTTCTACCAGAACCCTGAAGTCTCTCAGCTGACCCAGAAATACATACCACGGCAATAAGTGTTTGCTGCTGCGAGCTGATGCAATCTCGGGAGTTTTTGTTTAGCAGTTTCGTTGCCGTGAGACTTTAACAAAGCAGCAGAGTCATGTGACTGGAACAGATATGAGACAGGAGATGAAAACCAGGGAGCCGAGGATAGCACAGCCAAAAGCTTAGCAGGGAAAATGGGGAGTGTTCAGAAATGCTGCGGGAATGTTAACCAGCAAACCGAGGGAGGTGGGAATGTGGTTGAATCTCTAACTTAGACTTCAGAAGAGAAATCTAAATAGATTAAAGGCATGATGAAAAATGTAACAGCATAAATATACTTAGAATAAAATAAAGGAAAATTTCCGAGTAATCTCCCTTTAGAAATGCCTTTCCGAAGATGGTATAAAGGGCATTAAACATAGATATGGCTTACAAACTTGATTTACATAAAAACTTTGTATAATAAAACAGGTATAACAAGACATAAAGGCTAAAGACATGCTGAAAGGTACACTTCACAAGCAAAACTGACCTTTTTTTTTCCTTTTAAAGAGCATATAATTGTAGGCTAACAACAAAATTTATACTCCAAAGGAATCAGTAGTGAGATGGAATAACTTCTTCCCAAATGTGGAAAGCCATGGGGGGTCTTGATATGCAAACTTGGTAAACTGTATTAGTCGTCAACTTCTAGAAATTAAAAGAGTAATAAAATATCATTTCTCACTTAAAATATAAAAGAATTTTAAAATATGTTACCAACTATAAAACATAATAGAGAATAAAATTACTTTGATTTTCAAAAATTGTATTACATTTCTGTATTTTAGGGTGTGTGATTATGAGGGGGTGCAGTGGGTGCATGTGTACCATGGCGTGTGTGTGGAGAGCGAAGACAGTTGTGGGAATGTTGTTCCACCAAACTCAGGTCTCAAAGCTTGCTGGCAGGGACCTTTAATGTACCTGTTGAGTCATTTCACTGGTCCTATGATGTTTTGATAATAGTTGGAAATAATACATATTTTAATTATAAGACAGAATAGCATTTCTATCCCCCCCACTGTTCCTCATCTTTCCTTATCCTCTCTCTTTCTTTTTCCTTCCTTCCTTTTTTTCTTCTTTGTGTGTGTGTGTGTGTGTGTGTGTGTGTGTGTGTGTGTGTTATGAAACATAGTCATGTTGTGTGGTCCAGGACAGTATTGAATTTCCGACCCTCTGGCTTCAGCCTTCTGAGTGCTAGGATTGCAGGTGTGTACCATCTTAGTCCACGATGGAGATTATAGGCATCCTCTACCACAGTACATAGCAATTTAATTTATTAAGGAAGTAATAATGGACCACATGTAAAAATATTCATTATAAATATAATATTCATTGTAAATATAATATCCATTGTAAACATAATATTTATTATAAAAATTGGAAATAACTGAAGTGTTAATCAACAGGAGAGTGATCAGCTGGTGAGGTGACAGACACTTGAACTTCCAGTGTTTGGGAGGCTGATGTAGGAGCACATGCAAGTTGAGAGCAGACTTGACTATACAATGAGGACCTGGCCAGTTTAGGCTATAGCAAGATCTTGTTTCAAAATAAGACAATGGCAACAACAAAGGAAAAAAATCAACAAAAATAAAACCAGAAGATTAATCAATAAATTATAGAACATCCATAAAACAAAACAGAAAAGTCACATTTTAGTGCTAGCCATAAAGAATTATGAAGATTATGGCTGTTAAGTGAAAATCCTATTTTAATTTTGTTGTTGTTGTTGCTGCTGCAGGGAATAGGGTAGGCTACCTTCCTACAAGTAGTTGATTGGGGGAAGCACTTAGGGTTTCTGATGTTGTGATGAGATGCCCATGGCCAAGGCAATTTATAAAAGAAAACGTTTAATTTGAGGCTTCCGGTTCCTGAGGGCTAGAGTGTATGACCCATCACGACAGGAACTGCAGCAGCAGACCTGCAAACACGGTGCTGAAGCCGAGAGAGCTTCCATCTTCTTCTTCCAGCAGGAGCTGACTGGAAATGGCACGGCGCTTTGAAATGTCAAAGCCTGTTTCCAATGACACACCTCTTCCAACAAGGCCACACGTCCTAAATTCTTCCCAGTTTCACCAAATGGGGACAAAGTATTCAAATATATGATCGTATAGGGTCCATTCTCATTCAAACCACACCCTCTAAACAAGGAGGGAGTTTCTAGGGTGTTGGCCGCTAGAACTAAATGATGAGACTCTATTGCTGAAGACACTACGTGCTATGATAGGTCCATCAAATTTCCATTTCAATAATTATGTTCATGCCCATAGATTAATGCTACTATCAGTTTTGGTCAGAAAACACTGCTTGGACAGTGGACAGCAATATCTGTGGAGACCCATAATTGCTTAGTGCTGAAAACAAGGAACTATTGAATGTTCAGCCATAAATGGAAATTAATTTATCACTCTCTGAGGTTCAAGGAACAGTGCAGAAGACAAGGTGGCAAGAATCTAAGAGCTGAAGGAAGGAGCGGAGTAAGGTTAGAACTCTGTCTTTGAAACACAGCATTGTTATTGCATTCTTAATCTCACAGTTGTGAGTACTGGCACAAGACCTGTGCAGCGTTGGACTTGTCGATATCTTGTCAGGAGAATAGCTCACACACACCCCTCCTTCAAGGACTATAGGCAGATCTAGGTATCTAGGTGGAAGGGGCTCATATGACTTCACCCCTCCACGATAAATTCTAGGCAGTTAATGGTCATTGAAGGGAGGGAGAGATGTTGGTTTCAGGGTTTTCTTAGTTAAGGTTTCTATTACTGTGAAGAGACACCAGGACCACAACAACTCTTATAAAGGAAGACATTTAACTAGGGCTGGCTTAGAGTTCAAATGTCCAACCTGTTTTCATCACAGCAAGGAGAATAGCAGTGTGCAGGCAGACAAGACGCTGGTAAAGCAGCCGAGAGTCCTACATCTTGCAGGCAACAGGAAACCACCTCAGTGTCACACCGAGGGCAAAGGAGACCTCAAAAGTCACCTCCCCAAAGTCACACACTTTGCCAGGTGGATGTGGTGCACACCTTTAATCCCAGCACTTGGGAAGCAGAGGCAGACAGATCTCCGTGGGTTCGAGGCCAGCCTGGTCTACAAAGCAAGTGCCAGGACAGGCTCCAAAGCTACAGAAAAACCCAGTCTCGACAAAACAAACAAACAAACCAAAAACCCAAAGGGACATACTTCCGCCAACAAGGCCATACCTTCTTCAACAAAGCCACACTTCCCAATAGTGCCATTACCTTTGAGGGCAGTTGTCTTTCAAACAACCATAGAGTGTAACCACTGCTAAAGAGGGAGCCCTTGCTCCCTTAAACAGGTTCCTCACCCAGGACCCTGTATTGATCTTCATGAGATCCACAAGGTCATCCAAAGCAAAAGGCAAGAAAATGGGAAGAGAGAGAGAAAGAGAGAGAGAGAGAGAGAGAGAGAGAGAGAGAGAGAGAGAGAGAGAGAGGAAGAGAGGTGAGAACAGAAGACAGACTAGAGGTAGGAAGAAGAAAGAGGGAATCAGTGGACATGGGAGGGAATATGATCAAAATGCATTTTACACGCCTATGAAAATACCATAATAAAATCCACTGCTAGAAAGAAAGGAATTATGAAGGTCTTTATCTGTAGACACTGAAAGATAAGGAGTAATTTATACACCAAGAGATAAAGGAATCTACAGAACTATATATTGCACAGTTTCATTTTTACAAGTATGTGAAATATATATTAATAGTTTCGTTAATTTATTGTGTGTGGGGGGTGTTTTGCCTCCATGGGTGTCTGTGCACACTTGTGTGCGGGTGCCTGCTGATCCCCTGCTGCTGGAGTTACACACAGTTGTGAACTGCTGCATGGGTGCTGGGAATTGAACCCAGGTCCTCTGGTGGAGGAGCCAGTGTATTCACCCTCTGAACCATTTCTCCAGCCCCTCTAATTAATTCTTGAAAGATAGGCCACGTGTCACCTGTAATGGTTTGTTGTTATTTACAGTGCCAAGAAAAAGCTGCATGATTGATATTCATATAAAAACACATAGCGGTCTCATCTAGAACTCGGGAGGATGAGGAAGAACAGTGAGAAGTTCAGACCACATACTTAGGCATTTCCCTAAAAAAAAAGGAAAGAAAGAAAAAGTTATTTGATTCTCAACACCCACATGGAGGTTCATAACTATCTGTAACTCCAGTCCCCTGGGCTCTTCTACCCTACACAGGCACTGAACACATGTAGTATACAAATAGATATACATACAGGCAAAATACCCATAGGTTAAAAAGTATTTGAAGGCTTTTTGTGATTAGGACATATTTATAGTTAGAGATGATAGCAATAAAATCCTTGCTTTTGAAAATAATAATTATATAAAAGAAATAGCATCCACAAATATGAGAAAAGTCTGAAGGCTTCAAAATAGGTCGTATCTGTTATTTTCTTTTCTAGGTTCCCTTAAATTATTCATTGTATTTCAAATATATTAATATTTTTATCCAGTCCTTCTTTTAGAGAATAATGTATTATTTCTTCACTCAGAATATTCCATGTAATAACTATTTTCTCAAGCCACGTTTCCATGACTAAAAATTTACATCTAAAGGAAAAGTTATATTGACTAAACTTAGAATATTTCTATATAAATAAATCATTTTACCACAAACAAACTGAATGATTACTTTCAGATTGTTTTTAAAAATTAAAGTTTGAAACATTTAGACATAAAGTTTACTTAAAATATTTAGAGATTAAGAAGTGGAAAAATTGTTTTTCCATTAAGCAAGTTAACTCACAAAGGATTATATATTATATGTCTTCTATATCTATATATCAAGCTGTAGCTGCAGATACAGACTTCAGAGAAAAACTGGTGAACTACAGAACGTGTATAGGACCTACATGAAGAAAGCCTTATGGCTTTACTTAAGACCATACTTTTAAAAAAAAATCTTTTTCAAAACAATTTTACTTGTTTATGTATGTGGATGTTTTGTATGCATGTAAGTCTGTGTGCCACCTGTATGCAGTGCCCATGGAAGCCAGAAGAGGACATTGAAACCCAGGGACTGGAGGTAGAGATGGTTGTGAGCTGTCTATGGTGAGGTTCTGGGAATCGAATCCAGATCCCCTGGAAGAGCAGCCAGTGTCTTTAACTGCGGAGCCATCTCTCCAGCCCCCAAGACCACACACGCACACACATGTTTGTGTTGTTGTGCTGTATGACACATGCATGTGAGTATGGAAGGGGACATGTCCATGCCAACACGTGTGGACACCAGAAAGGACACATGATGTATGTTCTTTGCTTTACCACTTTAAGGCGGTTGTCTCTTGCTAAAATGGACACTCTCTGCCTGACGCTGGTGGTTGGTGACTTTTCAGGAGCCACCTGTCCTGTCCTCACTAGTACTGGGTTTATAGGCATGCGTAATGTCAGATTTTACATGGGTGATGGAGATCCGATCTCGGGTCCTCATGCCTGCTCTGCAAGCCTTCTTAACTACTGAGCCACCCCCCTAATCTCAAGACATGAAACGAGTTTATTATGAAGATAATACAGATTTCTTATGAAAAATTCAGGCCTTGAAGGAAGTAAATGAGAAACATAATCCTAACCTATACCCTACATCTTCAGTCCATCTCCTCCCCAGAGAGATACGCAATTAGAGATATGTAATTAACTGTGGTAAAATTATGTGGGTTTATCACTCTAGTAATTTTAATTATACAGTTTCAGTGGTATTCACACTGCGTTTCCAGAACTTTTTCATTTTGTACAACTGAGACTTGGCACCTACTGGACAAAGCTCTCCAGTCTCCTCTCACCCCACCCCCGGTCCCTAGAAACTGGCTTATTCTAGATTACTCGTATGAATCATAGTGTGCAGTATTTATCCTTTTGTGTAGACTGTGTCTCATGTGCCCCAGGCTGGCTTCAAACTCTGTGTGGTGAAGGACAACCTTAAATGTCAGCTCCTTCTGCCTCTGTGTGCTAAGCCTTGGGATCACGTGTGTGTGCCACTATGCTGGCTTTACGCGGTTCTGGGGATTGAGCCCAAGGCTTCCTGTACTCAAGGGAAGCGTTTTACCAGCAAAGCTACATTCTTAACCCTGGATTGATTATTTTTTTGCTTTTGAGGCAGAGTCTCACTATGTAGCCCTGACTGCCCTGGAACTGGCTACGTAGACCAGGCTGAGCTCAAACCCAAACTGATGCACCTGCCTCTGCTTTTGTTGGGATTAAAAGCATACACCACCGTCCCTGGTCCTCAGCTCCAGCTGATTTTCTTTTAGATTTTAGAGACAAGGTTTCTCTGTGTAGCTCTGGCTGTCCTGGAATTCTCTGGGTAAACCACACTGACCTCAAGCTCAGAAATATGCCCTGCTTTCCCAAGTGCTGGCCCTAAAGGCGTGCTGCCCAGCAAACTCCAGTTTTAAAAATACGCATTAAAACTTGTAAAAATAATGCCTTATTATGGCAGAAAATTAAAAATGTGTAAAGATAATTTATAATGAAAAGCAAAAGTTCCTCTTCTCCATATCATCTTCTTTCCCACTGACCACAGGTAAACATTGCTAGTAATATTTTTGTTCATTTCCCAAACACTGGTATAGGCATCCATAAGGCACACACTCACACACACGGACACGAACACGCTCTGCTTTTTGTGCCTCTTTTACATTACGAGAGATGATGTTATACATACCGTTCTTCACTTAATATATCTTGGGCATTTTTCCATACCAAAGCATATGTTCTCCAGTGAATCTTTTTAACTTAGTGAAGTAATTCTGCAATGCAAGAAGGAATAGTCAAGAGTGACAAATTTTGAAAAGCTGCTTAAGAAGGACTCTTAATATTAGATGGAGGAGTGGGTAATTAAAAGATTGTGACAGATGTGGAAGGATATAGAGAACTTAGTGGGACAGAAATTAATCTCAGGGGTAGACCCTGAGCCATAAAGCTTTCGATTGAATTGCAAAGTCTTTTTTAAATCATTTGGAGAGAAATTTACCATTCAAAAACCATGCAGAAATGATCAATTAACAACTGAAAAGGGAATCAAACTCTCACTTCATGTAATAAACCAAAATTAGCATCATATTTTTTAAAACATCACTACTACCAAATGAATAGATATAGATAGATAGAGAAAGGAAGGGGGAAGGAAGAGAAAATATAAAGTGAATAACCTTTCACGAGGACATTTTCTAAATGTACAAGCCAGGGAGAAATGAAAACAATTGAGAAATTGACATTTTAAAAATGAAAGAGTTAATAGCAAAATATTATAAGACTTAGCTTTGGAAGATACTTGTAAAATGCATTTTACTACATTGAATAATGCATAGTATTATGTGGTTTTCTTACTGTTCTCATAGAGAGTTCTTATAATTAAAAATAATAACACCCCAGTAGAAAAATGGATGACATACAGTAATAATTAAGACACCGACCAGGGAAGGAAATGGTCAAGGCACTTGAAGCACTTGTTTTTTTTTTTTTCTTTTTTTTTCACATAAAGTAGCAAAATGCAAAAGGCCATTCGTTTTTCAGCTATCAGTTTGCAGAAGGCTAACCCTGCTGACATTCAGTGCTGTTGAAGATAGGGATACACGGGCATGCCCATAGGCCTCTGTTTTCAGAAGCCCCTTTGGTTTGTGTACTGAAACCGGTAAAATAGAAAAACAATTTAAACTTTGAAACTCCAATTTTAGAAAATTGTAGGGAACGGATAAATTACAGATGTCTCCAAATATTTGTTTATAAAACAGCTTATCATAGCACTGTTTGCAGAGTGGGAGCATTAGATGGGCTGCGCATGTATGACGGTGATGGCAGCCCTTGCCTAGCATGTTCAGGTCCATCCTCAACACACACACACACACATGCGCACATGGACCTAGCATGTTCAGGTCCATCCTCAACACACACACACACACATGCGCACATGGACCTAGCATGTTCAGGTCCATCCTCAACACACACACACACACATGCGCACATGGACCTAGCATGTTCAGGTCCATCCTCAACACACACACACATGCACACATGGACCTAGCATGTTCAGGTCCATCCTCAACACACACACACATGCGCACATGGACCTAGCATGTTCAGGTCCATCCTCAACACACACACACATGCACACATGGACCTAGCATGTTCAGGTCCATCCTCAACACACACACACATGTGCACATGGACCTAGCATGTTCAGGTCCATCCTCAACACACACACACATGTGCACATGGACCTAGCATGTTCAGGTCCATCCTTAACACGCACACACATGCGCACATGGACCTAGCATGTTCAGGTCCATCCTCAACACACACACATGCGCACATGGACCTAGCATGTTCAGGTCCATCCTCAACACACACACATGCGCACATGGACCTAGCATGTTCAGGTCCATCCTCAACACACACACACATGTGCACATGGAAAGAGATATAACGTGCAAGACGGGCGACCTCTAGTAACCAACCAGAGTTTTAAAAATATAGTGTGTGATGGTTATTTTATTTATTTCTCTATTTTTAAATTTTTAACATATGTAAATATTGTACATATTTATGAGGTATCAAGTAAAATGTTTGGGTATATTTTATAACTTTTGTTATTTCTATAATTTTCATGATGAATAGGTATTGCTTGTATAAAAATTAAAAAAAATTAAACCATGTGGCATAGACATTGAGATGTATGTTTTTTCCCTCCAGTGACTGGTTGCTTTGCCATGTGCTGGTGACGTCTCAGCTGAGCAGATAGGCACTTTATTTTAAAAATGAAACAAAATAAAACATCAGATTAAAAACTATATGTTGATTTTTCACAAAAAATTAGCAATATTTGGTTTGAAAAAGTTAATATAAAATAAAAGATATTTTCATTTAAGAAATGGTACAAATGACTGTTAAAATGAAAACAATTCAATTAGCTTTATATGCCTTTAAATAAATTAGTTATCCCATACCAGGTTATAAATATAATCTAGTTTCATTTTAAACAGAACCTACAAACAAGTGCAATTTTACAAATTAACATTGGATAACAGATTGTTTACTTATTTGTGTAATCTTTTGCCACAGTGGCTCACGTAGCTCAGGTTGGGCTTGAACCTGCTGTGTAGCCGGGAGGACTCTGGACTCCTAACCTTTCTGTTTCCACTCCCCACGTGCTAGGGTGATTACAGATATGGGCTACTGTGCCAGATTTTGTTTCTTTAAAATAAAAAAATCTGCTTTCCTACATTATTATTGCTAGGGATAAGAAACAGAGTGCTTGATAAAGAACGACAAATGATCTTCTAAGAAATGTCTCATGTTATTTCTAGAAAATACTGACTTGTTTAAAACCTGTATACATGTTCAATATGATACAATGATCGAGTCGGTAAACATAATAAAACATTGAAGCTGTCAAATGGGAAACCTCTAGTAAACATTAGTCACTCTTGGTTATACATCTTCTTTCGTTTCCCACTTAAATTAACAAAATCAATTTTACACAGTTCTCGCATGATCAATTCATAGCTTTAAAAATCTCGTAAATAGTAAATATTGTACAGGATCTCCTAGCGGAGCCTGGTCACAATGGTTTGGCTGGCAGTGTCGTGTCAGCAAAAACTTCGCTAACATGTAAACAGGAGGGTAAACTCCAAACAGCCTGAACGACAAGGGCAACTCATCCATCTCCCACAGCCCGCCTTTCTAATCCCTTGAAAGCCGCCTCCAAGACCAGGTGCTGTTCCCAGAGGAGAAAACACTGCCCTCCAGTGGCCTCCAGTGAGGAGATGGCGAGAGTCAGGTACCACGAAGGCAGCATTTGTGTGAAATGTGGTGTGTTTATCTAGTCTCACTTCCGGCTATAGTTCTTGTCTACAACCAAGGAAAAGGACAGACTCTCCTAACAGAATTCTAACAGACATGTAGCTCCTCCAGTCCGGGTGGCTGTATTAACTACCGTTAAGTAGAACCATCGCGGGCTTTTTTGACCCCCCAAAGCTGACCACAAGTCTGACTATCACAATTAGATTGTGCTAGCCCCCAATAGTTTCTCACTTGCCGGCTAAGTAAGAAGAGATTTCATCTCGATGTTTCCCTTGTTGGCCAATTTTTTAGCTAAAAGACATTTAAAATTGTACAGCAGGCAGAACCCCAGGGGACAGGACAGTGTTCCAACATCCTTAAAGGCTTCCCGTCACTTGAAAAACCAAATTCTTCCTCCTGTTTCTTCAACTAGCCAAAGTAGGCAAAAGCAATCGTAAAAGTCTTTGTGTCTAGCATTGGAGCTTTCTCATATTTCACACCATTATATAAATGTCACTCTAACCTATATGTATCACAAATGCTACGCTAAATTAGGGCCAAATTTGCAACCTAGTTTAACTGGGTTTCCTCTTTTTGCAAATGCAGTTTTTGTGTCTGCATTTAGCAATGCATACAAAACTGTCCGCGTAGCTAACTGCTTCGAATTGCTAAATTTGAGGATGGATGTGTAGATCGCTCGTCTTCATGCATGTGCCAAAGCAATGCTGTTTCTAGTCATAGGAATATTTCCTAATCAGATGGACCTTGACTGGGGTGCAAAATTCACAGACCAGGAAAAGAGTTTTCAAATCTCCTCCATCCTCTGCTCTTCAGTGACCACCGAGGAACTGCAGCCCATGAGAAGGTCATGGTCTCTGGAGTCTCAGGGGCTCATTCCTCGCTAGTCATGTGATTTAAACTTGGCCAACAAAACAAAGGTAATAATGCCAGTCTCTTAAGGTGGCTACTGAAATGGAATCAGGGAATGTAGATGAAGTGTCTACCACAGAGAAAGACTTTAACCAAAACGTTATTTTTGGTCTTCTACCGTCAACTCTTAGAATAATAGCCTGCTATTACATTTCCCAGGGGTATGATTTTTCTAAGCTAATCCTCGTTTATCATTAATGAACGGATCTTCATTTACTGTCTAGAA
Organism: Microtus pennsylvanicus; assembly: GCF_037038515.1. NCBI lineage: Eukaryota > Metazoa > Chordata > Mammalia > Rodentia > Cricetidae > Microtus > Microtus pennsylvanicus. The sequence continues at coordinate 19,485,887 of NC_134587.1, forward strand.
GTGTCATGAACCCTGCAGATCTATTCTTTAAAAACAAATGCCTTATGCAGAAGAAAATATTTTTAACACCATATTGTTCAACTATAGCACCTTTAGATAGGAATCAGCCCCCCCCCCCCAACTCACACAGAAGGCCGCATCTATTATGCATTCACCTGCATTCCCAGAGCCCGTCAGAGGTTTGGAAAGGACAGACAGAAGAAGTCTAACTGTTGTGAAGGTAGTATAATAATTAGACATATTTGGTACGGCGTAGTGAGTTACAGCGTTTCTGCGCTTGAGGTACGGAATGCCAGGGCCACACTTGTTCTGGTTAGTTCTACTTACAGAATATATATTTCAGAAAGGAAGCTGGCGTGTTGCAGGAGATTAACTCACTATCCCTTGAGATGATGAAGAACTTGGACAGTTTTAGAAGGGACATCTTTCCACTAGCCGTGGCCGCTATGACTGTTTACTGAGCCGTGGCCTGTACCGGTACCTCCTCTGTCTTCAGCATCAGAAAGCGATGGCATCTTTCTTTTTTGATAAATTCACTGAGTGTTGCCTTCACCAATTGTGACAGCTCACCGATACTTGAAGTTAAACAGCGTAGACTCCTTGACTACTCAAAATGAGCTAATTTTTTGAGGCAGGGCCTCACTGTGTGGCTCAGCCTGGCCTGGAACCTTGGTTCCTCTGTCTCTCCAGGACTGACATCACGGATGTGTGATGCTGTAGCCCCAAACAGGCTTTTGTCATTAACAGCAATTAACTGAGATAGACTGGTGAACTGAGAAAGCAATAGCGATCTGAATTCTTTCAGCTGAAAAAGTTTAAGTAGTATTTGAGGACAAAGCAATGGAAGTACAAGTAGATATTGCTTCGCCGAAGCCTACGTATAAATATTGTCTATATATTTGTAAATATGAAAGACACTGGGGATATATCCCAATGGCAGGCATATAGTACGTGTGAAGCCACGAGTTCAATCCTCAGCACCCAGAAGATGGAGGGTGAGGACTAACTTTGTGATGGCTAATCTAAATTACTGCCAAAAAATCTGATAATTAAACCTATGCATTTATAATAAACATTCCGAATTTGAAAAAGTATATCATAATTTCAACAGTATCAAAACAATCTAAAGTCAGACACTTTTGCTGTATATAATTATAGTATTATAATTCTCTACCTTGACAGATGACAATTTTAGAACATTCTAAATACAACTTCTAGTATATGCACTAAAATAAAATGTAACAGATAGACAACTCACCATAATATAAGTAACACATTCAAATTTAGTAATTTATTTTCCAGGTGGAAACCAGGCTTCTTGGAAGACTTCGCACTATGCCAAATGGTCTGATTTCACCATAGAGGTAGGCACAAGGGGACTAAATTTACCTCTGTGTAATTTCTGTTAGCTACATTTTACATGCAAATGTATATACAGCCATGCTAATGAAGTTAGAGAGAAAGTTGGCAATCCCATTTTTCTGTTTTATTCAAAAGCAACTTTTCAATGACTTTCTCGCTTTTTAAACCTTTCTTCATTTAATCGCAAGAAAACTGAAAAGCCTAACAATGCCTTCAAATTGGATCACAAGTTAAGAAAAACAATATACTTATGCATAAAATTTAAGCTCAGTAAGATCATTTTCTTCCTATACATTTTAGTCTTTTGGGCATAGAATGCTTCAGCTGAGATCAGAGAAAGATAATCACATCTAAAACACGGCAATGGACTGATCCACACACAGTTTCTTCAGAGGGAACAAAAGGTCTGTGTCTCACATTGCCTTGAATGCTAAATTCATCATCATCATCCCAAATACTTTTCCAGGAAATGTAAACAGATACATTTAAATGAGTATTTCCCATTAAGATGTTAGCATTTAAGCTCAAAGCCTATATTAGCAAAAGTGTGCAGTATCTTTTCGATTGGAACATTAATAACCTCAAGTTTGTCTCAGAGTAGAAGTGCCCATAGAATGCAAGAAGGAAAGTGTTTGAAAACTAAAGACACAGTTCATGAGCAATAATATGGAGTGGAGATGCACAGGCGCTCATAGGGGAAAGAGAAGCGACGACTTCAAGTCTGCTTTGCATGTCATAGTCAGGTGAGGACACAGCCTTGTCTGTTAGCAGCCAGAAAAATAAAGACAAAACTTTGTCTCCTTTCAGTGCTAAGGGCAATCAGGATTTTGATGTGAGTTCCAAACTCCTAGAACTTGGAAATGCCAAAGACCCAGAACACCCCAAAAATAGAGACCTTCAGCCGTGGAAATGTTAGAATCCACAAGATATGGGTGGTGTGGTTCTGGGGTACAGGACTTGGTTCACATACCTGAGACCCTGGGTTCAGCTGCTAGCAGTGGGGGTAAAATTCATAGAAGCGTTTGTTGGTCACTCCACTCTCACACTAGGAGAGAGACTCAGGATGAAGAAAGGGCACGAAGAGAGGACTCTAAGTATTGGAGGGAAGGCCTGCTGTGAGGAGTGGCAGGCCCTCTTGAGGGGCTTAGGTTGCAGACCTACTTAGAGTCATAACTACTGTATCGTTTTGTCAGGGAAAACAATGTATTGTGGTGTGTGTGTGTGTGTGAGAGAGAGAGAGAGAGAGAGAGAGAGAGAGAGAGAGAGAGAGAGAGAGAGAGAGAGAGAGGATTGCATCGGGGTGGAGTGGGGGAACAGGGGTGATACAAAATTTAACAAACTGGTTTTTAAGGAAACATTGAGTGTTGTGTTTACGCATGCTGGGCAACATAACCCATAAACCTTGCTGGATTGCCGCAAACTGCTGTGAGAAGCACACAATGGCACTGCTGTCAATGGGGGGAAGAGACAGACAGGAATCGAGGGAGGCAAGCAGCACCCCAGGATGTGAAGTTTGTTCCCACTACAAGCTGTAGTGGGAGAAGCTAACACCAGGAACAAAATGTCACTTCCTAAGGATGCGAAAGCCCTTGTTTTGTGGTCGCTGCCTATGGGAAGAATGATCCACGGGACTGACTCGATGTCCCTCCTTCCCTGGAATCAAATGTATAAAGTCTTTTTAAAAAGTTCTTTTTAAACTTCTTGTTTTAGAGCCCATTGTGTTCCACGAAGCGGGCCAAACTCAGAGAGATAACAAAGACTTGATCTACAGAAGAGAAGGCAATAAAGAGCCAGCCCTCTCCAGAGGGTAATTAATCCTTCCTCATTCATCTTAGAAGTCCCAGTTACAGGGAAGGTTAATGTGCAGGTAACTCTCTCTATTTTCTTTAAAATTTTTTTAAACATTTTTTTTTTGCAGAATGTTATACTATTAATTGCCAATTTGCATATGTGTGCAGCTGCTGTTTTGGCTCTGAACTCAATCCGATAAGCTAGCTGGAGGTATCACAGAGCACTTGGCAGCTTTCCTATTTGAAAAGAAAGCCTCTCCCACCACAGAACAGCTGATCGTCTATCAGCGATAGACCCTGATGGCGTGAATTACAATTACACTACTTTTCACACTAAATCTGGGTGATAGCTACTTGGAAAGAAGTTTCATCATTTTTTACCACAAACTGGAAAAAGAATTACATGGTCATGCTGTGCTTTTAAAGGCAGTTTGGTTCACTTTTGTCTGTTTAACACCTAATTCCAAGAAGTCCATAGGCATCCAGAGATCTGAATGGCGCGTAATGAATTCACTGTTTAGATGGAAGATTTTAAAAATCTACCTCAAATTACATTTATTAACAAGGCGACCAGGAAGTGTTAAAGTTGTTAGACGCTTCATTTATTAAATAATTTGTGGGTATTTTCAGTTGTCATATCTAGAGTCATGGGGTTTGCTTACTTTTTTTTGTAATTAGCAATCCAAAACAATGCTTCTGCGATTTAACAATTCATCACATAATCGTGGGCTCATCCGTTCAGCTGTTAATATTAGATAATTCGGATAGTTATTTTGATCCGTTTATAAATGATTTGGGTTGCATTGTGCCATGAGGAACGCTGTGGCGGCCCAGGCAGATCCTGAGGTTGCTTGTCTTGCCAAGGACAGCTGAGCGCCTCCCAGGAAATGCTTTTGCTGTACTGAGTTTGGTGAACAAGGGAGAGGGGCAGGGACCCAATAACTTGATTTCGCTTTGTTTGGTTTACTTCATTATCAGTGTACATTTCCTTTCTCTTTGGAAAGCTGCGGGAGGCTCTCGCTCTAAGAGTGTTTTATTAGACCCCGACATCTCTCTCATTTTCTGGACTTTAGGAAAGAACTGAATTTTCCTCTTGCAAGAACCCACCAACCTCAGAGAGCGTGGAGGCCTCTTTCCTTCCTCCCCCTAGGCTCTCCTCCCTCCTATCTTGACATTGAAATCCATTAAAAGTTAAAGCCACCTCGAGCGGCGGGAGAGGAGCGCACTAATCCTGACGTAGCTAATCTAAGAGAAAAATAGATCTGGGTTTTCTTTTTTTAGTCGCTAGCTTTATTAGATTTCTCACTCTCACAGATTATCCGAAGACTACCCATTGATTGATCGCCCGTAGAGCTGCATTTGGTGGAAAGAAAAAAAATCACAGCTTTATTGGCTCCCAGGAGACAAAACAAACAGAACAAGATATTCATATTAATGCAAACAATGCAACAAATGAGGGGAAGAATGGCCGTGTAGAAGCCTGGCAGCAGCGCGGCTGCAAGGGCCCGGGCACCTCAACTCTTGCCCAGGTCCTTGGCCTCTGAGCTTCGCCCACCGAAGGGCAGCAGGCCTAGAGGTGGCCTCCAGCTCAGGCCTCAGGAAGGCCTATCTTGTCCTCAGTCCTGCAGTAACAAACTGGATAGGACCTTGGGCCTCCTTCTTGGCTTCCTGCGTTTTGTTCTTCACAGACCCAGTTCCTCGGCCTCACTTCTGCTTTCTAGCTGGGTTAGAAATAGAGTCAAGAAGGCTCGGGTGTCCCTCCCAACCACCTGAGGCAGCAGGAGAGAGACAAGAAAGATGCCTGCTAAGAGTATTGGGGTACACCCTTCTCTAAGCTCACCTTCCTGTGGAGGAGATTATTTAAACTCTCATGGAGACAACACAGAGCTTTGTGTAGTCAAAAGCGAGAGGAATAGAGGGCAGAGCACATCTGTATCTGAGAGGTTCGGGGTGTGCACACCAGTCCGTATCCGAGAGGCCCCCAGCTGTCTGGTGAACGGGAGGCAAAAATCAAAATTCCAGATTGCACATCTATTTCCCTAGACCCTTAGGGAAGACTCTCTTAAGACCCGGTTGTGATGTTAAAAATAGGGTTGCCAAGTAGTGTGGGGCTTACGTGTCCTAAAAAGATTATATCTCAGATTTCATTGAGCATCCTGTGTTTTCATTGGTTACATCTGCATGGCTCCTTTACTGATGACGCTGTACTGGTAAGCATCAAGGATTATTCTCTAATGCAGTCCTGACACCACTTTTACGAGCTCTTTCCTTTGAAAATCAGTTGCATCGTTTTCCAAGAACGACTTGTGAGGCCAGGGGACTCTGATGGACAGCTTGGAGAAGGCAGAATCATTGTTGCCTCTTCACAAAGACAGGGCTAGGATTTTCTTCCCTGTGGTTGCCTTCGGTTCACACCACATCTCTGGCCATCACAACAGAACCCATCAGCACTGTATGCAATTGTCTAACCCTTCCTATAGAGCAGTATTGCCCTCTTAGTGTTCACTGGGAAAGAAAACCAAGCTGGGCCTTGGGAACTTTGAAAGCCGAAAGGCATAAGGAAACCCGCTTTGAAAGTTATCCCAGGTTCTCATCTAGGCATAAATCTCATTTACTGTCTTCTAGGTGCCTAAGGAAAGGCTTTCAAAATGCCTGTAGGAAAGTCTCATGGAAAAGGAGACCAAACAGTAGTGAGGCTGTGTGTGTTTGTGTGTGTGCGTGAGTGTGTGTATGTATGTACATGTGTGTGTGCGTGTGTGTGTGTTGCTTTAGGAAGGGAGGGAGGAAGCTCTATGCTTGCTGCTCACATTTCTTTCCCAGCCTGGGCCAGACAGAGCTTTCTCAAGCGAGCATTGTCACCCTCTGGCTTCTCTGGATTCCCAGTGAGCTAGCCCGCCGCCTTTTAAGCCAATTGCTTGAAGTTGGATGAATACACCCACACAGGATGCCCCTTTCTCGCTGACACTTAGTGCTATTTAACAACTGCAAATGGAGAAACTATTTGTCTAATGAGATCTGTTGTCAGAGTTGATTCGCCAACACCGGGGGAAGATAATGGAAGGCTGAGACCTCCCCCTGAGCTGCAGGGCCATCACAGACAAGGAAGGCCAACAGGAGCCAAGTGCAACCTGTAGCTACAGAACGCATTTGGTCTCAGGATGTGCTTACTTCGGGGCTCACACGGCTTTGCTTTCCTGTTCTTCTCTAGAGGACTCCAACCCCTGGTCAGAATTCAGATTATCAGAAGTGAGCATCGTGGTTTGGGGGTTACGGTCTGGGTTAATTGAACATTGCAGAGACATAAATCCTTTATACATTCAGTTCTTCCTAAAGCATCCCAAATGACAAAAATTCATTCCAATACTTTCTTTATTCTCATCTGAGCCAGCTCGAGAAATGCTCAACACCCAGAATGGAGAAGCGCCTCTTCTTCCAATAGAGATGAACTGAGGTCCTTGTAGGGTGCTGGCTAACTCAATACCTGGACAGCAAACCTCACTCTGGGACCAGGCTCCCCACCATAATCATCACACTTACCTTAATTGTCAGTGTCTTTGAATCAAAAGTCCTTGAGATGGGCAGGGCAAAAGTCTACTTTGTGTATATTTGTGTGTGCATGTAAAAGGGATTGTATGGGGAAAAGGATAGATAGCTTGACAGTCCAGAGAGCCTTAGTTGGGGTCTAGCTAATTTAAGTGCCTCTGAGAGACTCATTTATTCTCTTTGGGTCTAGTGTTGCTCCTCCTCCACCCTCAACCACCAAGAAAACTGAATCGGGCCATATTTTAGGCCTTGTTGATGTGAAAACAACTATTCATTGAGCTAAGTGATAACATCTTTTATATATGCTTCCCAAACAAATATCTGTGTATCAGTAAGCTAGCTTTTCAGCGTCTTCATTATAGAGCCCTAAGTAAGAAAGGACACACGCTCCAGATTATCTGGCCTTTCTTGATGGCAAAGGGACGTGTGTATATTTGTGTGTGTGTGCCCACGCATGCGCGTGTGGCACTGGTTACCTATGAAAGGGATTCCTTAGTGAGGTGCCGAGTCTCCGGGAGAGGCGTGAGTGACTTAAAGACTTCCACGTTTTCACAGGTAGATATGGCCCAGATCTTACCTGCGGCCAATGGAGGAAGACTGTCATGAACCAGAGCTAACGGTAGGTAGTGAACAGGCATGGTGCCATCGTTCTTAACATTTGGACACTTGGTGTACTTTGAAATGTATGAATTCATCTGAGGGGCGTTCCGAGGCTGGAGGAAGTAGGCAGTACCGTCGGGTGGCAAGCAGTCACAGATGTGAGCTTGCCAACCCTTGCTGGGTTATCAGTGGTGATAGGTGAGATCTCTTTTGATCCGAGGCCTTCTTGAACCATAGTCTCCAACACTCTTTCCCTAAACAGACTTCATTCACATTCTGAATCTGGTTTTTGTCTCACACATACTAAATTTTACAAAACAGAAAGAAACAATAGAGCTTATTAGGAAAAACTTGTCTTGAATAGTAAATGAAGCAGAATGGAAGCAGGCACATGTTTTAGCACGGTTCCCCCCTTTCTTACCAATTGAACATTTACATCTTTTTCAGGGCTGTGATTTTCCCCTAAAGTCTTAAGCTGGCGCCACACACTTGCAGCGAATGAGACTTACATCATTTGTGTCTACAGAGAGAGAAATCTTTGTAAGACTGTATCCCAAGTGCAGGGCCTTCCAGAAAGAGTTTTCGGCGCTCACCCCTATCCTGCATTAGTCATCCTGGTGGTGACATTCTAAGAACCCACAGAACTAACTCATTTCTTAAGACTGGAAATCAGCTGTCAGTGATAGCTGCCTTTAAAGTACGCCTTGCTCGCCAAGACCTGGGAATTCGGAGGTACACCTGACTACATGCTTTGTTATTAAAAGATACGCCCCAGGTGGAGGCATCTTCGAAAGCAATATATTTTCTTTATAACTGGTGTCAAATTGATGTATATATTAAAAAAATCTTGGAAAATGATCTCAAAAAGGAAGTAACAGACCAGTGAGCCATATGTTCAGGGAAGCTATCAGGTTTCCATTGGGACCAAATTTCACTTCACCTTTTTGTCCTTATGTGCAAATAAAAACTTATCTGTAAATATGCCATTCAAACAGCCATGCAAATTTGTGAGGTCCAGGGGCTGAGAGGAAACTGTCCTAGGTCCATAAAACCCAAGCGGATGGAAGGGAAAGAATTCTGTTAGCTATTTGATATGCATAAGGCAACGGGGGAATCGAACCACATAATTTCACACCTTCAAATGCCATGCTTCTGCAGAACTAGTTAAAGAAGAAAAGGCTGATAAATAGTTAATAAATAAATTCTGATGTCGATGGAACCACCGAGCTCAGGTTTACACTAATGAAAGTAATTTTTCCCCTTGCTGTTAGATGGATTGCTATTTTAACAGATTCATGGAGTTTTCCAAATGCAGGCTAACAGGATAGCGCTGGAAAGCCTGTGACGGGCCGAGGGCAGAGGTCTCGTCCATGCTTTTCCAGAGGAGGAGAAACCGAAAGTGTTTCTTCTTACGAACACAAAATAACTTTATATAACCCTTTTAGAAATTTTAAATTTTTCCAGCACTTTAGTTGATCCTAATAATTTTGCATTCATTAATTTATTGATATGCCTGGGTGTATTTTAAAGGGCAAAATGACTTACAGTGAGCACTCGTGTAGCTTTCCAAATGAATAGAATCCATGAGAACTGAAAAACACCATAAGTCACTGAAGCCACTTGATTTTATATTGATGTACTTTTATTATGTACAATTATTATTCCAATGGAAGGGGTAAGGCAATAAGATAAACGAAACCTTACGTATGCCATAAGCCTCCGCGCAATTGTTTGCGTCAAGTTATGCCGGGGGTAAAAGTTAGTGGGAAAATAAAGTTAGACTGTGTGGGCTGTCTTTCGGCTGCTTTACTTTCATTTGTCACCTGTGGTTAGAGGAAAGTTTTATCATGTTAATTTAGGCACCTGGTTAGCAAAATAGCCCGGCGCCTTAGGAGAAACAGACTTCTCCTTCAGCTCTTTGTTTCTGGCTTCCGGCTAAGCCACTTCACCCACGGGGACATCAACGTGTTTAATCCTAAGAAGAGTTGATGAAATGATAGTCCCAAGTGTTTTTTCTGCTCAATCAGCAGCTCTGCGGGTCAAAAGTACCGCTAAGAAACCTCCTTTGGCTTCCCAGCGGGCCTCAACAGGTATGGCTGACTGCCGCCCCGACTCAGTTTATGGTGGATTTTCAGGAGCTGCTGTTCATGGCCACAATCTCACAGGCCAGAACCCTGGACCAGCCGACCAAGGAAGGACGCAGTGCACCAGCTATGTCCAGGTCCCCGTCATCGGGTACCCCGGGTCTAGGGAGGGTGGCGGCCTTTGAAAGGCGTTCGTCGTACCCACCACGGTCCTAGGTGGTTCTCTGTGGGCTATGTGGCACAGAAACCCCTTTAGCCTAGTCTTGGGGTCAGGAGGTCAGACCTTGGAAGTACAGCTAATCGGAAGGTCCTCTCTGGCTTATTAAAGCGCAGTCGTGCACAGGGCCGAGTGCTGGGGTGCAAGGGTCGCAGCCCGCAGCCTTTGGGGGGCTTGACCTAGCCAACAGCTCAGGCGAGCCGGGCGCGGCCGCTCGCATCGCGGTTGGAAGCCTGTAGGGTGATGAAGGTTCAACTCGGGCCGGGGAACCGGAGTGGTGTGTGGGGGGTTGTGTGGTGGGGGAGAGGTTTGCCTGGGTCTGCCTTTGCTTTTTCTGGCTCTTTCTTCCACCCGAGGGTGTCCCTGGGCCTCGGGCGTCCGCTCTTCCGTAGGCAGGCCCGGCAGGCGTGCACCGCAAACGTGGGTCCCCGGCGCCCCATGCGGGCTGCGCTCCGCCGGCCAACCCGGGTGAGGCTCTCCAGCGGCGGGCAGGACGCGCGGGAAAGCCGGGGAGAGGGGAGCGGGCGGCGGCGGGCCCGCTGGAAAGGAGGGAGCGCCGCAGGCGGGAGGACGACGCGCGGAGGAGGGAGCGGGAGGAAGGAGGGAGCGCGGCAGGCAGGCGGAGGGAGGGCTGATTAGCATGCAGCAGCGCTCGCGCGCCCGGCTCCATTGTTTTAACACCTCCCCTCTCCTCCGCGCCAATCTGTCACCGTTCAGCAGGCGAACGCTGCTGCCTCAAATGCTGCTCTTCTCAAATGAGACGGATAATTAGTTGCCCCGCACGAATGCCGCACTCTTCTCACCCCTGATTGCTATCACCTTCTTGCTCCTGGCAGTTTTGACACCTCGTAATCAGCCTGCTGCTTTTCTCTTTTCTTCCCGACTTCTGCTTCCCTCCCCCCTTCCTTCCCAGTTGATTTATTTATTTATTATTATCATTTTAAATGCAATCTCGGTGCCTATTTGGACGAGTGCTCCGCCGAGTTAACCTTGCGTATACGTGTGCGCCTATATATGCATATGTAAACTAGGGTGTGTGTGTGCATGAGCAGGGGGCGGGCTGGCAGTTTTGCGGGAAACACTGCTTCCACGCGGAGAGAATTTTCTCCTAAAGATATTTTTGGGACGGGAGGAGTTGGGGAGAGGGACGGGAGGGAAGAGTTGGGGAGACCTCAATTAATGCTTTAAAGATCTCTTAGAAATTAACAAACTGGGGAGTCTCGGAATCTGCTGTCAGAAGCGTGTTTTCCCCTCTCTCCTCTAACAAGCACTGACAGTCTAATTACTGTAGCTACAAGCAGCTGTCGAGGCAGCAGCCCGGGAGCGAAGGCGCCACGGGATGAGCGCTCACCACCGGCCGCAGCGCCCAGTCGAACCCGCCGACCCGAGCGCGGCCCGACTTGGGAGGATGGAGAGAGCGAGGCCGGCACCCGGCAGCCCCGCCAGTCCCGCTAGCCCACGGCGGGCCTGCGAGTCAGCCGGCGGACTCCCTTATTGTTTCATATTTATAAAGTCTTTACCTTGAAGGTTAAAAGATGTGAAGAAGAAAGGAGGGGACTGGGGGGAGTGGGAAGAAAATCTTTTAAGCTTCCATCCATCCCTTTTCTACCTCCTCTAGCTCTCCCTCCCCCGGTGTTGGTAAAATAACCACGCAACCCGGGGCTGAGGGGGCGGGGTGAGCCAGGCTGGAGTGTAAGAAAGCAGATGTCCCCGCTGGCAGCAGCCTCAGCCTCCGGGGAAAGCTGCACCGGGGGGGGGGCCATCCCGAGGACATTCACCTCCCACTTCTCAGGCTTCCCGCTCACAACTGCCTCGCCTCCGCAGGGGTGGTTTTCTTTCTTTCTTTTTTTTTTCAGACTCAGCGTTTTGAGCACGTAGCTTTCTTACCTGGGAGCTGTTCTTACCCGGCCAGGCTTGGCAGAAGCCTAGAGGCAGCCCTGGCACCAGCACAGTAGTAAGACAGAGGGACAGACCTGGCCGGTGTCCATTCTACCTTTCGAGCTGTGGCTCCCGCCAACCTCTGTAGAGTAGGAGGGAAGCCCCCTCTCTGGCAGCCCAATAGGGTCTCTGCCCCTAAGAAGTTGCAGCTTGGGGTACTGCTGGAATCTTAAATTCCCATCTCTTACTAAAGTGCTGAGGAAAGGAAGGCCCGAAAAGCGGGTAGTGGTCCATTCCGAGTCACTTTCTGGGATGCTGAGGTTCTTTTGGTTGTCAGCAAGTCAGTGAGATGTCAACTGTGTGATAGGAGAGGAAAAAAGAGAATTCTTTTCTGTATATCCTGACTGGTACATACTGGGAAGTTATGAGGGGTGTGTGTGTGTGTGTGTGTGTGTGTGTGTGTGTGTAGTGAGGGGAGGCTAGGACTTAGGGTAGGGGAAAGAGAAGAGTCTGTGGATAATTGTCTAGGCATTTCCATTCAGCCTAGTGGCAACAGAAAAGATGTACATGCCTCAGAACCCTTCCCAGTGAATACCTAATAACCGCTGTGTCACCTTGGTGAGGAAGATATCAACGTGATGTGCTTGGCACCTTGAGAAGTCAAGGTACCACTCTCATTCTCCCGCTGGGCACAGAGGCCTGCTCAAATTCCCCCACGCTAAACCTTCCAGTAGGAGACATTGCTCAAGGACGTTACATTTCTGTACAAGCTACAAGTCAATGCTTACTTCATAGAATGGAAGCCGTGTCTCAACCATTTTTAAAATTTGGGGATAGAGTGGGGAGGGGAGAGAAGTCCAAACAGCAAGAATCACGAGGAATGAAAGGGAAGTCTCATTTTGAACAGTTTTGCGGCACTGCATACTTGGTACCCTCTTGCAGACGTCTTGAGACCAGTGGCCATCAATCAGCCTGCTAACAATGAATAGCAAATTTCTCAACACGAATTTGAACATTTCTAAATCTAAATTAATAAATATGTATTCTCCTTACAGGCTTTTGCATTTGTTCTCAATAAAAGATTTTTTTTTAGGATGCTTAGTTTGAAAGATCATTTTAAAATTTAAAGTGACCTATTAATGTGTAATAAATGCTATGAGACATGAATTTTATGAACGTTCCCCAAATGTTATTTATTTATTTACCTTGGAAAAAGAGAACACTTTTATTATCACAACACATGTAAATTTTAATATTTAATTCATTTAATCATGCATCTATACACATAGTAAAAATTAAAACCATGTGCATTATTTAAAAATATAATCTAAAATGTTTAAATAATTTTTACTGGGCAACTAATGTCTGATTCAATATTTACTTAGATGATTATATTGCCTGCTATTCTCTGTAAATTATATTATGTGTCTTAAAAGAAATTAGCTGTAGCATAAATAATTTAAAAATTCAAGTGTAATCCTACACACATTTGATATTACCAAATTTAATAGATCTCATGAGCCAAACAATAAGCATAGGTATTTGAGATATAAATTATGATTATGTAACTCGAAGTCACATGCAAAATTTGAATTATTATAATAGTGTAAACATGAATAAAATGAATTAGTTTTATACAAAATGATCTCTCAAAAGACAAGTAACAAGTTTAGAAAAAAATTCAAATAGCAGTGACACTGAATTTCTTTTATAAACCATATTAAATTTAGCTTAAAAGCAAGTATTTTCCAGCATTACAAATCCAGAACATCACAGAGAGCCTGCTATGTCTGTCTTCAAATGTGCCCTAAGTCTCCCCATTAAAGTGTGAATTAAGATGCCGGAAAAAATCCCCCCTGGAAGTCATGGACGGTGGGAAAGGCTCTTGACAGAATTCACACACTTGAGGTTTATGGCGTTCCGAGTCTGTACCAGTTAGTACCACTAAGTCAGTGTCTTGGTTAAGAAAGGGCTTCCAAAAGGGCTGCAGGAAACAAACAAAAAACATCTTTTGTTACTTGTATTTAAAATCAACTTACATCGAATTTCAAATCCAAATATTTGAATGACTTTTGTATGAGCTTACATCTGAACTTCCCTATGTAATGTGCAAGAGTCGGCACAACTGAGCTACACACTCCTGAATTCTATCTCTGCAGGTTTAAAAACACTGCAGCTTAACACCAGCCGTCATTAATATTCAGTTATCACATTGGCAATAGTTTTCAAACAATGGCCAATACTTTAGGCTTTATTAAGTTCTGTATTTTCTACTTTACAGTAGGGACCTTAAATTGGAATAATGCATGTACAGGTACACTTTTAGTAAAGGCACTCAAAATACAAATAAACAAATCACATATAATCAGCATTCTGATTTCTTCAAAAAGTTTCTCTTAAACGACTAAAAAAATTATGTCAGTTAAAAATTTGAAATATTAAATCATTCAACAAAATTTAACTTGAGACACATTGTCTTGATTTCCCACTTTGCTTCTGTTTAACAGTTTGGCCTTATTTTTTCTTGAAGATGAATAAAATAAAAACCTGCCAACAGTTGCCAATTAAAGAACTATGGAAAATTGTAACTAAAAAGAATTACCTCCATTGTACTTATTAGTAAACAAAATCTTGTGAATATCTTTTTAAGAAATTTAGAAAAATAGTATATAGAAATTACTTTAATAATATGTACTTAATAAAAAAACATTGATAAAAATTTGCCTTACTTTCCTGAACTGTGTAACCAGATTATTAACAACTGATTCTTTCCTGGACACAGGTAAGTCACCCTGATGTAGCTAAACTGACACAGCTAAATTAAGACAGTCACCTCATAAGCTCATTTAAAGAGACTCCTTTGTGCTCCAATTACTAATATGTTTTTAATGAAACTGCTTAGTTATTGCATGACAGTGTTTATGTCTTAACTTTACCTATTAGCTAAGTATTCACATGAACAGTACTGTTAATCCAAGTATCTGGGTTTCAAGGCTACTTAACAGTGAGCACGGCTGTACAGGGTTCAATATATAAGCTCTGCTTAGGGAGCAAGACACATTCAGGAGTTAGTGCAGACACCTTAGAATGTGGACTCAGTTTATTTTCAGGGGAAGTGATTGCTGCAACAAAACGAGCCATATTTAAAATAAATTTTGTAAAGTTTGTGGCAAAGGAATTTTTTTGTTGACAAATTTTCCTGATGAACGAAAAGCAGTAATAATTATAAATGGAAATTAGTTAAGAGTTGATTAGATTCAAATACTCTAATGCAAAACTGTTGTGGCTAGTAATGAAATTACTACTTTAAAGATTTTTTAAATTAAGATTTATAGAACAGCAAGAAATTAGCCTACAAGTGAGCCAGTTCCTAAACCACGAAAGCCGATCTTCCTCTGACAACTTCCTTCTGAAATCTGACAGTAGCTCTTGGTTCAGATCGGGGCTGTTCTTGGAATTTAATTGGAACCCCAATTACTGACTCAGCAAAAGTAAAAAGAGAAAATCATGAAGAACAAAAATAAGCTGATATATATTTTATCTTTACAGTGAGAACTGAAGTGAAAAATACGTATGTTAGTAATAATTAATATCAAATAAAAACAAAGTAAGTAACCAAAACCTCCTTTCTTACTATTTGTACCCATGAGATTCATCAGTACAAGAGAATGATGTTTAAAAAGACTCCTTTAAATAAGTACTTTTGTGGATGAAAACTGTAATGTAGCCTTTAAGTCAGACCAGTCTCTTCGCTCTCCTGCCAAGCTATCAATGCTCTAACCTTGCGCCCATGTCCCGTGCCAGCTCAACACCAACTCTCTTGCATTTTTAAGCTGAATACTTTCCCATCAAGTTGCAGTCACACAGCAGCTGTGTCTCTCGCTGCAGTATGGAAGTAAATGCACAATGCAGGGTGCCATCTACTGAAACATGAACGCACAGACTGACGAGGAAAAGAACACGCAGGAGAGAGCGGAGGGAGAGTAACAAGCATTAGAACGGGTGCAGTCCACAGCTCCACAGGAACTCTACTCACAAGGAATGAAACTGTTTCATTGTTTCACTGGGCAGCAGTGATGGGAAATAAGGTACAGCACAGAACACAGAGAGTTAATAATTAAGACTTGTCATGACCCCTGGTTTTACCTACTAAAGTCTGACTACTGCTCCGCACATGCTGTTTGAAGGCCTATAACTGCTAAGAATACTTAAAGCCAAAGGACTTTTTTTTTAATGAAAAAAAAAATCAAACATCTGAAAGTTCTAATGAGGATTTTTCCCCCTACAAGCTTCTATTTATTTGAACATTTATATACTTTTCATTTGCAATCAGGAATTAAACAAAACTTATTTTTCTCCCTAACAAAAAGAATCTTTCTGTGAAAGAACCTTAATCTGAGACACAGTGGTAAGACTATAGGTAGACTCATGGGCTATATAAAGCCTTCGTGCTTCACAAACAGAAACAGACATTCAGTTAACTCACTCATACAAGACATTTGAAATAACTCACTATTTGAGAAATGTATTATGATGTCTGTTTAGTGTCAGGTTAGCCACCACCCTCAACCCTGCAGACCTATGCGCTACCCTAACTGAGAATGTGACAAGCAGACTGGAAGGCAGTTTACCCTGAATATTTGGTGCAATTATCTACATATGAAAAATCACATGTTATTATGTGTACGTGTAACGTTTAATATTTGGTTCACATGATCAGACCTAATAAAGCATCCACTAGAATACCGATAGAAAACAAGCATGTAAAATCATGCCATAAACCACGACAGAGCTTTATCATACTCATGGTTAAAATTCATGTCCTTTATTACAGAACTTATATATTTTACTGAAAGCCTCAACTCTGGATAGTCACTAATTTAAAATGGATGTCTGATAACTTAAAAGAGATTCATATCTGTGCACGTATGACAAAATGTGTGTTCACACATAATAAAATATTTGTTAATGCAAAAGAGTTACCTGCTGTGGTCCTCGGACAGCTTTTCCTGGGGAATCCAGTGAGGGAAAAGGTGCATCAGGCGGGTCCTGAAGTGGGAATGTATTTACATAGAACACATTATGGTCTCCAGCTGGCAAACACGGAGCTCTAAGATTTGAGGGTTTTGTTTTGTCAGTTGTTTTAAGGTTTTGTATAGCTGAAGTCATGAGGTCAATTCCCCGAATTTCAAATAAAGTTTCTTCTGTTTTACCAAAGTTTCCTGGGTTGTCTCTGCCTTCCACATTAAATGTATCCTGGCACACAGCCTCGGATGTGTCAGGAATAAGGATGCTCGGTGTCTCTGGAGTGCTATGTAAGAAAGCAGAGTCACTGTCCATGGGAGGAAACTTGACATTGAACTTAGAAAGTGATTCCAAAGAGGTGTCCTCCTCATCTCGGCCCAGTCCTCTTGGTGTAACAGATGCAATGCACGGTGTACCTCTGTTTATACCATCTTTAGCCTGGGGCTTAAATAGCGCTTCTTGTTTATCTGTTTTATCAGTACACTGTATGGGCACAGAGCACTGTGTGTCTGCAGGAAAAGGATACAGAAGGGAAATAGTCACACTCAAATCATTGGAAAAAAGCTGAAACAGCATTAGGCAGAGGACTATTGTTTTTCTATTGGTTTGAATACTAACTGAAGACAACTGGTATTTTTATGTTGGCTCCCATCTTCCATGAGGATAACAGCAGTCCCCTGCAGGTGAATTGAGCACAGCATACAGGCTGCAACTTAACTGCTTTGTCTTCTCCTAGGTCTTCTGCTATAAGCTCTGCATCTTGTTCTCAGTTACACTGCTTTACACTTACAACAATGCTGTAGCATATATATTTACTTTGTAACAGAGCCACAACTGTAAGCTTACATACACACACACATACAATTAGGGCATTTATTATTTACTACATGAATTAGTTAATTCATTTCCCCTAATATCAGTGTGTTATTAAGTATAACTCTAATCAGTTTAATCACTGTCTACAGTCGGTGGTGTCAGTAAGGGTCAGGAAAGAAGAAGACAGTGGAGGCAAAAGAGGCTGACATTCTAGGATGCACTTTAAGGAATTGCATGGGAATATGGCCGGGTGTAGTGACACCTTTGGTCCCAGCACTTAAAAGGCAGAGGCAGGTGATTCTTTGTGAATTCCAGGCTAGCCTGATCTACATAGCAAGTTCAAGGACAGCCAGGGTTATATAGTAAGACATTGTCTCAAAAAAGTAAAAATATATGTATATGTCATTTTCTCATATTTAAAAAGGCCTCTTTAACTAACAAGCAGATGTGAGGTGGGCACCAGAGCTGTGTTAGCTCCTTCATCTAGAAGTTATTTCTCCAACAAGATCTCTAGGTTATAGTCAGATGCTGGCAAAAAGAACTTCTGAGAAACCAGTCAGAGTGACAGGGATCACAGCAAATTAAATGAGATACAAGCTGTTATAGAAAGACAAGAAGTCAGCAAATGCTGGCAGTATGGGAGGAGGCAAGCAAAACAAAAATGGAGACTTAGGAATTCAGAAACTGCCATAGTACTGAACTGAAAAGATGGTTCAGAGATAAGAGTGCATATACTTTCCGGAGTACTGAAGTTCATCCTACATCTCTGGCCTTGACAGGCACCCACATTCATGCAGATACCCACATACACATGATTAAATCTTAAAAAAAAAAACCAAAGGCCACAATGTAATAAAGAGCCAGCAAGAGCTGTTTTCACAGTATCAAAGTAAACCAAACACACACAACAATTATCAAAGCAGAGTCCATGTTTATGATCCTGAGATACTAGAAAAACAAAATTAGGTTCCACCATGCCACTGCAAAAAGCAACTGTGCTTTGTAGTGTATTTGGTTGTTTGTTTTTGTCTTTGTCACAGGGTCTCGTGAAGCTCAGGTCAATCTGGAATTTCTATGGTGTGGGAGGTCCTTCTGTCTTTGTGTTGCTTTCATTGGTTAATGAATAAAGGGACTGCTTTGGGCCTATAGTATATGGGAACAGAGCTAGGTGGGGAAAACTAAACAGAATTCTGGGAGGAGGAAGGCAGAGACAGAGAGATGCCATGGATGCACTGCTAGAGGTAGACGTGCCAAATCTTTGCCAGTAAGCCATTGCCATGTGGCGATATACAGATTAATTAATAGAAATGGGTTAAATTAATATAAGAGTTAGCCAATAAGAAGCTAGAGCTAATGGGCCAAACAGTGATTTACTAAACACAGTTTTTGTGTGATTATTTTGGGACTGGGCGGCTGGGACAAGTGACCCCTTGCAACATTTCTGAATTAGTTGAGGTTAGCACTGGATTCCTGCCCATTCCAACACTACTACCCAAGGGCTGGAATTACAAGTGTGCAGTACTATGCGTGCAGCAATGCATTTTATTCAACAGACAAATTGTCATTAGTGAAGCCATCCATTCACGAATGAAGACTTACCAAGGAGGCAGGCATAAGAGTACAGGGCATACAAAGCACCTTCCACAGTCTGTGTTAGTAGGTGCTCAACAAATGCCAATTTCTTTATATTCTTTTGATCTTTGGGGTTTTATGACACTTCTCTGTTGCCATAGTACATTCTAACACAAAAAGCCTTCTGTTTGGATATGGTGTGCAGTACAATGCCTCCACCTTTCGTTCATTCTGCAAATACACCTACACATCTCCCCCTTTTCTCCCTCAGCCTACCTCATTATGACACCCAGGTTTATCCCAAACTCTCAGTCCCCCCGTCCCAGCCTTGCTAGTGTGGGGGCTACAGGCATTACTATGCGTAGCTCTTCACCTAACTCTTACTTGTCCTTCGCACCTTGACCTAGACACTGATTCTCTGAATGGCTCTCCCATGATGCTTAGGTGTTCTGAGGCCTGAACACTCTTGTATTTGCAAGTAGTTTTCTCTTCCCCCATTAAAGCAAGTTTCTATGACATCAGAAACCACATTCGATTCCCTATTTACCCAGGTGTCTCACCTACTGCCTGGCACACATATGATACTGTATTCTTTTCCTCATAGGATCTAGACTTATAAGCCACATTTACTAGCCATTCTGGCTGTGACTAGGAACAGTGTAGTAAGTAACTGAGACCAAACTCAATTGTTTTGCTGAATTTCTTGACTTTTGAGGTTGACAAAGTCCATTCACTCTCAAGTAGTCACTTTTCTTGGTAGTAGATTTGAGGGTGGCAGGAAATGCTAAGAAACAGGAATAAAATTCAGCAATACCTGAGAAGGAATAACTTCTCAACTGATTTTCAGGAGAACAAGGTAAATGCTTTAGAATCGCAGCTGCTGCTAATGGCAACGGCTATTAACACTGATAGCACTTCCATGTGCCATGCACTGACTGTGGTATGTACATTAATTTACTTAATACTCAAAGTAACGCCAACTCAGGCACTATTATTATCTCTAATTTACATGTGAAGGGATGGATATGGGGAGGTTAATTCCATGGCTACTTCCAAGATTGTGCAGCTAGCAAGTGCTGAATCTGGCACTAGAACCCAGGTAGTCAACTCGAGAGTGTCCTCAAAAACATTACGTTAAATTGAACATGATGGTTTCTACAGAGGATCAAGCTGACAGAACTGTGCTTGGAGTGACTTTCTTACCAGCTGACTTAACCCCTTTCAAAGAAGACAGGGACACATCAATCAGCTGTAATAAGGAAGCAGACATTTTCTTTTGACTAGCTAGTTGATATATGAGCTTTGCCACATTAAATTAATTAGAGTTGATCTGTACATGTGGTAAGAGTAGAAACTAAGAGGCCTATGCCTATCAGAAGTCTGAGCTTAGATAAAGATTAAAGTTCATGAAAATACCTGTTACCCCAATACCACACTGAGGCACACACGCCAGTGAGCATACATGTAGCCTTCACAATTTGTTTCAATAACACTTACTTTTGCATGGAAAACAAGTAAAATGAAAAATTTGAATTTCCAAATTTATATATAAGCTGGTCAGGCTACTTCTGCAAATTATCATGAATACTGACAGA
The DNA here is from genome assembly GCF_037038515.1 of Microtus pennsylvanicus. Classification (NCBI taxonomy): domain Eukaryota; kingdom Metazoa; phylum Chordata; class Mammalia; order Rodentia; family Cricetidae; genus Microtus; species Microtus pennsylvanicus. The sequence continues at coordinate 19,506,369 of NC_134587.1, forward strand.
AAAGCTAATGATTATCTATAACCCAATCCTATATTCTTCTTGTCCAGTGGAAAATGAAATGGGACTCTGCTTTTAGACTAGCAACTCTTCACTAGAAAATATTTGCTTAAACATACAGCTCTATCTTGATCCTTTCTCAAGGTTACTACCCTAAGAATGACCAGAAGAGACATGGCAATAAATAACACATGTACTGGAAACCTTGCATGGTGTGTTTCTGTCTTCATTCCTGCCCCTAATATACAGTAAGAGACAGTATAAAGCTATACTGTCAGGGCATAATACTTAACATTTTGTGTTTTGTTTGAACCAAGCAAAGCCTTATTCAATTGAATACAGATCTCACATATTTCAAGGGTAACGATTTACTATTTGTGACACAGTTAATGTAAAGCATAAGAATAATGTTAAGCAGCTTTCGTGAGGAAGAAATTGAAGTTAAACACTCAGTGTTCAGGTTGACAGATACATACTAAGAGTTAGACTTATGCAATTTAAAAATGGTCAAAGTATTAAATAATTGATAATGGGTTATGTTCTCTGCATAACAAAGACTATATCACTATTACAATGTTTTGATAAGATGTTGATGCTCAAAGAGCGTGCTTATGAAGTCTAGACGCAGCTAGCCTATTTCAAGTGAGACTGCTGATTTCTAGTATCTTCAGTTTGTGGAAAAAACCAATTTTCCATGAATGTTACAAACATGAAGATGGAGAAATTAAGAGTACTTTTTGAAAAGATAGGAAGATTGGCAAGCAGGGACACACAAAGTATGTCTATATACAAAGGTTGTTTTCCTGCCCCTCACCATTTACTGGAAATAAATACAGGTAGTGGCAAAAAGAGAACTTCCGCTATCAGTGATTTTAAACGTTATGATGTGAGAGCCACAGAAAAAAACAGGACCTTCAATGAAGGACATGCTAGTCATCATTGTTGCGACATCTCTCAGAGTGAAGACTGTAAATCCTATTACTAGGGAATTGCCTGGAGGATATTCCAAATCACAGGGCACACAGGAACCCATCATTCTAAATGATCACTTTACTTTCTGTTTACTAGTGTGTCCAGATGCTAGACTTAATATGTTCTGATATTTTGTTATTAATATTTAACTGTGAAGCAACTACAAAAATTCCAGTCTGGAGCTTAAACACACACACACACACACACACACACACACACACACACACAACACACAAAACTAACCCAAAAAAGCAACACACACACACACACACACACACACACAGATGTTCCTAGGTGGCATTTTATACTCAGTTTTTATTTTGTGCCGCCAAGAGAAGCGGGTCTCAGGAAATGTGCACTCCACATTTTCATTCTTCAACTAGACCATCAGAAACTCTAAGTACTGTTTGATGACATTTCGGGCAGAACTTGGTTATAAACAAGGGAGATGTTATAATTTTAGTCAGTTCAGATATAGTAGTGTTGCTTTAGGGTCACTTACTGACATGTGAGTTAATGTCTAAAATGACCCCCAAATTAAAAAAATATAGAGATGTATCCTATATTTTGAAGCTTCCCATTAAGCTGACTGGTAATTAGGCTATTCACTTAAGTCTATACAGTACCATATGTAATAAAAAACAGTGAAAAAGCAAAAATTCTACAACGTACAGCATAGAATTTAATAGCATATATATGTTTAACCATAAGGGGCAAGATGCAGAGTATTAGCCTTTCATAAGAATTTGGAATTATTTTTATACTAAAAATTAAATTATTTCAACCAGTACAATTAAAATTACTATAAGATAAATTAAATCTTACCAGTTGCAATATCTGGTATATTAAGTTTGCTTAAGTGGTCTTTCTGTGCTTTTGCTAGCAAGCATATCCTATGAAATTCTTCCTTAAGGTCCCAGAAAGTCTTCTCTATATTATCCCTAAAAACAAATCAATATTTTAAAATGTAAGGTTATAAATTAAAATGATTTTTTATTGTAATTAAATATATACAGCATATTTTTATGGGTATCAGAATTATAGAAAGGTTAAATGTTAAAAATAAAATTTAAATTTGTAGAAGATATGCTAAAAGCAATTCTAATATTTAAAAAGCTAGGCACAAAACAAATGATAAAAGGTCTGGTTCATTTGCCCTGCATGTTAGTGTATCTACCCCTTCATATGTCACACAGATGTTCTCCATAAGCATCATGAATAGAGTATTAATTACTCTTCACTCTGGCTCACATCCGGATTCATCACACCCAACAATCCGGCCACGACACAGGCTGAATAGGACTTCGAGAGAAGTCAGCTTTCAGATCTAGTTCTACTGTAACCATATGATGCAGTCAGGTCAGCTTAACATGAGGTCCACTTCAGGGGTTAACAACTAGTTTTTCTTTTACAATCGCTAAAAATTTTAAAAACATACAAAATACTGCATATTTAATTTAAGTCTTGAGTTGGCAAATGTTCTAGAAGCACCTCTGCTGATGTGAAGGGAGGCTGAGGTCCGCTGTGGGCTCTTTTCCAGAAGAAACTTGTCTTCTCCCCTTAGGAGGAAAAGAAATGATCACTTTACATGCTTCCAAACTCAAACGGGAAAACACAATACAGCATTCACCTAATTAAAACCAATCACATTAATGTGTGTGTGCTCTCTCACACATACTACAAGAGGTTTTGTGTATCCATAAAAACACAATAGGTTCTTTTTTCTTTAAATGAGATCCAGGGAAATGAAAACTGAAAAAAAAAATAATACAAAGAATTTTCAGTCATTTCTTTGATTATTGTCTCTACTAATGGTAATTAAAGAAATTTTTCATATTCAGTTAATCAAAATTACTCTAATCACCAAGCACTTCAATGCCCAGGAATTTAGGGGCAAAATATTTCTGACACTTTGTCCTTTGGTATTTATTAATAATGGCCTATATGTGTAAATCAATGCCCTTGTCTTTTGTTATAGTTTTTTAAAATAAGAAATGAAACTGTAACACAAGAAGTAACCAAACTACAGCTCCTGCTTTATCTAATAAGCATCTAAAAGGCTTATAAAGATAATGCATTATGTATTTGAGCTGTTTGGATACAAGTCCTTGCCTTTCACTCCCACCTTGTGGCCTACACTGGTATTACACAACTTCTGACACTGAAAATTGATAACCACAGAACATATTGTAGTCATGTATTCTATGGCTCAGAGTTAAAAATACACAAAACCTCATATCTGGTAAGCTCTTTGTGCTTTCTGAAGCCATAAGCCAATAAATTCTGAAATCTAAAGAAGTCCTAATATTATATACTCATAAATTATAATTTAGCACAAACTGTATAATTCTTAAATTCAAATTCAAACCATTTTTACATTTATTTATTTTGTGTGTGCATGCAGGAACAACTGGCAGGAGTCTGTTCTCTCTCTGCCATCTGGGTCCTAGGAAATGAATTCAGGTCTGCATGTTCAGCAGCAAGTGCGTGTACTCACTGGGCCATCTTGCCAGCCCGATCTTGAGTAACTTTTGGTTTTATTCAATTAATGTCACCGCTAGTTATTAGCAAAATAACAATTAATTTTTATTATTTTTAATGAAATGTAGGTGTGTGCATATCTGTGTGCATAAGTGCGGGTGCTCATGGAAGTCAGAGGCTGGGCCATGAAGTCCCCTATGACAAAACTAGCACCATATTATCCAGTGTACTGTAACAAAGTCAAAGGAGATGTACATTATAACAAAAATGCTTATTAAATTATAATTTAATATTAGATTATAAAAAGAGATTATAATTAATGAAACAAATTCCTTTTGAAAACTGCCACTAGAAATCTGCAGTAACTATTTTATTAGGAACCAGAAAGAGCAAAAACAATGTTTAACCTGAAATTGAAGATAAATTACAGTAAGTGGTTAATGATAATACCTTACTTTCCAAACACTGATTTTTATATAACTAAGAGCGACCATTTCTGAGGTCAGAAGAGTATTAAAAACCAACTGGGACTGGCTGGGAAGGGGTGAAACAATAGATAATAGAAGAAGGATCAATTTTTGTTTGGCTTAGAAAATATTGGTGCCAACCTTCTGAGATGTCTAAATTTGATAACCTGAAAAAATCATTGGGTTACTCGCAGGGGCAAAGGGGGGGAGGTTACTCAGGAAACTCAGGAATGTCTATTAAATATCTAAAAATGAAATCTTTTAGTTTCGGATAAAAATATACAGCTTTGTTTTTATATATATATATATATATATAGTTTTGTTCTTCCTACTAATAAAGAAAAGGCATTGCTATACAGAGCAGTACACTGCAATTTCTGCCGTTCACTCTACATCTCTTACTATGCAGCAAGTGCACAGTTTTCTCTTGGAAACAGGCCTGGAACTCACTGTGCAGTCTGTGAGCTCATCCATCCTGTGTTAGCCTCCAGAGTGCCGGGGTTACGGTTGTGTGCCGCCACCTCCAGCCCTCCTCTGAAAGGAAGTTAACACTAGACAAGCATAACTGGTATTTTTCCTTTGATTCTCAAATATTACTAAGTGGATTTTACACTGTAGGAAGCTGACATTATCATAACTTCAAGTAAGAAAGCAAGAGAGATCTGAACATTTTAAGAGATTTTATGTGTCAAGCCACTCAACAGATGACTGTATTCTGAGGCATAAGATACACAACAGCACCAACTCTTCCCAGCGCATGGTGGAGGACGGTCCACACGTCTCCGCCACGCTCCCATCTGCAGCTGAGGATGTGAAGTGGTCCTGAAATGTCCTTGTGTGCGGACTGGGACAATCTTAGTGTCAACCTTAGCTTTTCATAGGTAGATATCAGAGTCAGAGTATTTGGTAATCCTAAAAGAAGAAAAAGAAAGCTGCAGTTGCTAGTCCATTACTCCAAAATCTATTTTATTCTTCTTCATGTGCAGATAACGGAAAATTGGGCTAGACATGTCGCTCAATGACAAAGCAATGCTTAGCAAGCCCAAGACCTGAGGTGTGTGCCTAGCACTGTAAAAAAACACAAAAAGGTAACTGTGTTGCCTTTCAGAAAGTACTAGATATCAGCCCCTTTCAAGAAAGAAATGTAAACTGAGCCAGGCCTATAATTGTAGCACTTGGGAAGCTGGGGCAGGAGAATCTCAATTCAAGGCTAACCTAGACCACCTACATAGAGACCGCAGAGTAACATGACCAGGCATTGCTAAGTATGTCACTGAGAGCTTATCAAGATCCTCCTGCCTCAGCTTCCCAAGTGCTAGGATTATAGGCATGGCTCAGTTTACATTTTGAGACAAGTCTTATCTTTGTTATAGCTGATATAGAAAGTGGAAGTATTTGTATATTTTCTTATATTTAAGTAACCTAAACCTTTATTTTATTTTATTTTTACTAATTTATTGTTGGGAATTGAGCCCATGACTTCAAAACATCGAGGCAAGTACTTTCCCACCAGTGAGCTATACCTGCAGCCCTAGGAGACTAATTTAAATAAAGGGGGTAAGTTCGCAGTGACATACATAGCAGAGCCTGTCATGTTAGGACAGTTTGCACGAAGTGTTCCTTCTAAACTTTAGATGGGATCCTTGCATGCAAAAATGTTTACTTTTAGGTGCTTGGGCAACTCAGTTGAGTCAGTACCAATTCATATAATTCCTGAATTATGTTCAAGAAGATTGTTCTTTTAAAACAAAAAAGAGAACTACACTTTCTTTTTGGTGATTTTTTTTTTTTGAGACAGGGCTTCTCTATGTAGCAGTGACTGTCCTCGAACTCCTGCTGTAGACAGACTGGCCTTGAAATCACAGAGATCTGCCTGCCTCTGTTTCCTGAATGCTGGATCAAGGCGTGATTTTAAGAAAATGGCCAACTAGAACTGGCTGTGTGGATCGGGCTGGTCTTCAATTCCCAGGGCCCCTTCTGACTAAGCGTCCTGAGCACAGGGAGTATAGGCCCACGCAGGAGAGCTACTTTTACTCTGAGCAATGTAAATCAAGAAACCCACCAAGCGGGGAGAAAAGGTTGATAAAGGGTGATAAACTGTGAAGCTACAAATGTGAGCTGGGGAAAAGGAAACATGAGTTATGGAAAAAGAAGCAGAAAGCAAGGGATTCACGTTCATGTAGATTTTTTTAGAATTTAAAGAATTAAATATTAAAAGACCAACTGAGGCTGGATATTTCCATATGAGCTTCAGATATAGTGAAACAAAATTCTTGGCGATATCAAGTATCAGGTTTAACTGAACTAAGGAGAAAGCAAAAACAAGAGAAGACTCAGAAAATAGGACCAGAAAAAAAGTACAGGAATGAGATAAGTATAAAAATAGGGAATTGTAATTGATCTGAACAGATTTATATACATGTAAAATCTATGAGGAGCAAACTACTAGGAGCTTGGTCTGCTGCGCACAAGACAGTGTGTGAGGCAAATCCACTGCCAGCGTGGGAACAACTCCAGGGCAAAACGGGATTCATCCCAGGGTTTTGAAGGAAATAGCGAGTTTTATAAACAATATATAAAAAAATTAAACACCCTAATTACTTCCAAGTTCTTTACAGGATTCTGGTTTAATATAAATCCACCAAAAATATCTATCAATTCAATGATACTTTTAAAAAGTTAAAAATACTTCATCTGTATATAACCATTATGACTTTAAATCTACTAACATCACGTTGAAGAGTAATATTTTTCTATTACCCTGTCTTTTAAGCCCTTTTCTTTTCATTACATTCTACATATATCTTTCTGAATTTACTTTGTTAAAAAGTATTTTATTATTTTATATGAATGGGTTTTGCCTGTATGTGTGTCTGTGTACTACATCCATGCTTGGTACCTTTGGAGGCCAGGAGAGAACACTGGATCTCCTCAAACTAGAATTACAAGTGAGTTGTGACCTGCCATGTGGTTGTTGGAGGATCAAACCCAGTTTCTCTGGAAGAGACTATGCTCTCAAGTGCACAGTCCCTTAATTTACATTCTTAAAAAGTATAAATATTTATTTCTGGGGGTGAATTCTCATGCAAAATAGAAACCACATATTTTAAGTAGCCATTTTAAATATGATTTTTCATACCACTCTCCCAAATGCTCCCTTTAAACTTAATTGATCTAGGAAAACTCTTTACCTGTAATTTAATGTACACAGTATTCCTATGATCAATCTTTATTGTCCCCAGCACCCCGGCCGCCTGCTAGCTTATGCCTCGAAATAATTACATGGACACTGTATTCTTTTAAACACTGCTTGGCCCATTAACTCTAGCCCTTACAGGCTAATTCTCATATCCCAATCAACCCATCTCTAATAATCTGTGTAGCATCAGTCTTACCGGGAAAGATTCTAGCCTACATCCATCCTGGGTCTGAGCTTCATGGCTGTCTACCTCAGAGAGCAGAGCTATCGCATCTGCCCGGGAGAGGGGAGCATGGCGTCTCTAAGCTCACTTCCTCTTCCTCCCAGCATTCTGTTTTGTTTACTCCTCTCACCTATGTTTTAACCTACGAGGGCCAGCCAAGCAGTTTCTTTATTTTTTAACCAATGACCTTCCTCCATCAACCATGAAAACACAATTCTGAGTATGTCGATGAGTGTGTTTCCAGAAAAGTAAGGAAAGACTTGACTTAAATGTGCCTCCCACCTCACGGGCTGAGATCAGAGATGATCAAAACAGGAGAACAAAGTGCCTGCATTCATTGCTCCTTGCTTCCTGAGTGCATACGTAGCTGACTGGCACCAGGCATGCATGTGGTGCACATACGTACATGCAGGCAAAACACACACACACATAATAAAAAACCGATACCATGAGTTTTAAAGACCTGACTCTATTATTTTGTGAATTCAGTTTTAAAAAAATGTGAAATGATCTCATTAGGTAGCTGTAGAAGAAATAAAAAAACTCAGTTGATGTTTTATTCTATTGCCAATGGAAAATGTAGATTAGATGTTAATATTCTCCATATTTTTATATTTCTTTTTTTATTTGGACAATTGAAAACTTTGACATAGTAATAAAAGATGCCAACTCTTTTGGTAGCAATAGTATTCATTTTTGTATCTTACATTTAATAAAACCATACTCAAAATACAAAATAAAAAACCTTTAAAAAAATTAAAAAGAGCCGGGCATTGGTGGTGCACGCCTTTAATCCCAGCACTCGGGAGGCAGAGACAGGCAGATCTCTGTGAGTTCGAGGCCAGCCTGGTCTACAAGAGCTAGTTCCAGGACAGGAACCAAAAGCTAGGGAGAAACCCTGTCTCGAAAAATCGAAAAACAAAACAAAACAAAAAGTTTAAAAAGAATATGGAAATATGACTAATGGCAAAGAAAAAAATCTTTCAGTGTGAGTCTGCTGTCATAACATAGCAAGTCTGCCTAGTAAGCAGGAGAGTTCAGAGTATAATATATTAGGTGGAAATGACAACTTAGGTGATCTGCCCTCTCCACCTCTATATTTTAGCAATGTCACTGAAGGGATTATAAGGCCCATTAAAAAAAAGTCAAAATACCACATTAGGAAAAATGCTGGAGATCCTGTGGTTAAACAAAGCTAACTGGCTTTTTGATCCACATAGAGTCTCTCTCTCTAAAACATTTATTACATTAATTTATACATGTATGTGTGATGAGTGAGACTTGTGCATGCCTACCAGGGCAATCTTCTTTCACCAAGTGGGTCCCCAGGATCAAACTCGAGTCATAGACTTGGTGGAAGTACCACTGAGCGACCCTGCTGTCCCACTACATGCATTCTTAAATCCAGGATTGCGTATACTAAGCAAGTACTCTACCCTGAGCTAAATACGCCTTGTCTCCACAAAACTACTAGATTACAGTAAAAAGGTAAAAATCAGCATTTGCTATGTATATAGATAAGTAACTTGTAGAAGAATGTGAATAAAATAGTTCCACACTAGCTCAGAATTGGGTATAATGAAGTTGTTTTTTTTTTTTTTTTTTTTTTTTAAGGAGGGACTCACAGATCACAGTCCTCTGAACAGGCAACAGGAACTGAATCCAGCAGCCAGGTGAGAGAGGAGAAAGAGAGGAGGCATGCGAACGCACACCTTTTTGGTACCCAAGGCCATGCCCAACCTGTTCCGGCCTCTCAAAGGCCACTGGCTGAAGGAGGTACCAAGTAGTAACTGGAAACAATTTGTAAGTATGACTTAATATATAAAAATTATCCAATAAGCTGGGCAATGGTGGCGCACGCCTTTAATCCCAGCACTCGGGAGGCAGAGGCAGGCGGATCTCTGTGAGTTCGAGACCAGCCTGGTCTACAGAGCTAGTTCCAGTACAGGCTCCAAAGCCACAGAGAAATCCTGTCTCGAAAAATCAAAAAAAAAAAAAAAATCCAATAAATGTGAAAAGGAACTATGAGACATTATTGTGATCTTCATGCATTCTTTTGTTTGTTTTGTATTTTGAGAGAGGGTTTCTCTGTATAACAGCCCCAACTGTCCTGGAACTAGCTCCTGTAGACCAGGTTGGCCTCAAACTCACAGAGATCTGCCTGCCTCTGCTTCTCGAGGGCTGGGACTAAAGGCAAGCGCCACCACCACCTGGCATCTTCACGTACTCTTAAAGTTGATGAAATGCTAGAATCTTCTTAGTATTTCTCTAAGAGGAAATTGCAATCTGTCTTAACCAGTGAATCTCAACACAGAATTCAGGACCCCTGTGAATCCTAGGATCCTTTCAAGATATCTGCAATTGGAGAGACACGTCTGTCACAGGCTTGTGTGTCCTTGTACATGTCAAGAATTCAAGCTCTGACTATTCTTTATTTGGGCATTTTTCAGGACTATGTTTACAGACAGTCAACTTTAAAGACCAGAAGTTCCCCAAAGATCCAGCTGAATTGGTGCTTGTTGTAAAGTGCAGGACTCCCGAAGCTAAATGTTCCTTTCCACCAACATAACCACAAGCATCCATGCAGGCTCTCCTATGTAAACCTCCTCCTGCCCAGGTGAGAACAAGGCAAATGCATTCTTGCTGTTTGCTACTTTACAGCTAATAAAGACACCTTTCTCTACCATGGTCTATGATTTCTTTTGGCAGCTGCAAAATGGTTAGTGATTAAACTCACATGATGCCATCCATTAGCTAAACTATTTTCACAACAGCATTAAGATGTATGTGCAGTGTTTACCGAACTGGCACCTACACTGACGGCACTGCAGCAACTGTGAGAGAACCTGCTGACGTTCTCTTCAAGTGCAAGGGTTGTCTTGGGGGAAAAACTTGTGTAATGTTTGAGTTACAAGCTGAACTAGTCACTTTTTTTTAATAGAATGCTATTTTCACTTCAAAGAATGAATGACATGCAGGCTATGGTTATTCAGACATTTTCTCAAAAGCAAATGAAGCTAGCCTGTCACTTTAAGGAAAACAAGTGACAAGACTTGTTGCCAATAATAAAATTTGAGCTTTCAAGTGAGAATTAAAATTTGGAAAAGTTGTACCTGTTATAGTAAGTTTGACAGCTGCCCAATAGCTAAAGGTTTCTGTGGTGTGCTTGACGATTATATTAAATTTTATTTTTAAATATCTAATAAGTCAACCCTTAGAAGATCTATAATCTATACAGTTCAGTAAATCAATATTCCCCAAAGGCTAGCTCATTATAAAACCATTTGAGTAAAAAGATAGTCAAAATGTAAGACAGACCACTGGCTTTTAAGTAGGTGAGAAGTTCACTGAAGTGGCTTCAGATGTTTAAGAAAATGGTGAGATAGCAGAGCAGGTAACCTGACTACTGGATTTGATCCAGATTCCTGCATGTTCTTCTCTGACCTCCACATGTGTACCATGGGGTGTGTGCACACACATGCCTGTAGTAATAGAAGCGGCGGGGCTGCGTCCCCAACACCCCAGCTGCCTGCTCGGCTAGCTTATGCCCGAAATAACAACACACAAACTGTATTCATTTAATCACTGCTTGGCCCTTTAGCTCTAGCCCTTACTGGCTAATTCTGATATCCCAATCAACCCATCTCTAATAAACTGTGAGCACCGGTCTTACCGGGAAAGACTCAGCATGTCTGACCTGGCGGCGTCTGCTCCCGAGAGGAGAGATGTGGAGTCTGAGCTCACTTCCTCTTCCTCCCGGCATTCTGTTCTGTTTACTCCACCTACCTATGTCCTAACCAATAAAATAGGCCAAGGCAGTTCCTTTATTAGTCAATGACCTTCCTCCATCACATGCCAACAAAATTTAAAAAAAAAAAAAGGAACTGCCTCTTACCAACATTGGTGCATTATCAAAGAACAATACCCACAACAGTTAAAAGCTTTCCTGTACAACTATGTTGTGTACATGAGACTGGATTCTTAGCATATAATTTAAGGAAGAAAACATAAAACAAAACTAAAATACGACAAATTGAATGTAGATGTATTCTATAACATTGAAAAATAATACCTTCAAACTAGATGTGAAGAGCTTTTAGGATGACTGAATTTAACACAACAGCAAGAGAAACTAGATTGTGTTGCTGGGGTGGGTGGGATGGGGATGCTGTTCCTTACCTACTGAGGTTGTGAGAGGAAACAGTCTTTTCATGTTTTAGCACGAGAAACCAAGGCAGGAAAGAGTATGCCAATTCCATTGTGCAGGCTTTACAATTAAAAAGGGGAAGGGGGGTGATGTGATGATGTGGGAGTGTCATATATCAATCTGTTGATTTCATTGGTTACGCAATAAAGAAACTGCTTGGCTGGCCCTCATAGGTTAAAACATAGGTGGGAGGAGTAAACAGAACAGAATGCTGGGAGGAAGAGGAAGTGAGCTCAGACTCAACAGCTCTCCTCTCAGGGGCAGACGCCTCTGAGAGACGCCATGCCCCGCTTCCGGGCAGACACACGCTATGAAGCTCTGACCCATGATGGATGTAGGCTAGAATCTTCCTGGTAAGACCGGTGCTCACAGATTATTAGAGATGGGTTGATCGGGATATCAGAATTAGCCAGTAAGGGCTAGAGCTAAAGGGCCAAGCAGTGTTTAAAAGAATACAGTTTCCATGTAATTATTTCGGGGCATAAGCTAGAGCTAGCCATGCGGGCGGCTGGGTGCCGGGGACGCAGCCCCGCCGCTCCTATTACAACAATGTGAAAAAGGGACAATTTGGGGGCATAAGGAGAGAAAAGAAAGCCACACTAACATATTCAAATTTGCTTAAATGTTAGACAGAAGATGTCACTTCTCATTTTCTTTTTCTAAAAATTATTATATATGTGTATATATTTGCATGTATATAATACTAATTTAAATTTAAAGAACTTATTAAAAAGCTTTAGCTATCAACATTTTTCTTAAAATTTATGATATTTAATTCTGTAACTCTAGAAAAAAAACTTTGAACTGAATAAAAATAAAACTGGTTCTACCCTTAGAATGAGACATTTGCTTCCACTGAAAAGGCAAGGATTCTCTAACACAGTACACAAAAAAAACACATCTTTCTTCAGTTTTCCATAAGCACCAAGATGGTATGTACCATCATTTATCAAATCCAGCTACCATTTCTAGATAATAAAAGAGGGGAAGACAAAGATGAGCATTAATAGGACACTGAGGGTTTTTTTTTATTTTTTTTTTAAGACAGGGTTTCTCTTTGTAACATTGGCTGTCCTAGAAGTAATTCTGTAGGACCAGGCTGGCCTTGAACTCATAGGAATATGTCTGCCTCTGATTCCTAAGTGCTGGGATCAAAGGTGTGTGCAGCCACCACTGCTTGGCTGACAATATTTTTAACATTTGAATAACTGTCAATTTTATTGCAATCTCTTCTCTTAGAAAGCTTATGTATAGCACTATGCTTCGACAAAATAATTCAGATCTAACTTTATGATGGAAATCACTTGGTAATTAATGTCTTGTTGAAAAGTTTGAATTTTAAGTTTTGTTTAAATGCTAAATAGTATGTCTGCCATCTATCTGTATGTTATGCTCTCTAGATACAAAACCTGGACTATAATATATAGCAACTTAAACAAAAAAGGCAGTTTAAGAGACTTGCAACAGAAAACGTTTCTAAAGTACTGAAGGAAGGTATGGGGCCCAGTACTTAGATATATATCCTACTTTGGAGATCAACCAGGAGTTCAGAGTATATAAATGCATACAACACAAGCATGAAGATGCCACTCAAGACCTAGACCTGCCTAGTGAATGTTATAGGAGGTTGCCTGTTTGTTTCCCGGCTGCCCAGCAGCTCAATCCTGAAATAATCACACAGAAACTATATTATTTAAAACACTGCTTGGCCCATTAGCTCTAGCTTCTTATTGGCTACTCTTACCTCTTAATTTAACCCATTTCTATTAATTTGTGTATCACCACATGGCTGTGGCTTACCGGGTAAAGTTCCAGTGTCTATCTCTGGTGGGGATACATGGCTTCTCACTGATTCCACCTCTCTTCCTTCCAGCATTCAGTTTAGTTTTCCCCACCTATCTGAGTTCTACCCCATCAACAGGCGAAGGCAGTTTCTTTATTCACCAATGATATTTACAGCATACAGAGGGGAATCTCACATCAATCTAAGATTCTATAAACTACAGAAGGCCAGAAAGCTTACTGGTGTTCAACTTTACACCCTTGCCAAAACTGTCCATCATAAAAACTGAAGCAATATGTGCTAGTTGGCTTTTGTCAACCTGATACAAACTGGAGTCCCTGAGAAGAGGGAATCTAGATTAAGCAAGTGCCTCCGTTAGTTTGGCTTATAGGCAAGCCTGTAGGGGCATTTTCCTAGTGGTTGATGCTGGTGTACCATGCCTGAGCAGGCGACCTGGGTTGTATAAAAGAGCATACTGAGCAAGCCGTGGGGAGCATTCTTCCACAGTCTCTGCTTCAGTTCCTTCCTCCAGGTACCTTGAGTTCCTGCCCTGACTTCCCTTCATGATGAACTACAACTTAAGATGAAATAAATCCCTCCCTCTGCAAGCTGCTTTTGGTTGTAGTGTTCATCACAGCAAAAGAAAGTAAATAACAGAGAAGCTGGTACAGTACCATGGGGTACTGCTGTGACACACTTGACCACGTTTGTTTTGGAAGAGCTGTAGTAGCATTTAAAACTCTGAGCTGCAAAAAACATTGAGTACTCAAAGCTTAAAGGCACAAGGTATGCGCACACAATGGGGAGGGGGAGAGAGGCGGAGGGCACATTTTCACATAATTTGATTTGTTTATAAATATTTTCAATTTTTAAAATTGCTTATAAAACTTAGTAACATGCAATGATTTTTCAGTTCTCCTAGCATTCATCACCCATTTACATTCTCATAAAAGTCTATATTCAAGTTATAATTTTTCAAATTCTTAACATCATAGGCCATGGTGTTTCTTCCTTTTGAGTGTAGTCATAGGATTCAGGAAACGGAATTCATTGTCATCATTTGATGGGGGAGCTAACCCTCTACTCTACTCCTCACTATTAACATTTTCCTTTTCAGACTGTAACCTACAATGCCTGTAATACTTTAAATATATAAATGAGGATTCAGGTCTTTGTTCCTGGAGCAACCGACAACTTCTAATGAAACCGTGGAAGTGAAGGCCGTGACTCTCGTGACTAGGTCACGGAAAGCACTTGCCGTGGAAGTGAAGACCGTGACTCTCGTGACTAGGTCACGGAAAGCACTTGCACTCTACTCTTGGATCCCCTACTTTAAGGAAAGTTAGCTGCCAGGCTATGAGTAGACACCCATATGGCAAAGCCTCCTGCCAAAACTTATGTGAATGAGCCATCTTGGAAGTACATCCTTCAACAAGTGAAGCCTTCAACCTGCAATCCTTGCCTACTTTTGATTTCAACAACATGAGAAATCGTGAGCCACAACCATCCAGCTAAGTCACTCCTGAGTTTCTGATACACGGAAATTGAGAAACCCAGTTATTAAAGTTCAAATAGGCACATTCTTTCAACTTGAAGTAGAATCCTAAACATTATCTAATGATAGGGCCTTGTTGTCTTGACAAGGACTCGTGCGTACTCTCTGTATAGAGATAGCACAAGCACACGCTGACTGGCCGAGTGACTGCAATACTGGAGACTGAATTCAGGATGCATGTATACTAGGCAAACACTCAACCGCAGAGCTAAACCCCTAACCCAATTTTAAGTTTCTAAGTCAAACTTTCTCAAGAGGTCTCCTCACCATGTATCTCTCATTCCTTTGTTTCATGATTCATGTCTCTAGGCGGCTAAACAATTTGTAATTTGCCAGTGTCTAACAGCCTTCCCTCTCTTGCATATTCTAACAGAAATAGTTCAAAGAAAACAAATCTCCAAGCCATTCATTAGACATAAGGACAAAAGGACTCTAGGTGGCTGGTAATATGGCTAGTAGTAAATCCTTCTCTTACTGGTTAAAGTCATTTCTGTTAATAATTCATACAGAAATCTGACTGATTAGAAGTACAACTTCTAGAAAGAGATATTTTATTTAAAATCAACATACTAAAGTATATCTTATCCATTCCTCTATGCTTTCCTATTCTCATCATGCAAATGTGTACTTTTACAAAAGTAACTAAATGTGCATTGCCTTCATTCTTGAAAAAAAACTAATATAACAAAATATTTCAAAGTTATATTCCTAGGATTCTATTCTATACTCATCTGTATTACCTAAAAGTGAATTTAATTATAACTTATTAAATACAGATCAAAACATATGCAAATGCAAAAGATTTTAACTTCAATTGCTTGACTGGCCAATATTTTCTCTAAGTTCAGACCAATTATTTTACACAGAATATATTGCCAGCTCTCAAATATGTAATAAATTTAATTATCCTTAAAAACACATTATAGAACCATAGTAATAAGAACAGTATGACACTGGCACATAAACAGACAAGAAAACAAAAGAATAAAACAGAGACCCAAACATGAGTATTCACAACTACAGCCATCTGGTATTTGACAAAAAGCGAAAAACATACATGAGAAAAGACAGCATCTTTAACAAATGGTGCTGGGAAAAACTGATGTCCATAGGCAGAAGAATGAAATTAGAGCTGCTATGGGATAATGCTCTTGTACCCTGTAAAGATTTGTCAGTTGTATTGGTTTAATAAAACACTGATTGAACTCTAGCGTATGCATTCGCCCGAGGCAAACCTGCCCCCTAAATGGGCTGGCTTAACCCTACATTCAACAAAAACATGGATAATGAAAACATGGTACATATATACAATGGAATACTGTTCACCTGTAAGAAAAATGAAATTATGAATTTTCAAGTAAATGGAAAAGACTTAGAAAAGACTACACTGAGTGAGGTAACTCAGACCCAGAAAGACAAACACATGTTCCCTCTCATCTCTGGTTTCCAGCTCCAAATACTCAACATGGAGTAACCACAGAAACCAAAAGTATAACGAAATTATTGTGTGTGTGTGTGTGTGTGTGTGTGTGTGTTGGGGGGCGGTGGTCAGCAGAGTACAGGTGAGATAAAAACTAGGAAAAGGAGTAACAGGGAAGGGGGTAGTCAACACAGAGGGAGGAGGAAAAGGGGACAAATAACACCAAGATTGTTTGAGAAAGCCTCAAGGAATCATATTATTTTATATTTACCTAAAATTATACATGCTACATAAGTATTTATGTATACACACATACATATTCATATACACTAAAGGAAGTTAAGCCATTTGGGCTGACAATGCTCCCCTCAAGAACTACACACTAACAAAAATCTAGTACCAGGTATAAGGAACTCTCCTTTTGAAAGGTTGGTCAGGACAGTCCAAGCGACTCCCCAGACAATACTTGTTTCTCTCGCAGAAGGTGAAGGTAGGTTGAAGACACCTCACACTTAGGACACAGGACTGGATGACTAGAGCGGGATCTGACCTGAAAGTCTCTTTCCTGATTCCAGAATATATTATGCAAGATGGTAGGGTGGGGATGGGGGCACAACATATAATAGCTGTAATACCTATGAACCACGACAATTACCAGCACGCAAGATACACATTCAGGTGTAATAAGTGGCACTCATGTCAGTGGCAAGCAACAGCTGTATAATAGGACTTAAGGCCCACTAAACATCAGGGCAATCATGATGGGTATAGGAAATCCAGCCAGCTTCCTGGGGCTAGGGAGGTCATGGACCTTAGAAAATAATCTACTATCACACTTCCTTAGACCAGCATAATTCCTTACTCCATTCTAAATCTTATCCTTACACCCACAGAGAAGTACAGCTACTACCCCAAATCAAAGGAGCTTCTCTCTTTAGCAGACAGAAACCATCAGAGAACCGCAACTGGACACAGTGCAGAGATGGACGGACAGTGGGGAGCCCAGCCCTGATGGACACCGCTACACCACTGTTTCTGCCTCTACAGGGAACCTAACAGAAGAGGGAGTGGAAAAACCGTAGGAGCCAGAATACCAGGAAGTCGGCTGTGAAACATCTCTCCAGGAAATGGCTGCATAAACGAGACCAGAGCGATGGTAGTATTAGTGGACATGTTAACTTTTGTGAGGAAATTTTTGTGGGGTCCCACCCCTAGACAAAGAACTACAGGCAACTAATGACTAATGAAAGAGGGATAATTAGCCTCTCCCAGCAATAAGCCCCATTACTGGTTGTCTAACTAAGAATGGCCAGAAACCGTATATACACAAAAACCGAGAATGGGTTCAGCAAATTATGTATGTATGTATACACACACTATATAAAATCAAAGAAAACATATACACTATATATAAAATAGTCAAGGAAGAAGTTGCAATTAATTTGATAAAGGGGGCAAGTGAGAGTGGTTCAATGGAGGGTAGCTAGGAAGGGCTTGAGGGAGGAAAAGGAGGGGGGAATGATGTAATTCATTTCAATTAGAAACATTTTGAAAAGAAAAATAAATATGAACATAAAAATAGATTTCTTGTTTATATACTCAGGGTTCACTAGCCCTTTGGATTGAGATACATAAAAGAAGAAAATTTTAAAATAATTTTAAATTTTAAAGTCTAGTTTTACTTCTATTAAATGGTTATAGCACAAGAAAATGAAATTCATGAGCTATTCAAAGAATTAAATATGGCTTTTACATATGTCTCTCTTTTATTAACAAGGATAATGAGGATCATCACTGAATTGATATTTACTCCTTACCCAGAGCTTATTTCCTTAGGCCTTTTCCATAGTCTGCCCTCAAATACAGTATAATTGGCACAGTATTATTAATTCTTTGGAAATAAGCTAGCCAAGCAAAGGAAGCTGAAGGAAAAAAACAGAAAATGATTTAAATCTAGCATCATTTTTGTCTAACCATCTACCTCAGTTTAAATTTTCATCACTTTGCTAAAACTTTTATCTCATTACATGCTTATGATGCTCACGAGGAGGATGGGGAACCACTAGAGAATCTGGGGAGATGGCTCGGCAGAGTGCTTGTATGCAATCACGAGGACTGGAGTTCTGATCCAAGTACTCAAGTAACAAGCAGAGCACCTGTATCTACCTGTAACCCCAGCACCAGCCGAGGTGGAGGTAGGATTGCTGGGTCTTTCTGGCTTCCAGCTTAGCAGAAAATGCAAGCCCCAGACTGAGAAAAAGACTCCCACCTCTGGGGCTGGGGAGATGGTTCAGTGGTTTAAGATAATTTTTTGCTCTTTTAGAGTACCTAAGTTTGATTCTCAGGGTCTACAGAGTGGTTCACAACCATCCTTCACTCCAGTTCAGGGAAATCTGATGATTTCTTCTGGCGTCTATGGGTACCAGGTATGCATGTGGTGTATATGAAGGAATACAGGCAAAACACTCACACACATAAAACATACAAATAAATCTTAACGGTGGCAGAGAGTAACAGTGGAGGATACTTGGTATTCTCTTTTAGCTCTTATGAGTGTGTAACAGGCACAGGCACCCATACACAAAGAGATGCAGACACACACAAACAAAACAAATCCTTAAAAAAAATCAGGAAATATGAAGCTTAAGCTTTATTTTAAATATAAGTAATTCTATTGAGGAGGGTATGCCATGTTTGCAAACACGGAACTTGGTTTAGAGTTCTAGTGATAAGGGTTGGAGAGAAACGGCTCATTAGTAAATAGTATGCACTACTCTTGCAGAGGATCTGAGTTTGGTTCCTCGTACCTACTTCATATAGCTCACAACCAACTGTAACTCCGGATCAAGGAGATTTAATGCATCTGGCCTCCATGGGCATCTGCATACATGTGCACATATCCACATATAAATACCCACATAAATGTAGTTAAAAATAATAAAATAGAGAGAGAGACAGCTCAGTGGCTAAGAGATTATTGCTTTTACAGTGAACATGGGTTCTGTTCCCAGCCCTCACATGGTGGCTCACACTGTTTGGAGTTACTTCCAGGAGATCTGATACCTCTTCTGACCTCTGAAGGCACTTTGTGCAGACAGTGCACACATATATTTATATACATAAAACTAATTAAAACATTTTTCTTAAAAAAACTCAGTGGTAGGTCATTGCCTAAGAAAGTTGAAACAAGGAAGATATACCGCATATCAGCATTTAAATGTTGGTTTCTGCAGAAGTAATGTTAGGGAAAGAATATCACCTCCTTTCTTCTATGTTCTACCCACTCGAACTGTGAGGGCATATAGACTAAATGCACTCTCTTAGGAGCGAGTCTAACGCACTTCCTACCTTTGACTGCTTATCTCTCAGTGTTCCTAGCTTCACTTTACCATGTGGTTCATCAAGAGTCAAATTATTCTTCCTTTTCTCACTGTCTTCAAGCAAAGGTACACAGCCATAACTGTTATCTGTAAGACAAAATACTTGTACATCAGAACAAAACCCTGGAAAAATAATTATAATAAAAATGAAGCCAGGCATGGTGGCACACGCCTTTAATCCCAGTACTAGGAAGGCAGAAGCAGGCGGATCTCTGTGAGTTCAGGCTACCCTGGTCTACAGAGCGAGTTCTAGGATAGTCAGGGTTACACAGAGAAACCTTGTCTCAAAAAACCCACAACCAAACAACAATGAAAAGCCAACAAACAAACCAAATAAACAAAAACGTATCTCAGTAATTTCAAAAGAATAAATTATAAGTCCTAGTTTTACAATATTTAATATTTATGTAATATTTACCTTGGCAAGTTGCCCTTTTAGAGTTTTTCCTTCCCACTAAACACTTATTTTCCCATGAGCCAATGGTAAAATATACAGAATTCAGAAGTCTAGAATTAATTATGCATTTTTACATCTTACTTATCCACAGCTAAACTAGGAGGGTGATGGGGCTGGGGATGCACTAAGTGCTCCACCCACGCTACACTCCCAGGCCAGTTAAACTTTTAACATCACTTTTTAGGTGTGCGTTTCTTTTTTAAGATAATTATACCTGAAAAAAACTCTGCTATAGAAAAGTAGAAATGTAGTTATGGCTGGAGAGATGCTCGGTTAAGAGCACTGCTGCCCTTCCCAAGGACCCCATGGTGACTCCAGTTCCAGGAGGTCTAACACTCCTTCAGGTTTTGGTAGGTACTAGGCACACATGTGGTCCAGACTCTTAATTCAGGCAAAACATCCATAAACAAAAGTTTTAAAAATTTATTTAAAAAAACAAAAAAGCTATCTAATTTTCATTACTTGTGAACTTTTCTAATTAACATTATGGTTTATCTTTTGCTTTTCTACATATAAACGCAATGTTTTTCTGTACACATGAAATAAATTATATTTATTTTTATATCTTACTTTGCTGCAGACCATGAACCTACTTACTGATGGTAAGTAAATAATTATTATCACTGCTTTTCTTGGCTACCCAGTTGTCTCACTGAAACTTACCTTTTTTGATTATTTACTGGTTTCCTCAAATGACATTTAAAGGGAGAGAAGCATAGGACAGGAATGGGAAGGGCACAGCACATGTTCAGCTATCTGGGACCTCAGAGGCCTCTTCTGACTTTTCATCTCTAGAAATCTACGGTGACGTACAATGTATGTCCATCTTCCAGCACCTGCACACCTCGTCTTATCCTTTTAGGGCTGATACTTTCATCTCAAAGGCACCAACTTTTTAAAAAGCTTTCTGTTATACACCGGCAAAGTGCCCTCTAGGAACTTTTATCAATCCAAGGTTTCAGCCTATAGACTTGTGAGTGTCCACTTCTCCGTGCCTACAAATTTCAATTAAATAATCATAATGTATAGTTGTACTATGCTTTCTGCATCAGAACTAATAAAGCACAAAAATAGAAAAACTCAAAATTTACCTTTTCTCTAAACTTCAGAAATACATTTAAAAAAGGAAGAAAAGAAGAAAGGAAAATACCTCGACTGGAATCCACCAGAAGTAGCTGTGATTTTAGCTTGTCAATAAGAGTTTGTTGAAACGAGAGCTGTTCTTGTTGCTCGCGTATTCTTTGTTCATAGTTCTCAGTCTGAAGGGAAAAAAAGCCCAACCCAGTTAGCCTGATACTCACTGACAGATGCATTTACTGTCTATTAATAAGCACAGGAGCTGCCTGAAGCCCAGGTCACTGAAAAACCTATTAACAGGTCACTGACTGGCTCCAGGGACTGACTTGTGATCATCATCATATCAGTAACTTAAAACAATTAGAACACTATAAAATTTTAAAAATTGCCTTATTCAAAGATTTCAGTCAAGAGATTGACACTATGTTTTCTTGGTCTTTCAGTAAAGACAAATGTACTGTAATTTGAAATTTAATACTGGTTAAGTAAGAAAAAAACTTAGGTGGATTTTGCATTAAAGTTGTGCTTTAAAAATACATATCAGTCTTAAGACAAACTTTTATCTTTTAAATAAATACTGAAATTAATTTTAGAGTACAAACCCACAACAGAAGTAGCTAGAAGTAAATATTAAGAAAACCAAAAGAACAAATATGGATTCTGAAAGTATAGTGTCCAGAAACAAGAATACCAAGGTTAACTTTTATTATATAAAAATATTACTTATAGATTTTAAGTGGCATAATCCCCTTATATTTTTATTCCACCCATCTTGTTACTTTATTATATCGCTTGTGAAAACAACAATGAAAATGACATATGTATTAGGAATATAGACATATAGATTATGTTAATCTTCAAGAAAAACCTGAAAATGTTGTATAACAACTAATTAGTACATTCTTTAAAGTTATATTAAGAAACCGTACTATAAAAGTCTTTGCCTCTTTCTACCACTGGAGGAACAAATGACTAAATATAAATTCCTTAAAATATAAAAAGAATTCTAATAATTATTGCAACCTTTGGTATGTACTAGATGTTTGATTTCAATTGACTAAATCAAAAGTTCACAATTAATGAAGTATTATTTTCAGAACCCAAGTAAGCCTAAAGTTCTTTATAAAGATTTGTTCCTTAAGCTTCAAATACAAATCTAAGAAATCATAAATAAAAAACAAAAACAAAGACAAAAAAAATTTAAGAAATCAAAGAAACACACCCAAGTAAAAGAAGGACTTTTATACACAAGACACTTCAAACGTGAATAACTTACAGAGCAGGTAAACAACCCCACTGGCATGTTAACTTTGTATGTTGTGTGAGGCCAATCTTACATAACTTGACATCCCCCACAGGACTCCACAAATTATGTTAAATGTATGCTGATTATCATAAGTAGAAGAAAGAATCAATGCTGAGTCTCAGCATCAGAGAATTCAAGCCCAAGATATTTAAGTCTAAAGCAGAGCCACGCTCCCAGAGTAAGACATCTTATCCTTACATACACTGGCACCCAGGCTGCTGGAATGAGTGTGGTAATCTGACTACAAAAAGGGTGCAAACATTAGTTAGTTCTTAATACCTTAAAATTATCTGGGCTACATACAGTTCATGAGGGGAAAGAATCAGCAATATGTTAAGGTCTTCCCTATGTACTTCATGCATTTAGGACATTTTTATTTCAAAGAACTCAAAATTCTTCATAAACATCAATAAGTAATTTCAATAATTACCTATTTTTCACTGAATCTGGATGGGCATATATATCCTACTGCTGTTCAGTGAGCAAGTAAGCAGATTTAAAAAAGCAGAAAATTAGAGATAGGCTGAGAATAAATGCCTAAATCATTCAAGACTCAGCCCATTCTTCATTTATTATGCTTTCTCCCCAGTTTTAGTGAAGAAACCAAAAGACCATGTATGTTCATTTGGAACCAACTCAGAACACTTCTGCCAATTAATTTTCATCTTCTCTCTCTAGCTTAAAGACACACTTCAGCACATCTGCTTATAACATATTATAATAAATAATGTATTCAATAGCTGGAAAAGTTAATATATCAATGGCTATCTCACATAGAAGTCTTGATCTATTTCTTAAATCAGATGTTAATGTATTTTAAAGTCACATATGCTGAAAGTGTAGTTGGACAAATAGTAGAGCATGTCCTGGTCATTTCATGTAGTTGTTTATGGGAGTTAAAGAATTCTGGTCTTATCTTCATGTCTGATGAGCAGAGACTACTTGTTTCTGTAATCACTAGTATCACACAGTGTCTGGCATATATTGAGGTGCTTGGTATACATTAATTGAGTAACAAGTTAATTAAATTGTTAATGAAATATCTGAGAAATAGATATGCCTTCAAAAATGCCCTGAAGTAATGAAGGGATAATGACCTTGCTTTAGATGCTTGAAAACTAAGTAAAACAAGTTTACTTATCTTTTTTTAAAAAAATCAAATGATTGTGAATAAACAAATAGCATGAAATCTTTTTAAAAGATAAGAAAATCAATGCAAATCACAGCATTTTAAAACATACAATTACAAAGCAAGTGCATTCCAGTACTATCAAAGACCCTGCAAACAGAAAACTCACTAACAACCACATTGAAAATGTACAACAGTAATGTCTTGTCAACACTTCTGTACAGAGCACAGACATGACAGCTAAAACAGACAGAAGAGAAGATGCTTTTGACAGCCAGTGTGTGTGAATGATTCTTTGAGTCAGATGGCAGCAACAAGTTACCAACTAGGAGATCTGCATGACAACTAACCATCCATCTGTATCAAACACCATCTGGCCGAGATGACTCTGGCTTCTGTGTTCTTGACACTCCTTCTAATTCCAAAAACTAGCAAAACAAGTGGTCTACCAAAATCTAAGAAGTAAACAGGTATATAGGTACTTGTGTCACAAAGGGTTGTGTATTCTTTCTTAGTGTTCAACAATTAAACATGATGGAGATCAAATGTATAATAACATATATTGTCAATTTATATAAAAGGGTTATTCAAGCACACTCTAGAATCATTAATAAAGCAAAACCTTCATTTTAAAAATTATTCTGACACTGGAGAGCTGGCTCAGCAGTTCATAGCAAAGGCTGCTCTTGCATAGGACTTGGGTTAGGTTCCCAGCACTCACATGGCAGTTTACAACCATCTGTATCGCTAGTTCTGAGGGATCCAACGCCCTCTTCTGGTCTCCGTAGGCACCAGGCATGTGTGTCATGCAGGCAAAGCATTAATATACATGAAAAAATTCTAATAAAAAAGACTTGTTCTTTTATTAAGGAAAAATTTCAGCCTGTCCTCTTCAAAACTATGCTACCATATTTCCAATAATTTTGGACATACAGCTGTTCAAGTTTTCATAAGTTTCATAAATATTAAGATAGAGTTCTGTTAGTTGAATTTTTTCTATTGCAGATATTGGATGCTCTAATTTTCCATATTTCCCAAGATGTTTACTTCCTATACTGGGAGAGAGCTTCAAATGTCTGTAAGCCATTTATAATACCCTACATTGCTCAAATATTATTTCAATTATCTTCAGCATTAATCCCAATATTCTGAAAAGACATTATGGCTTTCTTCCAATGATTTTTACTAGGGGATTCAATAAATGTTGAGTGGATAAAACATAGTCTCAATTTAAAAACATTTTAAATTGCTCCAAGATTAAGGGATATGAAAGTTTTATTGTAGGTTCTGTTTGCACAAAAAATGCTCTCCACAGGAAGCACCACAGTTCATGAAGGAAAATAAATACTACATCAATATAGAGCAGTTTAAACAAAAGTTAATACACAGTCTATTTTTAAAAATCTGTCATACAACTTTAGTAATCTGAGCATCAATTTTACTATTTTTTTAGCATACAAGATCATATATTTTTGACTTGCACATAGCTCTTTCTTCAACCATTCTTTGCATACTACCTTAATAAACTCCCCACCCCAACCACCCACTAAATACGAGCACTTATCTAAGACATATTGAGTTAGACAGATCAGATTATCAGTTTGATTATCTACTGCTAGTACTGTCATCCATTTCTCAGGATAGTAAGTGGTGAACCATACAAAACTACTTTTAAAGTTTTGGTTCCAGAGTGGGGAGTGATTCTGCTAGGAGTCAAACAAACATTCTGTTGGACTGAAAGCTCAAATCCCCGCCCCACCCCACCCCACCCCCCAGCCACTTTGTGCTTCTGATATTCTTAAAAGCCAACAGGCTAAGAAAGGACTAACAGTGTTAGGCAGGTGATTGTTCCAGATTATCAAGGAGAAACTGGATTGCTTATCCACAATGGAAGTAAGAAAGATTATGTCTAGAGTGCAGGAGATCCTTTAGGGTGTCTCCTGGTACTACTATATCCTGTGATTGAAGTCCATGGGAAATTACAATAGCCCCCTTGGGATTGAAGGAATGGGTCATTATGCCAGGAAAAGAGCCAAGACCTGCTGGAGTTCTTGCCAAGGGTGGATGAATTACAGAATGGGTGTAGATGAATATAGTTATAAATACCAGCTAAGGCCATGCAACCAATTGCAGAAATGAGGATTATAACTGAAATGAGTGGTTCTCTCATATTTTATAAAGAATGCATTTGTAAAGATATTTATATTTTCTTTATTCAGTTTTTACTTGTTACATAGCATCAAATAAGAGAATATCAATAATTATTATATTTACATTTTAGATACTAAGAGAATGTCCTTCAAGGGATACTGCCACATATTCTAAACTTATAATGTATTTGTGGTTGTATGAGGGGCAGTTATATCATGTTAGGTTTAATTATGACCGGTTATTGTTTTCATTTGGAAATTAATCACGACATAAGGATATGATTGTGTGTCATGTTGACAAGTAGACTTGTGAAGGCTATTCTGGGTTGTCAGCTTGACTGCATCTGTAACTAAACACAGAAATGGAAGGGCACATCTGTGAGGAATTTTTGCTTAATGAAAAGTGGAAGATCCGCTTCTAATATGGATCTTTGAGGTAGGAACACCTTCAATCCAGGGCTGTGGGACGATGGTCTTTTATCCTGTCACTTGTATTATTTTTAATAAAATGCTGATTGGCCAGTAGACAGGCAGGCAGTATAGATGGGGCGAAGGTGACCAGGCAGGAAGTAGAGGCGTGGAAACGAGAATTATAGGAAGAAGAAAGTTTCAGACCGCAGTCATCACCCAGACAAAGAGCAAGCAAGATATGACTGCCTCGCCAGAAAAGGTACCAAGCCACGTGGCTAACATAAGTTACTATTATTACTATGGGCTAATATAAGTTATAAGCATTAATAAGAAGCCTGAGCTACTAGGCCAATCCGTTTATAATTAATGTAGGCCTCTGTATATATGTTTGGGACTGAACGACTGCAAGACTGGGAGGGATAGAAACCTCTGTCAATAATCCAGTCAGTTCTTTTCAGGTGGGAAAATCCATTTCTAAATCTGGGCCACACCTTTGCTGGAAGCTTATATAAGAACGTCAAAGAAGGAAGCTTTTGCTCTTTGCCTGTTTGCTCTCACCTCACAATCAAGTCCATTCTTTCACTGGCATTAGAGTCTACTTCTTTGGGATCCCAGTGCACACTGAAGATTAGCTGAGACATCCAGCCTTGTGGACTGAACAACTACTGGATTCTTGGACCTTCTGTTCAAAGGCAGCCATTGCTGGATTAGCTGAACCACAGCCATTTGTAAGTCATTCTATACATTTATTCTCAACATTTTACAATCCAATTTTGCCCCCTGCCCCACTTTTAGACCGTAGCTTCTATAAGAAATAAAAAAACAGCCCGATATGGTGGTTCACATTTTAAGCCCAGTACCGGGCCATCTCTGTGAGCTCAAGGCCAGTCATTTTACATAATGACTTCCAGGACAGCCAGGGTTACACAGTGAGACACATCTCAAAAATAAATAAATAAATAAATATCCTTACTGGAATGATCAAAAGAAATGGCAAATATAAAATACTGTTATAGATTAACCTCTTTGTAAATGTTAGTAGATATTCTTTCTTTCTTTCTTTTTTTTTTTTTTGAGAAATAGATCTCTTAACAAGAAAAGCATCTACATGTTATTTAGAATTGTGGGAGCTGCACCACTGGAGTCCCCACTAGGGTAATGGGCTTTGAGTCACTGTAGAGTGCCCTGCAGGGGCAATGTTTTGTGGAGTTGTCAGGGTAGAAGATCTACTCAGATCCCAGACTGCTCAAGTGACCAGTGTGTAACTTTAGCCTGGGAGAATCAAAGGCATGTCATCCAAACCAGGAGGCTTAGAGAGAAAATGGTGCTGGACTGCCTAGAGTCTTGAGGGCGCACGGAAGATGAGACATGGCCTCAAAGAAGACTCTCATGCCCCATGATTTAGTCTTTGCCCTGCTGGGTTTAAATTTGCCTAGCACCCGTTATCCCCTTTTCCTTTCTCATTGTTCCCATTTAGAATGGGAATGTCTATCCTATATTTGTTTTATCATTGAATATTTTTAAAATTTTATTTTATGTGTAAAGATGCTTTCCCTGCCATGTGTTTCTGGGTATCACTTGTATGCAGTGTCCAAGAGGGCCAGAAGAAGGCATGGGATTCTCTGGAACTGGACAAACAGAAGGTAAGCTGCTATGTGGATTCTGGGAGGCTAACTCTGGTCCTCTGGAAGAGCAGCCCTAACTATTTAACTACTAACTCACCTTTCCAGCTCCCTAACATCATATTTTTAAGCAGATAACGTGTTTGCTTTTATTGGCTTCCAACTAGTAAGGAATGTGCTACATGATGAACTGAACCTTGAGTCGCATCTGTATCTGATCTACAGATTCAAGATTTTGTACTTAGGATTTTTAAAGCTGTTATTGAAATGCATCAAGCCTTTGAGGAATGAAGTTTACACACATGAATTTGGGAGTGGAGATAGCAAGGGCAGAATGGTATGTTTTGAATGTATCCCTGCAAAATTCATGCTGAAGAGGTTAATGGGCCAGGGTTCCCTCAGTAATGGGATTAAGGCCTTTAAAAGGGCCATAAACATAGTTCAGCTCTTTTGCCCTTCTGTAACTTCAGTCAGCTGAGGATTCATGTTTATCCCTCACAGAGGATGCAGTTAGTAGGAGCTACCATCCAAATGGGCACCAGGCCCTTACAAGACATTCAGAGATGCCTAAAAGTTTTCACAAGACATTTCTGAGGATTAAAATCTGGGAGAAAGATACGTAGACATCTTAAATTGTAAGAAACAGAAAATTATTTGATGTTCAAAACTGACAATATCTACAGAAGAAGAAAAAAACCAGCAATAATGTTAATACCCATAGCTTCAATAGAAAAAACAGAATGGGCCAGGTGGTGGTGAAGCACGCCTTTAGTACCAGCACTTGGGAAGCAGAGGCAGGTGGATCTCTGAGTTAGAGGCCAGTCTGTTCTACAAAGTGAGTTCCAGGACAGCCAACGTTGCACAGAGAAACTCTGTCTCAAAATACCCTCAACCCCCCCCACACACACAAAAGAATGAAATGTTTTATCTACTCTACATAGAGAATATATTGAGGGCTGAAGGAAAGGGAAGTAGAGTGTTAATACTAAGGCTATTTACATCAAGTCAAAGTGATTGGTTGTGGGTTGCAAAGCTTTCAGTACTTCCTAATCACATATATGCTTAACATTTAACAAAAGTACTTTAAAATGTTTTTAATTATTATTTTCTATTTATGAATATTTGGGCTGCATGTATGTATGTGTACCAATGAATGCCTGGAACCTGCAGAGGCCAGAGAGGGTGTTTGAGCCCTTGAAATTGGAGCCACAGAAGTTGTAAGCCTGCTATGTGGGTTCTGGGAACTCAACCTAGGCCTCCTGAAAGAGCAATAAATGCTCTTAACTCCTGAGCTGTCTCTTCAGTACCTGTGACAGTACTTTTTATATTTATATTCTGAAACAGGGTCTCTAGCCTAGGTTGCTGCAAACCCACACGTACCCGAGGATAACCTAGAACTGATCCCCTGAAAGCTGAGATCACAGGCATGCAGTACCACACCTTATTCATGAATTGCTAGGGGTTGAATCCAGTGTCTTGTGTATGATAGAAAAAACTATATCCTACCACCTAAGCTACAGCTACCGCTCATAGAGGTATTCTGTAAAAAGTAGTACCCATAATATAGTGCTTTGGTATTAGCCATTACAAAAATATTACTTATTGTTGCATATTAGTTATCAGAAAGCACTGCAGAGTACCCATGATAAAAAAGAGGACATGGCCAAATTTGTGGTCTTTAAGCTCCTTGCTTAACAAATTGGATGACTTTAAATATCATACATCAATTACCTTTCTTATTTGTATGAAGAAAAACCAACTTACAAAATAGCACCTAAACAATTTTTGAATTAAGACTGTTTCCTGTCTATGTAAGCCTGTTAATTTTTCGTCTTTAATCAAGACTGAGCAAGAATAGACAAATTTTACTTCACATATTTCTTTGCAACTATCCCCTGATCATATACTGAGAAGACTCATGGACAAGGATAAAAGGTCCCCTGATCATATACTGAGAAGACTCATGGACAAGGATAAGAGGTCCACTGCAGGGCATTTTCTATAGCCCAGTATTTATGGTTCATAAATGGCAATCAGCTTACAAAATTCAAATGTTTTGTTTTAGTACTGATTCTTCTGGAAAGATGGTCAAGAGAATTTACTTAAATCTTTCTTAAATATATTTAGTTTCTCATAGAACAACAGCAGAAATCAGTGACAGGCATCTTGCCATGAACAATAGAACAATTAAGTATTTAACTTCACATTTTAAAGAATACTGTAGTGTTTGAAACTCTGCATGTAACCTCATCATAGCCAAAAGATGTGCAGGGACTGCTCATTATTCCCTGTATCTCCTCTCATTCATCCTGCTCGAAGTACAGTGTTTTAGCTGGCTAGATGGCACTATGCTAAAGAGTATACTTAGTAGTCTTCTTTCCTTAGAGGTATGACCATATCACCAAAATCAAGCTCTGCTATGTTCCTTCATCAGTAGGGAGGGCCCTTTCCTCCAAACATGCTATGCCAGGACGGTAGCAGCACAAAGGCAAGAAAATGTCACAAAATGTCCAGCCATTCTGAACGTGACTTTTCTTTAGCAGGCATAACCTTGGTTGCTGTAGATCATTGGTTTTTCCAGCTCTTACAACTTATTATGGGTCCATCTTTATATATTTGATGCTTTTGTATGGGAATGTAGGCCTAAAACTTAGTAGCCTCTCATCTTGTGACTGTCTCTTGACAGGTCAAATCTTTAGAAAGTGTGCAACATTAGAAAGAGCAATTGGGTTCAGTCACTTTTCTGCCATCATTGGTTCTATTTTTTTCTCTTATTCTGTAATCATTACTTAAAGCACCACCTTTTATCACAGCAAAAGTCATCAATTTGCTGATGAGCTCCAATTTGCATTTCTAAGTATAACTCTACTTCAAAGGCCCATCTTCAGCTGCTTGCTGAGCACCTTCCCTAGCAGATCTGCTACTACTTAAGCTCAATATCTGAATAAATAAAACAACAACCCCCTTTACCAGTATCAACAGATATATAGTGTTTTGTATTTCTGAGGCCATAGCTCCAATCTTCAGATCAACAAGACTGAAAATCTTGGAAGTGGTAGACAATTTTTAAAACTCCAGGTTTGACTTCAAAGCTTTTGCTCTTATCTTATTATTGACGTTAGAAAATGTGTCACTTCTATAGGATAGGGTCATTTCAGGTTCCCTATCCTCAGCTGCCCCAGGAACTAACTGGGGACCTCGCCTTGGGCACCTGGGAGCCCCTCTAGGTCCAAGTCTCTTGCCAACCCTAAGGTGGCTCCCTTAATTAAGATATGTGCTTCCCTGCTCCCCTATCCAACCTTCCTTTATCCCAATCATCCCATTTCCCCAAGTTCCCCCCATCGTCCCCTTCTCACTTTTCTCTCCCCATCTCCCCTTACCCCCCTCCCACCCCACCCCCAAGATCCCAATTTTTTGCCCGGCAATCTTGTCTACTTCCCATAACCAGGAGGATAGCTATATGTTTTTCTTTGGGTTCACCTTCTTATTTAGCTTCTTTAGGATATCAAATTATAGACTCACTGACTTTTATTTATGGCTAGAACCCAATTATGAGTGAGTACATCCCATGTTCATCTTTTTGGGTCTGGGTTACCTCACTCAAGATAGTGTTTTCTATTTCCATCCATTTGCATGCAAAATTCGAGAAGTCATTGTTTTTTACCGCTGAGTAGTACTCTAATGTGTATATATTCCACACTTTCTTCATCCATTCTTCCATTGAAGGACATCTAGGTTGTTTCCAGGTTCTGGCTATTACAAATAATGCTGCTATGAACATAGTTGAACAAATGCCCTTGTCATATGATAGGGCATCTCTTGGGTATATTCCCAAGAGTGGCATTGCTGGGTCCAGGGGTAGGTTGATCCCGAATTTCCTGAGAAACCGCCACACTGCTTTCCAAAGTGGTTGTACAAGTTTGCATTCCCACCAGCAATGGATGAGGGTACCCCTTCCTCCACAACCTCTCCAGCAAAGGCTATCATATCTTGCATATCACCATAGAACCTTCATCTGGCGATGGATGGAGATAGAGACAGAGACCCACACTGGAGCACCAGACTGAGCTCCCAAAGTCCCAATGAGGAGCAGAAGGAGGGAGAACATGAGCAAAGAAGTCAGGACCACAAGGGGTGCACCTACCCACGGAGACAGTGGGGCTGATCTATTGGGAGCTCACCAAGGCCAGCTGGACTGTAACTGAAAAAGCATGGGATAAAACCGAACTCTCTGAATATGGCAGACAATGAGGGCTGCTGAGAAGCCAAGGACAATGGCACTGGGTTTTGATCCTACTTCATGTTCTGGCTTTGTGGAAGCCTAGCCAGTTTGGATGTTCACCTTCCTAGACCAGGATGGAGGGGGGAGGACTTTGGACTTTCCACAGGGCAGGGAACCCTGACTGCTCTTCAGACTGGAGAGGGAGGGGGAGAGGAGTGGAGGGAGGGGGAGAGGAGTGGAAGGCTGGGAGGAGGTGGAAATTTTTTTTTCAATAAAAAAAATAAAAATTAAAAAAAAAAGAAAATGTGTCACTTCTAAATGAGCTTGTTTTACCTAGAAAATTCAATCTTACATCTTAAAGTATATGAAGGAAGAAAATCAGTGAGTTAGACTTGGTAATTTATAGAACAAATGACCACATAAGAAAATCTCTAAAATGCTAAAATGTCCATGTTGGCAACAGCCTTATATGAGAAGCGCATTTTGCATCTAAGAGCACGCTGACCCATAGCACACTAAGTTGGAGGGAAATGAACTGCACAAAGGATGTTTCCCACCTCAAGGGTCTGGGAATGCACTACTCAAGAACTAAGGCTTGTTCTGTTCTCATTTATTTTTCTAGTCATACTTCCTTGTCTTTGTTCCCCCTGGCGAACAAAACAATTTACAAAACATTGTATTTCCTTATAAACATAGTTTAATGATTATATAGTATCTTTTCATACAACTGCCTCTAATAAAATCTGAGTACTAGGGACACTGCATCCCTCAAGTTTCTAGGAAGCTCGTTGGGTACCCGTGATCTCACTGCTGACAATTCACATTATAGAATCTATGTCTCGTTTTATGGACTGAGCTCTACTATTCACATTAGATAGGTATTTTCCCCTCAAAAAATGTTACAGGAAAAGTTAAGTTTTGGTGGTGGCGCACGCCTTTAATCCCAG
Organism: Microtus pennsylvanicus; assembly: GCF_037038515.1. Classification (NCBI taxonomy): domain Eukaryota; kingdom Metazoa; phylum Chordata; class Mammalia; order Rodentia; family Cricetidae; genus Microtus; species Microtus pennsylvanicus. The sequence continues at coordinate 19,539,374 of NC_134587.1, forward strand.
CACTCAGGAGGCAAAGGCAAGCAGAACCCTGTGAGTTCAAGGCCAGCCTGGTCCACAAGAGCTAGTTCCAGGACAGGCTCCAAAGTTACAGAGAAACCCTGTCTTGAAAAACCAAAACCAAAACAAACAAACAAACAAGATAATAAGATAAAATATGAAACCCAATGTCAGAATGGCTGTTTTATTATACCATAGATGATTTAATGGCTAATAAATCTCAATTTTTGCAGTTGACATACCACTTCAAAATGAGGACAATTACACTGTTTTCCAAGGATACAAATACCTCAAATGAACTTGTGTGATACTGCCTAAATCCACAAGATTGGACAATGAAGTAGGTTATGGGACAACAGAAGGACAAATACCATCCTAGCCTATCCTTTTCAGCTCTGGATCACCACTTATGAAGAAAACACAAGGCATTTAATTATATGACTGTCTCTTTTTCAGAACTGTTATCATCTGATATTTTGGTCATTCTCACATATTCAACAACTCTGGTTCTTTCACACAGCTTCTCTAAACCCCATTAGTCACTCTAGGAAGTATTCTACTTCCTCAACTCATTCTAGCTACCTACTCTCATGACTTGAGAAGACAGGGGATTCTAACCATCAATTGGTGCTAAGTTGGCAATATAGTCTTTCCATTCTTCCAAACGACCTCCACCATCAACAGCCTTTGTTCTTAATATCTTCTTTGTAGTTCCAACTCATGTTTCCGGGTACATAATTGTCATCACCTGTTTGTACTTACACTTCTTTTACTCTCAATCCTGAATTAGCATCTTAATGTGTGAGAACACCACTTAACTTTGGATCTTACTTACAGCTGCTGAGAAACAACCAAGCAAACATATAAACTGTTATTACTAAAAACTCAAAATAATTTGAATGTAATATTTTTTTCTTATTTCTCACTCTCAAATCACTTTATCTAGTAGCTGACGCTGTATTTCACAGAAAAAAAAACCCCACTTTTACATGAAACTCTTTTTTTAATCACTTCCTCTGACATCCACATTTATCTTCGTGTGTGTGTGTGTGTGTTTTGGTCTTTTTCTCTCCAGTCCTGAGAGAACATTTGTGTTCTACTCCTGGTTGGTTTCAAACCTAAGCTCGGCATTTCTACAAACAAACCAAGTGGCTGCCTCCTTCTCCCCTTCTTTCTTGAATTCAGCTCTCTGCTAACCTGTATGCCATTTGGGCAAGAAACTGCTCTTGCCTGAACTGCTTGACTGGAATTGCAGGAACCACAGAAAAATGACTGCTGAAGCTGCCTCAAGAAGGTGAGACAGTCCTTTGAGGTTCCTGCTTCATGAAAGAGTGTGTAAGACTTTCTGCAGGACACAGAAGAAATTGGCAAATTGCCAATATAGGTGGAACTGTCTTTGAAAGTTTCTGTTTCATGGAAAAGTCTGCCGAATACTATGGGCCAGTAGGCTGAAGATGGGTGCCTGCAACGTTACAGAAGACCTTTGGGTGATAGTCCAGGTAGCAAGATATCTCTATCAATTCTAGAGTTTTGGAAGTTGCTTACAATGTACTTCCTGTTAACTTAGGTAATATTTTATCCTTCTGGTGTCTTTGATGGAGTTGAAGAATAGATAGTTATAGGTTTCCTTAGTTATGATAATAGATATAAATATTGTAACTGTAATTCTGGCTTGATACCTGTTTTGTTATATGTAATTTTACTATGTTAACATTAAAACTTTCCTTTTTATTTAAACAGAAAAGAGAAATGGTGTGGGAAGTCCTTCTGTATATGTGTTGCTTTTACTGGTTAATAAAGAAGCTGCTATCGGCCAATGGCTTAACAAAGTATAGCCAGGCTGGAAGAGATATCTACAGAGACAGAGTAGGCAGAGTCATGGAGAAGCCATGTAGTCACTGGAACCTGTAGAAACTTTGCCAGTAGGCCACGACCTCATGGTGCTGCGCAGATTAATGGAGATGGGTTAGTTAAGGGTGTAAGAGCTAGCCAATAAGAAGCCAGACTACAACTAATAGGTCAAGCAGTGATTTAATTAACACAGTTTCTGTGTGGTTATATGAAGTCTAGGTGGCTGGGAAATGAACGAGTAGCTTCCCCCAACAGTTTTGCAAGGAACTGAATTATTCTTTGTGCCTTCTCACTAAAGCTGTCTTTCTTCATTTCACTTATCCTAAAACACAAAAACACTTCTCTAGCCTTCACAGGTTTTGGCAGTTGTCTGTCCTTTGCCTTTGTTCCCCAGGCCTCAGTGTACTATGTTCCCCTCTCCACTAACAGCCCTAGAACTTCAACAACCTCCACACATGGCCAAATACAATGTGACCTTCCACTATCCTCTTATCAAGTCACTTGGTTATCTAGTTGTGCTAACTACTGTACCTTTCCTGAAACCCCTTTCCTGTGGCTTCTGTTATGTTTTCTTCTCTAATTTGTTCCTTGCTTTGTAGACTATTTTTGTTGTTGTTAAGTCTCTTTAAAGGGCCCCCTTTTATGTTTCTTCTTTAAAATCCCAGTGTTCTCTGGGTCTCTGTCTTTCAAACTGCGTAAACTACATTCTAAATTGCGAGTCTTTCTCTTCCTTTCATCCTAACATACTTTCGTTTTTAAATATTTATTCAAGCTACTACACATTCTAACTGAGAAATACCATTTAAAACTACACAGTCTTATTCTAGCTCTAGTCTCTATCTTAGTCACTGTTGTATTATATTACCATGAAGAGACCCATAACCAAGACAACCATTAAAAGAGAAAGCATTTAACTGGAGGCTTGCTTAGTCTATTTAGAGGTTTAGTCCACTATCATCACTGCAGGAAGCATGCAGCATGCAGGCAGAGTACTGGAGCAGCAGCTGAGAACTATATTCTGACCCATAGGCAGAGAGAGAGTGAGAGAGAGAGAGAGAGAGAGAGAGAGAGAGAGAGAGAGAGAGAGAGAGACAGAGAGAGAGAGACAGAGAGAGAGAGAGACAGAGAGAGAGAGAGACAGAGAGAGACAGAGAGAGAGAGAGAGAGAGAGAGAGAGAGAGAGAGAGAGAGAGAGACTGACTGACTCTGAGCTATGCATGAGCTTTTGAGACCTCAAAGTCCCTCCTCACACACTTCCTCCAACAAAGCCCCCTTTATCCTAATCTTTTCATATAGTGTCACTCCATGGTGACTAAGCAGCCAAATGTATGAGCTTGTGGGGACCATTCCTATTCAAACCATCAGTCTCCATACAGAACTCCTTGTAAGCCTACAGAACAGTGTTCATACCTACCCATCAGATAGTTCACCCATATGTTCCACAGGTCTAAACCTAAGAATTAGAACTGCATTATATATATTATTTCCCCATAACCGAACTCTAAGTTCTTCATCACTCTTGATTTCAGTCATCAGCATTAAACTAAACATTCCAGAGTCTACTTTCATCATCTTCATAAGTGACCTACACTCAGGTGCCACCTTCTTGTCATTTTATCTACTAAAGAAATTTTAGGTCACTGGGGGTGGTGGCATACAATTTTAATCCCAGCAGTTGGGAGGCAGAGGCAGGAGGATCTTTGTGAGTTTGAGGCCAGCCTGGTCTACAGAGTGAGTTCCAAGACAGTCAGGGCTATGCAGAGAAACACTGTCTGGAAAAAAGAAATAAGGTCTTTTTTAAAATTCACACATTAACTGCTAATTCAGTGCCTTATTTTAAATTCTTAAAATTATTGATATTCAGGTTTTTATTTTTCTCAACCAAGGTGCAATAAACCTACATATACTTACTATCTAATATATGTTAGTAAAGGTTTAATACATTACACAATTATTAATATATGAATTTTACATTAATGCACTTATTGTAATTTATAAAGTATAAAGATTGCCATTTTTAATATAATTTACACTTAGAACATATGTAACATGTCTTCAGTATGTTTGCTGGGTTCTTTGTCAGTGTCAAGAGTTTTCTAAAGCATAAAATTCTTCAGTAACTTTTGACTGATTAAAGATACATACTTAGCATATTCCTCATGATGGGGCTATTATCTTTACAGCTTCTTTTCCCATAATACCTCATCATTTTTAATGAAGTCATAGGACCACCTTGTAAGACATGCAAGGTAGCAAACACGCCCTCACTTCCTGTTTTATAGACACATGCACACACACGTGCGTGATCCCTGTCTCCTAGCTTACTATGTTCTTCCTATTAAGAGTTCTTAGCCCAAATGTGAACTCATATTGTGCTGACCTGACTCACAAAGAAAGAATTAGATGCCTCTTCCCTAGGTCACACAATACCTGATCTTTTCTGTCATGTCTGATAACAGTCAGATAACAGCCAGTGAGCCTCTTTTTCTTTTCTGTTTTTTAAAATTAGATATGCAATAACCATTTTATTTATTGCCTACTTGAAATTCTGAAAGTTCTAAAATGTATAATAATGTTTTACTTATTTTAGTATTCTCAAAACTGTATCATCTTCTTCCCTAGTTCCAAGGTACCCTAGAACACAAATAGAACTGTTAAGTCCCTTAATGAGCCTAATTGTGACGTAGGAAGAAAAAAATTTGTTTTTTTTTTTTACTTTTTTCCTACATTAAATAATTTTTGAAGGCCCTGTCATATCATGCCTTCTTCCTTCTAGCTACTTAAAATGAGAAGATTTAGAGTCTTTAGTTCACTCAATAACACTATTCTTTTACAAACAAAGAGAAGATTCACAAAAAATAAAGATGGCTTTTGTAGAATTCAGGAAGGTATATATAGAAATGTTTAATAGTAGCTGGATCACCTAGAAAGGAAGAAATTGTATAGATGACACACTATATTTATTGAATGAACAAAGAACTTCATGGATAGCCTATGTCTTTTGACTTCAAAATTTCATAAATAATGTTTTTTCTTCATCTATATCTCTATGTGTGCTTGTGTGTTCATGTTTGTGGGCAAGTGTGTGCACGTGGAGGCTGAGATAGACTCTGAGTTTCTTCAATCACTTTCTACCTTATTCATGGAGGCGGGGTCTGTCAAGTGAACCTGAGAGCTTGCCAATGTGTTAGAATGATTATCTGGCTTTCAAGAGTTGGAATTACAGGCAGATCTCTATGCCCACCCAACATCTACATGGATGCTGGGAATCAAATCTGACCCGCTTTCATGGCAACTACTTTAAACCACTAGCTCCTCAAGGACTTTTTTAACCAGAGGAATCAATGCAAGTCCCCTACCTCCAACTGCTGTGGAGGAATAAACTAACATTCCTCCTAGTAGATCTTCTGGCTGTTATTTTCATAAAGGCCTACTTGCAAAATTGATCCTTTCACATTTGGAAACTGACTTTTAAAACATTCTTACGTGGTAAGACTGTGACTGCTGAGTCGGCCTATTTAGACAGTGTAATAACGTCTATGGAGGCTCTACCTTCCCTGCGTTTGGACCTTTGGTAGATACAGTGTATCTGTGAAGCCACCTCTGAACTCAAAAATAACAGCAAAACCCGGTGACTGTGAATCTTAAAGTGGAACTTCTTACACTTGGCACACATGTGACAGAACTTGTGAAGCTGGGGGAAGTCCACAGGAAGAGGGAACAGACTCCTCTAGACCTTTCCACGTGTCTTTTCCATGAGTCCCGATTATGAACTTATGCCACATCACTGCAATAATTTATCATCTTCTGTTCTATTTTAACTGTCATAAAGAATGGAAGATGATAAATTAATAACAAATTTAGTTCCAGGATACATTAGTTCCTGGTACCCAAATGACAATATGAAAAAATGAAAAGAAACAATGCAAAACTGAGAAGCAGTGATAAAAGTCTTTCAGTTATAAAACGACTTTATATTTATTTCTTATATAAAATAGTGACATTTAAAAGCTATATATGGAGAAACTGAGACAGTGTACCTGATCTAATGGGAGCTCACCAAATCCAGCTGGGCCAGGACTGAATGAGCATGCAATTAAACCAGACTCTCTGAATGTGGCTGAAAATGGGGGCTGACTGAGAAGCCATTGATAAAGGCACTGGGACTTGTTTTTACTGCATGTCCTGGCTTTTTGGGACCCTAGTCTATTTGGATGCAAAGCTTCCTAGGCCTGGATATGGGGGGGAGGGGGCTTGGACTTCCCACAGGACAGGGTTCCCTGCTCTCTCTTAAGGAGGGAGGAGGAGGAAGGAGGGAGGAGGGTGATTGGGGAATGGGAGGGGAATGGGAGGAGGGGAGAAAGTGTAAATTTTTGAATGGAAAAATAAATTTAAAAAAATTTAAAAAAAAAAGAAAAAAAAGAAACAATGTTCTATCTTAATCATAATCACTTTAAAATGAATCCATCAAATCAACCTTTTCCATAGGAGACAAAATGTTTTTAAAAGGTAACAAAAATCTCAATGTTATTGTTTTATTATTTATTATTATACTCTTGTGTTTTAATAATTATAGTTCTCCAAATATTTTCTAGCAATCTAACATTCTCAGTTCTTAACCTCAATTGCCAAGAAAAATAATCAGCTTTCAAATCCAAAGCACACACCTTCTGCTGCAGCTCTCTTACTGCCGAGTCTCGGTCCATGCACGCTTGTCGGAAGGCTTCATATGCTCTGTTGAGTTGCTCACCAATGTTTTTATCCATTCCTCTTTGTCCTCTATCATCACTATAAAGGATGGGATGAATGCCAACTCTGGAAAATATCAGAACAACTTAGATAGTTATTAAAGTTACACACACTTTTTAAGTGTTTCCTAAAGAGTCCTATAAACATAACACTAGGTGATATCAAGGTTTATAAAAACATAAAAGTTTTACCTGAAATCATGACATAAAATATGAAATCTACACTGTTAAGTAAAATATTTTTTATTAATATTCCAGTTCGTAAGTCATGGTCCAGTTCATAAAAATTCTGCTTTGGGAATAGGACCCTGTAAATGTTGTCCAAAAATGGAGAAAGAGCATTATTAATACCTTAACACAGAAATGTACAACATGATTAGTAATGTGGGAAGGGACTTCTTTTTACTAAATGGATCGTTACTTCTACTTATAAGGTGAATTCTTGCCACACTGAATTAGAGCAAAACTAAATAGATAATAAATGTTTGTGGATGGAGTTCACACTGTTGTTATCACAGAGCAATTAAAATGTGTGAAAATGCTCTTATTTTAGAACAAAATCTAGGGAGAGCTCCTGTTGGATTGTACATTAAAAAAAGAAAGCTCGCATCTCTTCAGGCTCAGCCCCACTACCTATTAGTCTCCTAACTTCCCTGCTGCTTCTGAACTACACATGATTTTCTCCGAGGAGGTAATTTGGTTTTATCATCTCAGTTTGCCTAACATCCCTCTAATACATTCCTTGGCACTGAGCACAGAGCTCCTTAATGATTATGACTCTTCCTGTGCAGTTACAAAAAATACAACCCGAACCTTCCTTTTAGGATTTTCTAAAAGCCACAGCAGAGATTCAATTCGCTATTGGTTTTCAAGGACAACCAGTTTTTTTGAGGGTCCCCAAAAATCTTTATAATCTTGAAAATTTAAAACATATTTACTTTATGCACAGTTATACCCAGGTGTCACAGCACAGATTTACAGGTTAGAGACAACTTGCATGAGTCTGTTCTCTTTCTGGGGATCAAGTACTTATCATTATATTTAAATATAATTCACATAAAACAAAATTTAACATTTTCAAGTATATACTAGGGCATTTACTATGTGGTAAAACTGGTACAATTTTGTCAATTTTTAACCTGACAAAAACACTGAACCTATTAAAAGCTAACATCAACTTCCCACCTCCCCATCTCCTAGCAAATAATTGGCTTGTTCGAATGGATTTACCTCTTTGTATCATTTTATATAGATGATATGGTAAGGGTTTGGGAGATAGGTCAGTGGTAGAGTACTAATCTCTAACAAGTTCAACACCCTAGTTTAACCCATAATAATCATAAAAATAAACAAATGTAATCATACAACACAAGGCCTCAATGTGCAACTTCTTTCATATAAGAAACTATTCCCGAGGTTCATCCATGTTGTAGAATATAACAATAATTTGTTCTTTTTTTTTTTTTTTTTTGGTTTTTCGAGACAGGGTTTCTCTGTGGCTTTGGAGCCTGTCCTGGAACTCTCTCTGTAGACCAGGCTGGTCTCGAACTCACAGAGATCTGCCTGCCTCTGCCTCCCGAGTGCTGGGATTAAAGGCGTGTGCCACTATCGCCCGGCTAATAATTTATTCTTATATAGTTAAATATATTCCAAATATTGTATATTCACTAAATGGATATATAATATTTTCTTTACCCATTTCTCAATTGCTGGATATTCAGTTTTTTTCAACTTTTAGGCTACTATGAATAAAACTACGAACATTTGTGTATAGATTAAAAGTTTTAATAATTTATTATTTTATGTATACAGGTGGCTTTTTTCTACATGTATATCTGTATACCTCATTCATGCTCAGTGTCCAGAGGTCAGAGGAGGGCATCAAACCCCCTGGGACTGGAATTACAGATGGTTTTGGTGCTGGGAATAGAACCTGGGTCCTCTGCAAGTGCAGTCAGTATCTTAACTAATAAGCAGTCATTATGCTCCAGTTTCCTGTAGAGAGGAGTTTCTAGGTCAAATGATAATTGTATACTTAACTATTTTGGGTTTGTCAAATTGCTTCCATAATGGTTGTGCAATTTTACATTTCCGCTAGCAATGCACAAAGGTTCCAATTTTTCTACATCCTCACAACACTTTCTATAGTCCTTTTAAAAAAATGTAGATCGTCATGACATCTATGAACCACAAGAATCACCAGCATGGCAATAACGGCACTCATATTGGAGCTAACCAACAACTGTCTAATTGGACTTACGCCCCATTCAGCAGAAGAGAAAGCATTCCTGGTGTTAGAAATCATCCAGTTTCACTAGGTGAGTGAGGTCACGGATCTTAGAGAGCCTACCATCCCCACTTTATTAGAGCAGCTTAATTCCTAAATGCATTCTCAGTATTATCCTCATACTTACAGTGAAGAGCAGGTCCCGCCCTCATCAGAGAAGCTTCAGCAAACGAGAACCAACACAGAAAACCACAAAAGGACAGAATACAGAGATTAACAGATGGTTGGGGATATCTGGTGTGGATATATGAACAGCACAAATCCTCTCTTAAGGCTCAAAGAACACCTCGAAAGATGGTGCAGAAAGACTGTAAGAGCCAGAGGACCAGGGCGTCTGCTGTGAGATGGTGCCTCCTAGAAATGCTGCCTAAACTAAGATCTGAACAGCAGCATCAACAGACATGCTAATGTAGAAGGGGAAAATCTCCCAGGGGTGAGGTGCACAAGCCTAGGCAAAGAAAGAGGGAGAATTGGCCTCACCAAGGACGAGTTCCCTAACTGGTTACCTTTATGTGGACAGACTTTTCCTGAGGAGAGTCAATATACACATCCACTCACCCCAAAGAGGAAGCCTGTGAGAGACAAAAGTATGGATACCACCAAAGTTCAACTTGGTAAATCAATGAGTTTTGCTGTGGTTCTTACAGAAATGACTCAAGGACAACAAAGCCTATCCCAGTTTGGGTGATAGTTCACAAAACCTGGAAACCTGGAGCATACTGCACAGCTGACAGGCAGCTCACCAGGTTGGAAGGTGTCCCTTCAAGGTGGCTCTGCTGGTCTGACCCTTTCCATACAGTTCAGCTGGGGCCCTTTTTCTTTCAGCTTGCTTGGCTGGTCCTTGCTTCTTCTAGGCTATTGGGCTGGTCAGAATCTTCTTTAAAGCTTGGCTAGACTTAAAGTGACTCTAAGCAGTCTACTATTTACATACTTTTGGAAAGAGAGGGCTAGAGAATCTGGTCAGTTTCAGGAACTTCCTAAAGCTATTCTGAATTGTTTACTTCCTGTCATAATTGAGCTTCTTTGCCGGACAGAGTGTCTGACCTACCCTTAGAGATCCTGTTGTTTTGTCTCCTTGTAAATAATTGGTCCTAAATAACCGGTTGCTTTACTTTCTTTTATAGCTTATGTCTTAACAAGTTTCCTTCCAAAATTACCTCATATTAAAAATATGTTTTTAATTAAAATATAGCTATATATGCTGAGAAATTAAGTTTTGGTTGATACAAATAAGTAAATGATACATCATTTAATTCAATCAGTTTGGTTGATACAAATAAGTAAATGTTACATTTTATTCAACCAAGAAGGGAAATGTGTTTTACATTAGTGACATTGAACAGAGGAAAAGGAAGGTCTCTGGGTACAATTACATGTCAATTACATTTTGGTGTGCTTTTTGAAAAAAATTATCACCCTCCAGGAAAATACTTTTTATTGAATTAAACATGCTCAAATCCAAACACAGTGACCAATCACCTCCTTCTCTTAAGTTCTAAGTTCTAATTTTTTAGCAGGTATTGATGAGGGACACTATGTTCAGAACACTGACAGATGGGTGTAACTATCAAAAAGCTGTCTTTGTCATTGATTTTGACTTTCAGATGGATGGAATGATGTGGAGGTAAGGCTCCCAGAAAAGGCAGAACAAGAATGAAGAAGCTCAGGTCCTTGACATTGAAGTTGCTAGGTCAGGTCTGGACATCCCATACTTTTAGTTTTATGAAGAAGAAATCATTTGTCTTGGGTAACCACTGTCACTGTTCTGTGGATTTCTAAAGAAAAGAGATAAACTATATATAATATTAGAGACAGGTTCAGTGCTGAACACATAGTATATGATGCTTTTCTTCTGCTCAGGAGACAAATAGTCATGGGGTTTACCTTTTTACTCATTAAACCTTAAAACTTATAATTAGTGAGGTGGACAAATAAGAAAATAACCAACCCAAGAAGCTAGTTAAATGTTAGATAAAAGGCATGATTATACTTTGATAGGAATTTGTCTAGCAAAAGAGTTAAGTATTTGTAAGACTTCATGGTTGGGTCTGGTTGGAGTTTTGTGCATTTTTGTGTTAGAAAAGAAGAATGAGCTGTTAAAGAACTAAACAAAATTCAAATAGGCAAAAAAAAAACTAAATAAAAAAATTGTGAAAACTTCATACAGGATACAACAAGGGTCCTAAAAGATGAGAGGGACTTCAGAAGCACAGAATTAGAGAAACAGCATTCACTCAGAAACAGCGACGGCACAAAGAGGCTGTATTTGGTGACTGGGGTATTCTATTTACGGAAGTCCAGTGCAGAGAGTATGCGAGAGGAGAGTCGTGGTACGGTACATCAATCATCGCGTATGACTGTGCTGCACGCTATTCATAAAGCTTACATTAGAGCGGCCGTCAGGGACTTCAGAGTGCAGTTACTGCAGAAACTCCGAACATGCTCAGGGAAGAGCACAAAATGTCACTAAAAACTCAGCCTTTCACCTGTTGAACTAAGGGTTTATTCAGCAGGGCACAGACATATTTTTACAAAGTAGACTTGATTTCTCATGTCCTTGATTTCAAACAAAGGGGACTGTCCAGGTAGAGCCTATTCAGTGCATCAACTATACCCAAGGTGTACCCAAGAAGGAGGCCATTGCTGTTGTTTGAAAGTGGCTCAAACAACAGTTACAATGCCTGGCCCTTAAAAACTGGTGCTCTCTGGGAAGGAAGTGGAACCTTCAGAAGATAGCACTTTGGTGAGTGTGGGCCTTGGAGTTTGATAGTCTGGTCCCACTTTTTGTCCTCTCTCTGCTTCCTCACTGGATTAGTGTGTCCAGGTGTCTCACACTTCTGCCTGCCCATACAGCTTAAACTATAAGCCATTGCCTTCTTAAGCCACTTCTTGCCAAGCACTTGGTATGGTGGTACATCTATAATTCCAGCTTAAGAGGCTGAGGCAGGAGGACTGTCACATTTGAAGCCAGTCTGGACTATATAGTAATACCCTCTGTCCAAAAAACAAGCAAGCAACCAAATAAACTGAAAACACAAAATATAGCTTTCATGTGAAATATAACAGAGGCTATAGTCACCAGGGACATATCTGAAGTATCTTCAGCAGCATCTATGTGCTTCCTAGATCATACATGAAGCTTCATTAACTATGTTAGTTCTGCTATTCACTTTAAGATGGCTAAAGAACTGGTTTCATAAAGCATAGAAATACCGTTGCACTGATTTAGAGTCACCACCAAAGCTTATATAAAGTACTGAGTCTTCAGAATAAAGAAAATTTATCATCTATAAAAATAAAACAAAACAAAATTCTATTATATTTTTTAAAAAAAAGAAAAAGAAAGAGAAGGTAAGACTGGATGCTAGCATGGAGTCCAGACCAGCAAAGAAAACGATGTGGGAATAGTCTTTAGAAACTACTGCTATATTCTAGATGAAAGTGAATAAAACCAGAGAAAATAAAAGGTGAGTGGATTCCAGAGACACTTCAAAGTTGAAATTAACATGACTTCTGATGGCCAACTTGATAAGAAGGCACTAATGATTCTATACTAGTCAGACACGAAATGGGTATTAGTCTCTGCATCCCGCTCAACACAGTACCTAAGATGGTTCTGCTGCAGGTGGCCCATTAGTACTTTTCCCGAATAGTAAAAGGACGGTAGTGAAAAACACAGGAAAGGGGACAACGCTTCCAGGGTTGGGTGGGGAGGGTGAGGATACAGTGAACAAGAATGCTAGAAAAGATAATTAATAAGGAAGAAAGAGCCAATTGATAACTTATTAGAACTAAAGGTTTAATATGTTTCCCCACTGTTTTTATTCCTTGTGTCTGTTTTGAATGTTCTGACACTGTGGTAGACCTCTGAACAGTCATATCCACTCTTCTCACCAAGAAGATGTAGGAAAACTTCAATTTAAAAACAGAAATCGCAAAGAGAGAGAAGCAGAATTTATTATTAGACCACTTTGTATCATTAACAGTTATACGTTTTTTTCCTCTCCCACATATAAACCAAAAAAGACAGGCTTGCTAACCTATAAGATGCTAGAAGGAAGTCTAGGAAATTCATGAAACTTGCATTCTAACATAATTCTATAATTTTCTAAAAAGAGATTAGATTAATGAAATAGGAAGTAATGCAGGTCTGTTAACCTTTACACACAGATAAAAACAGGGAAAATAAATCTCTGGCAGAGTGCTTGACCACATGACTTATTTTACTATTTCTGTGTGTACGGACATGTGCAGGGGCCATGTACAAACAGAGGTAAATGTTGGACGTCCTGCTTGACGTTCTCTACTTTACTCCCTTGACACGGAACTGAATTCTTACTATGTCAGCTAGCAAGCACTACCAATGCTCCTAAAGGAAAGCATGTTCAGCAGGCTAGGCCTTCTTACATGGGTGCTGGAGACCTAGCAGGTCCCTGTGCTTGCTCAACAAGTACTCTTATCCTCTGAGCCATCCCTTTAGCCCTTGAACGCAGGTCTTTTAAAAATACCTTTTCTATTCTATCGAATTTATGACCATAAATTATAACAAGTCAGGGTATTTTCAGAAGTAGTAGTCTGTCTCTATTGTAAGATCTTAATATGTCAGGATGGTGGCACACGTTTAATCTCAGCACTCGTTTTGAGGAGCAGACGAATGAGGTCCACGGAAAGGGCCATACAAACTCTCTTAGAGACGGTATATTTTATGCAAATTGTAAACTAGTCTCGTCTGAAATCAGTTTTATATCATTTAACTTTTTTCAAATATAAATGCAATCGATACAGAAGATAATTAACTCTCGATTTCCCCAGTAGAATGGCACAAAAAAAGTTAAAATTGATTTATATTTGATCTTCATAGTTAAGAAAAACTGTTGTGGCCCTAAAGAAAGAGTGAAAAGTAGGTAACTGTGGCAATAGATAGAGATCTAAAAACTGTTAGGCTTCCCAACGGTTTGGGGTAGATGGGGCTTATCAGAGCTATTCAGCAGTTGTAATGAGAGTATGTTAAACAGCACAAAAATATTGATTCTAGATTTAAATGTACATATACATTTAACGTCACACCCTAAACGTCTTGGGAATGACTAGAGGAGAGACCTGAAGAGCTCTGAAACCTTATTTTCTTTCTCATTGGAGTTCTCACAACTGCTTCTAATAAAACAAGTTATGACTTGCAACCGTTTGCCCAACACCTCTTGGCATCCTCGGGGAAATTAAACAGTGAGGTATGAAGAGCTATGCCAGTGGTTAAGAGCACGGAGGTTACGGCTTTATAATTACGAGGCCTTTGCCTTCTCCTATTTATCCGTGTAATATTCTCAAGGCTAAATGCTGCTCAGCAGTTTTAAACTTGTGATTTAAAGAGAAAATAGGCCTTTTTGAGAAAAGCTCCACTTCCTGAAATCGCACTCTCCTTCTATAGAAGAGCCCTCTCACTGCAATTCTCCCTCCCTTTTGTTCTCATGCAGCAGTGGTGCAGGATGCTGGAAAGAGGCTAATCCTAAGTTTTCAGTACTAGTTTAGAAACAGAGTTCTCCTTTATCAATCTTTGTACAGCCTATGGCATGTCTTATATTGTTCTCCTATGTTTGGAGGATCTTTTAAAAGATTACTGAAAAACATTTTTCAAAGTTTTCATGTTAAGATTTTTTTTTAAGGTTTTTCATGACAGGGTTTCTCTGTGTAGCCCTGACTGTCCTAGAACTCATTCTGTAGACCAGGCTGGCCTCAAAATCACAGAGATCCACCTGTCTCTGCCCTCTGAATGCTGGGATTAAAGGTGTGTGCCACCACCACCTGGCCTAATTTAGTCTTTATTTTATCAAAAGCAATACATATTTATATTCTACTGAGATAAACAATACATATTTATATTCTACAGAGACAAACAATACATATTTATATTCTACGGAGACAAACAGCTCTGCAAGGCTTAAAACAGTCCCTTGCTTCTCTTCCGCATTCCCTACTTCATCTTGGCAACAACTCTTTCTGTCTGATTATCAGTTTCTATCTCTGTATTTCTAAATAATATGCAATAATATCACAATGATTTTTCATTTTGTCTTCCCCATATTCATATAAGAATATTATCTTAAATACTCCCTACTTACTCTCCCCATTTTTCCTATTTTAGATTAGCACTCAGCACTTATTGTCTTATTATAATACTACTTACTGCTTAACTATATAAAATTCTATGGATGCTTTCATTTCCTGAAATGATACTGTATCAAAATCCTCAATTGTTTTCTGTTGTTGTTGTTGTTGTTTTTAGTTCTCAGTTTTCTGAAACTTATATCCATCACAAATTAAGACTTGGTAAATTCACTACATCTAAAATCAACCCTCCAGTTCTTGAATTTTCTTGAATTTGTTTTCAATTTTATTATTTTTGTATTCTTTTCTGAGACTCCTAATATATGGATGACGGAGCTTCTGAACTGTTACTCTATTGTTCCCCACTACTCTTCTTCTTTGTCTCTGGTTTTTCGTTTGTTTGTTTGGAGACTGGGTCTCCCTATGCAGCTCTTGCTGGTCCAAGAATTTACTATGTAGACAGGCTGGTGTCAAATTCAGAGATCTGTTTGCCTTTGCCTCCTGAGTGCTGAGAGTAAAGGCATATGCCACAATGCCTGGCCTACCCCTGCCCCCACCCCTGCTTTTTTCCCTCCCTTGTTTTATTTTGATTTCTAGAAGACAGGGTCTTGTTACATAGCTCAGGCCCTGAGATTTGTCACCACCTTTCCTTAGCTTCCCAGGCTCCCAGCCTTTGAAAATGAACTTTTCTTATTTTCTCTGGAGCCAGGATTATGCTGCTAAATGAGCCAGCCAGTTCTGGATAAAGTTAAGTAAGAACAAGAGTAAGAAGTGGTGCTTTAGGAGCTAGCTAAGTAAGACTTGGGGTACAAGTGCTCAACAATTCTCTACCTCTAATATCCCAGTTCAACCAGACCCGCTGACAAATCATGGCCTTAAAGGTAAAACTTCTAGCACATCCACCCTAAAGTGATACATAATTCTTTAAAATCTACCTTGTTCTTTTGTGGGGTGAGAGACAAGTGTGGGAGAGTCAGAGGTAGGGAAGGCCCCAGCTGGGTTTCCCCAGCTGCTGAGACCACTAAACTTCTGGGTAAATGTTCTATCAGTGTTCACACTTGTGGTGAGAGGCCAATTCAAACCTAATGCAGTTTCAGGATGGGGAAAGGAAACCACCTTAAAAACATCAACCTCTTCTACTTTGCCCTAGAAGAGAGGGCACCTGTCTTCCCCAATCTCTTCTGGGTGTGAATACTAAGAATTCACATTTTATTTCAGAAACATTGCCACCTGAGCAGTAAAAGGCGAATGCATGAAAGAAACATTTTTATCCTTTCTGCATCTCAACTATTAGTCCCTCTAAATTTTAGCCTTAGGAGCAAAACCCAGAAAAATCTGTCAATATCAGTACATACACATAAGTGAGACATCCTTTTTCCTAGCTGTGGATGGGTTAGGCAGACCTTGCAAGACACTCATGTTTTCCTTCCTCAGAAGAAATGGTAGCCAGAGCTTGTTCCAGGACACCTAGAGCTACACGGAGAAACCCTGTTTTGAAAAGCCATACAAATGAACAAACAAAACAACAACAGCAACAAAAAGGAAATGGTATAGAACTGTCATTCCTAATATTAATGATCATTTACCACTTGCAGAGCTATGTAAGAGGCAATCAACCAATTTCTTCAATGACAATTTGCATTTCTAGTCTGACTTTTCATGTCGTGAACTTTGTTCTGGATATACTCATAGCATGCACACTAAACAACCTCTATATTCCAATTAGGCAGCCAATACAAAAGAAATTTTATTATAGTTCCAACAGCATCAGAAATTTTTGTTCTGCAGTTTTCTATAGTCTGATTAACTAAAAATTATCAGGATAAAAAAAATGGGACAACTGATAAGCTGAACCAAAGACCCCTGAGCAACACTTTGCTAAATGTTAGAACCTGGTGAAAATGTGTCTTCCAGGAAGGAAATATTTTATAGGACCTAACACACAGTTTCAGTTTTGCTTTACTTCCTTGCTTTCTCTATAGTTCATTGGAATATATTCTTAAAAACGTGCTAGGGGATTTTTGTCACCATGTGAACACCGTACTATATACGTAGACAAAGCTAAACAGCACAGCCTACTTCACATGCAGGCCGTGCGGCATAACTATCATCATATATATGGTCCCTGTCACCATCAGGACTATGGCTGTACTTTCTTCTCCCAGACTCCTTATCAAATAAATGCCAGGGGTTCGAGTACATAATGAGAGACCAAAACATCAGAAGAAAACCTGGGCATGTGATTTTCTATCTCTGAGCTAAATATAAATATGGCACTACCCAGTAAGCTGTGCTCAGGCATATGAGTGACTGTTCTGTTGTGGGTTTTGTGGGAGTAGGGGAAAGTGAGAAAAAGAAGGGGAGAAAGGGGGGAAAGAGGGGGAAAAGGAATAGAAAGACAGAAACACTCCCCATGTGGTCTAAGCTGGTTTTGAATTTGTCATTCTCCTGTCTCAGTCTGCAAAGTGCTGGGATTACAGGGAATGTGCCACCATGACATACTTCACAAGGGGTCTCATACTTTAAGGGGTCTCAGTAGGGGCCATGCTAGAATCTAGACAGAAGTGAGGACACGAAAATTTTATATGGCTCACACTAGTCTGTTCTCATAAGCTGAATAAACCGGACATTTACAGATGAGAAAATGACAGAGAGAATGTTCATACGCAGCAGGCCATCTGCAGAGGGCGCGCACAACTGTGTGGGAAATGCAGCTCAAATTATAACCTACGATTTGTGAGAATTTTATTGGAAATAACTTTTTCCTTTTATTTTTAATTAATTAATTACTTTCCAACTTGATCACAGTTTCCCCTCCCTCCTTTCCTCAATTTCATCCCCCACCCTGCCCCCACCCCATCCACTCCTCCTCCTTTCTCTTCAAAACAGGACAGGCCTCCCATGTGTATTAGCTATTCAAGGTATATCAAGTTGCAGTAAGATTACACACCTCCTCTTCTATTAAGGCTAGACAAGGCAACCCAATAGGAGGAAAGGGTCCCAAAAGCAGGAAACAGAATCCGAGACAGCCCCTGCCCCCACTGTTAGGAGTCCCACAAGAAGACCAACTACACAACCATAACACATGTGCAGCGAGCCTAGAGTGGTGGCACATGACTTTAATCCCAGCACTTGGGAGGCAGATGCAAGTAGATCTCAATCTGAGGCCAGCCTGGTCTACAGAGTGAGTTCCAGGACAGCCAAGGCTATACAAAGAAACCCTGTCTCAAAATCCCATGCCCCCCTCAAGAAAACTAAAATATTTAACCATCCCATAGTAATAGCTGATTTGCTAACAGCCTCAAATAACTTTTCTTCAAGCAATTTAAAGTAATAGGTTCTCACACTGAAAAGATGGAAGTCTTTGATTTCCATCGTTATAGCAAGAAGTCCACATCAAAATTACCTAACTGTATGTGGTCCATTGCTCAATAAATGATTTCCCACACTCCATTCTACTGCAAATATTTCCAGGACTCATACTTCTAACTTGCTAAGTAACCAGTAAAATGTATTTCTCATTAGTTTTCTTAGTCTAAGCAAGTTCAAGCTATTCCCTACTTTAATGACTTAAAAGTTTGACTTCATTTTCACTGAAAACACTTTTTTGTGTGTATGTGAAGGAAAAATATTGGTTTAAGATAAGTCAAAGTTATTTAGAGTATTGATACTTAAAACTATTCACACTCATCACATATTACCATTATGGAGACTTTATCTTTGAAAGAAAAGTCAAGTTACTGTCCAGGACATTTTTCTGTGAGAAAAACAGCATTTTTTATTCCCCCAATTTCTTTCCCTCAAAAATAAGAAAAAAAAATCCAAAAAGTTCTTTTAAAACTACTGTTATTCTGAGCCTTGTGGTACAGGTTTGTAATCCCTGCTAGCAGGAAAGTTGAGGTAGAAGAATCTTAAGTTCAAAACCTGCCTAGCATACAGTGTGAGATCAAGGTTAGAACTTAAAACAAAAACTCCTGGAATAATCCCAAATAAATAAAAGGGCATCAATCATAACAAAAACAAAGAATTGATTTACTAATCTTGATCAAACAACAACACTGTACACAAAACAAAAAATGAAGTAGGTAGAAGAATGTTATTGAGCAAAACACATTGCTTCTTATCCTCTTCTTCACTTCTGCTATGAAAGAAAAGGTGTTGCTTCTGCACAGGCAAGCTCTATATCCTGAAGGAAACTATCAGCTTCACTATATTGTCTTTAGCTTTCCCATTTTGCTGGGAAACTTATTTTAATGGTAATAACAAGCTGTCACTATGCTGTAGCTAGATCTCGCAGGCAGTTTCAAAGGAAAAAGGTGAGAAAATTTAAACCGTTTACTATGACGTGGAACAGTTCAGGGTAAAGGTGGTGTGTTGCATATGCATGGAGCAGAACTTTAAGGACTGATTATCAGTCAACCATACAAAAGCTGTCCTAGCTAAGATTTATACTGCTGTGATAAAACACTATGGCCAGAAACAACTTGGGGAGAAAAGGGGTTGATTCCATATCATAGTCCATTATCAAAGGTCAGGACAGGAACCTGAAGTCAGGAGCTGATACAGAGGCCATGGAAGAGTGCTGCTTACTGGCTTGTTCCTCATGGCTTCCTCAGCCTGCTTTCATTCAGCACCAACACAGAGGTAGCACCATCTACAATGGGCTGTGCATTCCTACATTAATCACCACAGGTTTGCACAGGTCATGGCAATGGCATTTTCTAAACTACGGTTCTTCTCCAACTTGTGTCAAGCTGACATAAAAACAAAAGCCCACTTTTTACTTTTTTTATTTTTATTGAGCTCTACATTTTTCTCCGCTCCCCTCCCTGCCTCTCCCCTCCCCCTTCAACCATCCCCCAAGGTCCCCATGCTCCCAATTTACTCAGGAGATCATGTTTTTTTTCTACTTTCTATTTCCCATGTAGACTAGATCTATGTAAGTCTCTCTTAGTGTCCTCATTGTTGTCTAAGTTCTCTGGGATTGTGGTTTGTAGGCTGGTTTTCTTTGCTTTATGTTTAATAAACCATCTATGAGTGAGTACATGTGATACTTGTCTTTCTGTGTCTGGGTTACCTCACTCAAAATGTTTTCTAGCTCCATCCATTTTCCTGCAAAATTCAAGATGTCATTATTTTTTTTCTGCTGTGTAGTACTCCATTGTGTAAATGTACCACATTTTACTTATCCATTCTTCAGTTGAGAGGCATTTAGGTTGTTTCCAGTTTTTGGCTATGACAAACAAAGCTGCTATGAACATAGTTGAGCACATGTCCTTGTGGCACGATTGAGCATCCTTTGGATATATATACCCAAAAGTGGTATTACTGGGTCTTGAGAAAGGTTGTTTTCTAATTTTCTGAGAAATTGCCACACTGACATCCAAAGGGGTTGTACCAGCTTGCATTCCCATCAGCAATGCAAAGGTGTTCCCTTTTCCCCCACAACCTCTCCAGCATAAATTTTCATCAATGTTTTTGATCTTGGCCATTCTTACAGGTGTAAGATGAAATCTCAGAGTTGTTTTAATTTGCGTTTCTCTGATGACTAAGGATGTTGAACATTTCCTTAAGTGTCTTTCAGCCATTTTAGATTCCTCTGTTGAGAGTTTAGGTCTGTACTCTATTTTTTTTGTTTTTATTGAATTATGTGTTCTTTTGGTGACCAATTTCCTGAGTTCTTTGTATATTTTGGAGATCAGACATCTGTCTGATGTAGGGTTAGTGAAGATCTTTTCCCATTCTGTAGGCTGTCATTTTGTCTTGTTGACCGTGTCCTTTGCTTTACAGAAGCTTTTCAATTTTAGGAGGTCCCATTTATTAATTGTTTCTCTCAGTGTCTGTGCTGCTGGGGTTATATTTAGGAAGTAGTCTCCAGTGCCAATGTGTTCAAGTGTATTTCCCACTTTCTCTTCTATAAGGTTCAGTGTGGCTGGCTTTTTGTTGAGGTCTTTGATCCATTTGGACTTGAGTGTTGTGCATGGTGATAGATATAGGTCTATTTTCATTCTTCTATATGTTGATATCCAGTTATGCCAGCACCACTTGTTAAATATGCTTTCTTTTTTCCATTTGATATTTTTTGCTTCTTTGTCAAAAATCAGGTGTCAAAGATGTGTGGATTGATATCTAGGTCTTCTACTCACTTCCATTGGTCCTCCTGTCTGTTCTTATGCCAATACCAGGCTGTTTTCAGTACTGTAGCTCTATAGTAGAGTTCGAAGTCAGGGATTGTGATGCCTCCAGAAGTTCTTTTATTGTACAGGATTGTTTTGGCTATCCTGGGTTTTTTTGAAAAGCCCACTTTTTAACCAAGTTTATTGTTAATACATAAATGTTAACTTATCTTTTATAGAATTATTCACTTAAAGTATTCTTAGAGTTACATGGAAGTATACAATGTGGAAAAGGACTCTGTGACATCAGTCTGTCCTTCCAACTTATTTTACGTGGCTCCCAGGGTTCAAACTGAGATGCTAGGCTTGCAATGCAAGTACTTTTACTTGCTAAGCCATTTAGCCAGCCTTAGAATAATTAACAACAACAACCCCTATAGTTATTTATGTATGGATTATGAATGGGGGAGGGGAGAGGATGTCCTGGCACACGTGTGGAATCCAAAGAACAATTTGAGGAAGCTGGTTCTCTCTTTCTGCCATATGGGTCCCCAGGATCAAACTCAGGCTATCAGACTTGGTAACAAGCTCCTTTACTCCCTGAGCCATGGAGTTGGCACTAGAATTATTAACTTTTATAAATGCCTATTTCAGACATTTTTGGTTACTGTCAAGAATCATCTTAGACGGGTAATGGAACTTAGCAATACACACCTGTAAACTATGGAGGACATGTCAGAACACACATGAATACTACTTTGGCGAGAATGCAGGCATGTGAAAGGTTATTTGGCTATTTTAATTTATCACTAAGTTTTCTATGGCAAAAATAATTATAGGGCTGGTGAGATGGCTCACTGTGTAACCCACATAAATAGCCAAGTAATGTGGAATGTACTTATATCCTAGCATTCCTATGGTGAAATGGGAGGCAGACAGTAGAAATGACCCAAAGCTGGGCCAGCTAGCCCGGAGTACATACAGCTCAGCAGAAACAAGAGACCCTTAACAAGGTAGAAGGTTAAAACAGAATCCTGAAGGGAGTCCTTCTGACTTCCGCTGTTGTACCATGGCATACACACATTAGTTCGTGCCCTCCTCCCCTGCCCCCCACCTCACACACATACACATGCACACACACGCACACGCACACATACACAAATGCAGAACACAAATAAAAATGAAATCTTAAAAAAACTGACATGAGGGTTTACTATATAATGAGTATTTTTAAAAAATCATATTCATATACAAAGGTAAACTGCAAATGAAAATCATCTGCTGATACAAAACTACTTTTCTCCTGATTATAGCTGTTTATCTTTCCTTTCTAACATTTTAAAGGCATAAATATTAGTGGGTGATTTTAACTCATTTGTGTTATGTCAAGTGAAGTTTGTGCTGTTATCTTCTGTCTTAGTTACTCTTCTACTGCTGTGAGATGTCATGATCAAGGCAGCTTATTTGAAAAAAAAACATTTAATTGGGGCTTGCTTACAGGTTCAGAGGGTCAGTCCATGGCTATCCTGTCTTTTGGAAGCAGCAACTGGGAGCTTTAAATCCTGATTCCCAGGCACCAAGGCAGAGAGGGAAATTCTGAGCCTTTTGAAGCCTCAAAGCCCACTCCCACTGACACACCTCTTCCTCCAAGGCCACACAGCCTAATTCCTCCTAAAGAGCTCACCAGACTAGAGTGAGCTCACCAGACTAGGGTGAGCTCTTTATTCTCATTTCCTCCACATCTCCTTTAGAGCTTACACTGCCATTGCTCCCCTGCTTGCTGTGGTGAACTTCAGCAAGTCAAGGAAAAGAGGTAAGAAAATGTCTTTCAAAATCAAGATTATGAACTATATTCAGAAAAGAATGACACAGGATAGCACAGGACTACCTTTAGGGTGGATGGCTAATGTAGTCCTTTGAACTAGGTGCAGTGTATGGCAGATGTTCCAATAAACTAAGGGGTGTTAGAAAAGGCAAGAGTACCTTGTTCTAAGCAACTGGAAAATATGCCTTTCAGACCTTTGTAGTATATATGTCACATTTTTCAATCCCTTATCTTTAAAAAGATTAAAAAATAAAACAGAACAAAACTCCTAAAACCTATGGTAGAATATAAATAATATAAAATTGCCCACTGACCATTGTCAACTTTCCCCTTTTTTAGAACAGGGTCTCACTTATATATAGAACTTGCTATGTAGACCAGACTGGCCTTGAACTCAACCAAGATCTTTCAGTACTGCCACTGAAGAAAGGCATGTGCCACCAAGCCTGGCTTTCCTTTTCTCTTTTCAGACAAGGTCTCATGTATCCCAGTCCCCCACCTCAAAAAATAAAATAATTTTTCAGTCACTTAGAAAACAACTGATTAAATTTTGATCCCCCCCCCCCCCCCCCCCCCCCCCCCCCCCCCCGCCATGTGTGTGTGTGCGCGCGCGCGCGCGCGTCAGAGGACAGCTTTGAGAAGCTGGTTCTCTCGAGGACAGAACTCAGATGGCAGGCTTGTGGCAGGCACCTTTACTTGCTAAGTCATCTCATCCACTTAAAAACTGACTGGAAGAAATTATTTGGGGGGAAAATGGCTACCGACTTGTTGTACTTTGGTTTCTGCTGCTATGATAAACAATATGACCAAAACCAAATTGAGGACGAAGGGGTTTACTTCATCATACCACTATAATCCATCACTTGGGGGAGCAGGACCTCAAGCAGGCAGCTGGGGGCACAGATTTTGGAGGGGCCCTGCTTCCTACCTTGTTTCCCCTGGTTTGCTACTCAGTGTGCTTTCTTATCAAGTTCTGACCAGCCTGCTCAGAGATGACAGTGCGCAGAGTGGGCTGGACCCTTTCGCATCAACCAGCCACCGAGAAAATGCCAGGCAGACATGTCCACGGGCCATTTTGAGAGAGGCGGTATCTCAAGTGAGAATTTCTCTTCCCAGGTATGTCTAGGTTTTGATCACGTTGGCAAAAACTAAGATGCCACTCATGAGAGAAATTATCTACAGCATACAAAAATAATTCCAGATGTTTAAAATGAGTAAATTATTAAAAAGAGATAACATAGGAAACAATTCCAATAATTTGTGAGAAGGCCATAACCTTGGATTTTACAAAATCAGGCACTTAAAAGTCAAGTGACTAACAGTTCTCGAAAATATCTGGCATAGACCATGAAGGGTTACTACATCTGTATCTTCCTGAGTGGTAGGACTAAAAGCCACCGTGTTTGGCAACAACTGTATCTTTCTTTTTAAAGACAAAAAAAGAAAAAAAAAACTTTGGAGAAAAATGAACGAAATAAACAACGGTTCATCTTGAGGAATGTCAATCGTGACAACAATCACCTATATACTTAACCAAGTATACTTTTGTTCTAAAGTCTAAAACAGCAGGGCACAGAACAGTATGCGTGATCTCGTCTTCACGGGGGGGATAAAATAACATGATTATGCATCTTTAAGAGATATAGAAAGCTTTGTCTTACATGATTGGAAATGATTTAGTGTGGTTTCACATTCCACTGTATTACGTGGGGGTTCACGGTCCCTCTCAAAGGTGACAAAATTCTTTTTTCACAAGAAAGTGGTGCTTGTTTTTCTGCTCCAAGCTGCAACCTGCGGGGCATTAATTTTCCTTCAACTCCGCACCACTTCACTTCTTACACTCTATACTATCATTTCTTCTTTTACGAGCACGTCTCAAAAGCATCTGTGAGAGAAAAGAGACCCTGGGGGGTTGCTCAGTGCAGCCTGCCTAACAGTAAGAGAGCCTCAGTCCTCTGGGTACAGCATCTTCCCCCTTGTTCGGATTTCTTGACAGTCATCACTTTTTTGGTGGTAGCCAGTCCCTGTACACCGCGGTGAGGACTATCTGGACGACTGGTGTACACAGGTGGCTGCCTCTGCTCTTTGAACCTCGAGCCAGCCATTCTCTCCGGGACCCGTGGGGGAAGTTACTCAACTTCTCATTGACAAGACTCTGGTGACACGCCACAGGAAAGCCGAGGAGGGAATTGTGCAACTCCCGGGATAAACAGAAAGAACCTACTGAGCGTTCGAGAGCACAGCCGTCAGGACTGCCGCTTTTGCAAGTCAGCCTCTCTCCGGCAGAGAAGTCGAGGACTCCGGGGTCCCCCGCACCCCAACCCCGCGGCCCGGGTCGCGCTCATTTCCCATCCCTGGAAGCAGCGCAAGGGGACTGTCGTCGTGGAGCCGAGGTTGCGGGCCGGAAAAGCCCCACAAGGTCAGCTCGAGGGCATGGACCGGCGCTTTCCCTCGCTCCGGACCCCCACCGTAAACTCGCTGCGGCCGCAGCTCCGCTTCTCCCAGGCCACCTCGCTGCAGCGCGCCCCTCCCGCTCACACACCCCAGTCCTGCGTCCTCCGGCTCGGCCGCCGACCCAGACACCCCAACTCGTAGTTTTTACTCACAGTTGAAGATTTCCGCCGCGATCTTCTCACGCCACAGGTCGCCGGTGCCGGGCAGAATGACTACAGCCGGAAGTTGCTTTCCGTTCCAGTTCAGAGGGCAGCGTCTGCGCGCCGAGCCCTTGAACGCTTCACCTTCCAGCCGCAGGGCCAGGCCCCGCCCCACGTCCTTCCTCTTGCAAAAGCCCCGCCCACGAAGCCCCGCCCCCGCCAAGCTCCACCCCATCCAGGGGCCACAGAGGAAATACGTCTGAGAGCAAATGAATCCTGTATTATAATTAAAGGTCATTTCAGTGTCTTAGCTAGAATTTTGAGCAAACCATAAATAACTACTACTATCACCCTATATATAGGTTAGAGAACCACCAGAAAAACTTGAGATATTGTGAAATTCCTGTTTAAAGGAGGTAGGGAAAGGCCCAGGAATCTGCATTTTCCCCAGGAGCCTTACGTGAATGTAATTAAGTGAATCAAATATTTAATGAATTATGTGTATTGAGAAATACTATACATACACGTCAATAGGTGGTTCCCCCCATTAGTAATACATTCCAAAGAACATACCTGCGAAACAAAATTCGATTGTTGGTAAATGGGAATAGAAATTTATTTTAAAACTTCCCATGGATTCAAAGTTTCTCATTAGTCTATTTCCAGACATGCTTGAATGGTCTAAGAGAGACATGTCAGGTGAACAGAGAAGAACACCTTTTCTCTGTTAGAACAAGAGGATTGGGTTCTGGCTGCCCCAGTTTTTCTCTTCCTCTGGAACTTATATGTGTTTTATTTAGGTCAGTAAGTCCAAGGATTCAAACACTTGTCAAGTTCCAGCGGTAAGCTTGAATATTTGGGGCAACTTTTAAAAGTCAAAGCATAGTTTAGAAGAATTTTAAAACTCACATCAGCTGTGGTAGCTTGAGCAGAACCTGCCGAACTTTGTAGCAGGGAAGCAGCAGGCTCACAGATCTGTATCCCTAACCGAGGAGCTCTGGGAAGTGGATTGCGGGGAAGAGGGGACAGCTTTCTTTAAGGTGTAACCTATTCTCCATTGGATGACCCTTTATGCATGGATATACAAAGGCAACACAAACTGGACTTGATGGTCACTTGAAAACAAAAAAGGACATGAAGATCAAGTGTTTTTTTTTTGAAATAGGTAATCATGTTAAATGTGATACAGCACTGCTTACATTAAATGCTTTGCTTTTTCTAGAACAGGCTTAGGTGCAAAACAAAATCGAGAGGAAGGTCTAGAAATTTCAAATGTGCCCCTCATCTCCATATATATAAGCTTGTTCAAGGTCGGTATCGTCAGCCTGGAGGCTGAAAAGGCTGCTATAAACAATAATGTACTATTTCTATTAGGAGAAATACATTATCAACTCCTTAAGGCAAATGCAAGGCGTCTGAGGAACGGTAAGTGTATATGTATTTTGTTAGGTAACTGCCAAACTATTTGTACTCCACCAAAGACAAAGGAAAGTTTCTGTCCCCGACAGCCCTTGCCAGCTTTTGGTGTTCCCAGTGTTCTAGATTTTGGGCATTCTACTAGGCAACAGTGTCTGATTGTTTTAATTGATGGCTTCTGGGAGAGGAAGAGTGGCTGGGCCCTATGACACACGGACTTTCCTCACTTGTCATCTTACCCTGTCACTCTGGATGGCCAGGAAAACTATGTAACCAGGCTGGCCTTGAACTCACAAATGTCTGCTTGCTTCTGTTTCCTGGGTACCGGGATTAAAGCCACCAGCTACCGTGACCACCTGATAATGTCTTTTGAACAGCAAAATGTCAAATTTTAATAAGTCTAGCTCATTCAGCTTTGATTTTGAGTATATTTGAAGCTGCTTTGAAATTTTTGTTGAATTTATAGAGTTAATGCGTTCAGAACACAGGGCTCAATGTATAAGCCATTTAAAACATGAATGTGCGACAAACTTCGAATAATGAAAACTACGTATTTCTTAAATAGTTTTTTTCTTTTCATTCCCAGCATGATAATCATGAAGAGAAGTGACTGTACATGTGAAATGAACATGGACACGTCTACAATGATTTAAAACAGATGAGTTTTTAAATCAAAACAATGACATATTTTCCTATAATGATTATGATTTCCATCAGAATTGACATATAGTATATTCATTGAAGATTAAAAATATAGTGTTATGGACATCCATAGGTAGAAAAATGAAACTAGAACCATATCTCTCACCTGTACAGAAAATTAACTCCAAAAGAACTAAAGACTTTAACAGAAGACCTGAAACTCAAAAACCGTTAGAGAAAAATGTAAGGGAGTTCCTTTTAGATCTAGACAAAGGTAAAAACTTTCAACAGTACTCAAGTTGCTTGGGGAAATAAGGCTAATAATTGACAAATGGGACCTCATGTTAGGTAAGTGATGAAATAGCCTACAGAATAAGAGTCTTTGTTAGCTATACATTTGAGCGTGGATTAATATCTATAATATATAAAGAACTCAGTAAATTAAGCAGGGAAACAACCCAGTCAATGAAATGGACAATGCTCAAAAGATGAAATGCAAATGGCCAACAAACATATAAAAATGTTAAATATCACCAACTGCCAGAGAAATAAAAATTATAACCATATTGGCATTCCTTCTTACCCTAGTCAGCATGGCAACTCTTAAGAAAACAAACAAAAGCAAAATGCTTACTGGCAAGAAATGGACAAAAGGGAACCATTATACACTGTTGGTAGAAATGCAAATTAGTCCAGTCACTACAGAAGTCAACATGGAGGTTTCTCAGGAAACCAAAAGTAGATATGACCCAGCTACAACATTCCTAGGTAGTTCCTTGAAGGACTCCAAGTTGATATATCACAGAGATATTTGCATGCCAATATTTATAGTAGCACTATTATTCACAATATCTATTATGGAATCAAAGAAGGTATCCAACAACAGAAATGTATACAGAAAATAGATTTTGTAGTTTTAGCTTTCATTAGTAGTCCCTAATTTTAAAATAGACACATGAAATCATATATACACACACACACACACACACACACACACACACACTCACACACATGACACAGAAGTGGAAATGAAACTGTCTAGGGGAACAAAAGGGACAATTGGAAGAGAGAGGGGTAAGAAAGAGGGTAGGAGGGTGTGGGGGCAAATAATACTCAATGTACAATATATGCTTTATGAAAACCTTAAAAACTATATTGAACTAACACTAATAGAAGTATTTTTGTGTGAATATTTTTGCATGAATTGTTGAAGTATATAAAACCAATAATGAGAGGAAATGAGTAGACAGAGCTGAAAATTTGAGTCTCTGTTGGAGCTTGCTATTTATATATGATTTCTATTTTAAAAGACCAATATTAAGTTTCACTTAGCCAGTCATTCTTTTCATACGGAAAAGCAGACAGTCTGTGTAAGGGGTCTCACTTCAATCCAACACCCATAGTACCAACACTGATGAATATCAGTTTCAAGCCCAAGAGTTAGCTGTGAACTGTCCATGTCTATCTGGTCTCCCAATTTAGGATCTGTGCTGAAGAACTAGTAACAGTTGGACAGAAAGTGAGAACCACAGAGAATCCATGCATCCAACAAGAAAGGGCTAGACCAGGTTTCAAATGAGTAAATACAAGCTAGCATTCAGGAAGCAGAGGCAGACAAACCTCTGTGAATTCAAGGCCAGCTTGGTCTACATAGTGGATTCTAGGATAGCCAGAGCTACATGTGAGATCCTATCTCCAAAAAAAAAAAAAAACAAAACAAAACAAAATAAAACAAAAAAACAAAATGCAAATGAGTAAACACAAAACAAAGCATGTCTTTGAGAAGATTATGCTCCATAAGGAAAACACAAAACAGTGAATATTTTGGAATGTGATTTGTAGGAATGGCAAATAATCAGAATTCTTCCTCCATTTTTTTTGCATATTTGGGGGAAGGATATATAAATATATACCCTCTGCCCTCAGTGTCACAGTTTGTCCCCTCTGCCACCCACTGTTTAAACCATTATCAATTCATCATTATCATAACGACCTTATAACTATTCTCACATTTTCTCTTGTCAAATTTTAATGTCAGCATGTTCCTCGACTTTTTATCACCTAGAGTACGGTATGTCATCTCATCATGTTAATGTAAAATCCAAACTGTAAAGCTGGAATGAGTATTATTTCCACATCTCTAAGTCAGTGTCCCAGCACTCCGGAGGTGAAGGCAGAAGGATGAGTGCTTCAAAGTCAACCTGGGCACAGAGTTTGAACCAACCTGAGTTGAATGAAACTTTATCTCAAAAGAAAAAAGAAAAATCCCTTATTTGGGGCTGAGTATGTAGCCTGCTGGTAGAGTGTTAGCCTCACATACGTGAAACCTTGTGTTTTATTGCAACACTGTACAAACCATGTGCGTCAGTGCACATCTGTAATTCTAGCACCCAGGAGAGAGAGGTAGAAGGACAGAAAGTGCAAGGTCGTCTTCGGACACAAGTTCCATTTCAGTCTGGCTGTGTGCTGCCTTACCTCTCAGAGAAAACAAATAAAGAGCCCAAGGCAAAATGAGATTCTTGGAAGTATCAAGGAAATAAGAAGAGGAGCCAGGTTACAGTGATGTCTGTCATCTATCTATCTATCTATCTATCTATCTATCTATCTATCTATCTATCTTTCCATCTATGTAGAGATAAGAATGCATAGATAGAAATAGATGATTGAGATAATTAGATAGATAGATAGATAGATAGATAGATAGATAGATAGATGATAGATAAATAATAGATAGATGATAAATAGATAATAGATAGATAAATAGATAGATAGATCAAAATCAAAAGAGAAGTGTCATACTACCTGCAAGCAGTTATTAATGGCAGTTTGATGGCTGGACAGATGACTCAGTGGTTAAGAGCACTGGTTGCTTTCCCAGAGTACCACATGGTGGCTTACAACAGTCTGTAAGGTAATTTTCAACAGTCTGTAATTCCAGTTCCAGAGGATCTGATGCCATCTTCTGGCCTCCAGGGACACTCATGGTACATAGACATACATTCAGTCGAACAATCATACACTTAAAACAAAAAAAAAATTAACAGCAGTTTTGCTCAAAAATTTACTGAAAATACAGAAGAAAAAGTGTCAACCAAGAATTCTATATCCCAGCATGAAGGAGGCACAGGCAGGTTCATCTCTGTAAGTGTAAGGCTAGCCTGGTCTACAAGAGCTAGTTCCAGGACAGCCAGGACTATAACACAGAGAAACCCTGTCTAAAAACAAAAAGAAAAACAACAATAAAAAAGAATTCTATATCCAGCAAAGCTATTCTTTAGAAATGAAGGCTAATAAAGACACTTTGACATTAAATAAAAAGTGAAGGAGTTTGTTATTAGTAGGCTTGCCATAAAGAGCAGTAAAGGAAGGGAAGATGGAATATTTAAAAGCCCGCTAGAGTTGAAGCCATATAAAGAAACAACAACTTTAGTACAATCAGTCAACTACATAAACACAAATTCCGGCATGATTCGGTTTTTATTTATAATTTCTCTCTTTTGTTTTCTACATGAGCTTATGATATATAAAAATAACTTGCAGGAAGACACAAGGAATTAAACTAATAGTATTCTGTAGTTTATGGATGTTACTAAAACTAATTTAAGTGAATTAGTTCAATTCAATTAAATTATTTTAATCTCTATGTGACCCCTAAGAAAACATCTTTTAAAAATATAAACATCTTTTAAAAAAATAAGAGAAAAATGAGAAGAAGCTAAAATGGTGTAATGCAAAGAGCCAGTTAAACACAGAAGGTGAAGTAAGAAATTAGCTTTGGAGCCTGTCTTGGAACTAGCTCTTGTAGACCAGGCTGGCCTCGAACTCACAGAGATCAGCCTGCCTCTGCCTACAGGGTGCTGGAATTAAAGGCATGCGCCACCATCACCTGGTGGGAGAGTGGTTTACAAGAGCTTGCAGAAGCATTCCCTAATTGACTGGATGGTGTCTGGGAACCAAATTTACTAGCATGTCTCAAGCCGTGCATGACAGGACGGGGCTTCTCTTGAGAAGATGGACTCCTGCAGACACGTGTTGACTATGCTTACAAATTGTTGTTAGCTGCTGAGTCAGGCAGCCGCCAACAGAATACTCCAGGTAGTTGCCGGCTTGCATTCACAGAATAGTTTACAGAAAGTGACAATGACGTCAGAATATCTCCAATGCAAACAAGACACTATTGAGAAGGATGCTGATCAGCCAAGCTACCAGAGTCGTCGAATCAACCTTTGGAACAGAATATCATCTAAGAACATAAAAGCAGGTCTTCAATACTGAGGAGGATTACGTCATAATGCTGTGAGTTTGATTTTGCATTTTTACTTCTAAAGTTAAGTTAGAATAATTTGTACTAGCTTATGACTTCTGAAAAGAAGCTCAATGATTAAATTTTGGAAATACTTCTTAAAACACACTAACTTTTTTAATTGAATTTTAAAGTTGCTTTATTTAGTTTGACATTAAAGCAAAATTAAAAGATGGCTTGATTTTTCTTGTGAACTTTTAATATCAAAAGCCACATTGTCTAAACTGACCCTCAACCAGATTCTTAGTAATATTTAAAATTCGTAAGTAGACCTTCTATTGTGAATGCATGGAAGTGATTAATGTTCCTTTAAAGATTTTTTCTTTTACTAAAGAGATATTTAAATTTTATGATAATAACATGAGAGGTAACACCTAATCTTTTCTTTTCCAATAATTCAGAGATGTTATTTTTAATTTATCATAGCAAATTCTTCAGTGAAAACTAGGAAATAATATCAGATCTGAGCAGATTCAGCTTCTTGCACTGGGTTGATAGGATTTCTCTGTTGTCTGTGTTTTTGATTAAATGCCATTTTAACCTGGCTATTCACTAGCAATTTCACTTGTATTCTGTACTTTATTTCCAAATATAATGTCACATGAATTATTGTAAGTGATTATGGTATAAGGTTGTGTCATGGTAAAAAAATATAATGTTTGTAGGCATTTATTTATATGTTCATTAGACTGGGTTTTTTTTTGCCCAAGTTTTAATAATTATTCATCTACCATTAACCCTGGATATTTCTACTTTGCTTGAACTTTTAAAAAGGAAGTATGGTATGGTATAAGAAATGCATACATCAAGA
The DNA here is from genome assembly GCF_037038515.1 of Microtus pennsylvanicus. NCBI lineage: Eukaryota > Metazoa > Chordata > Mammalia > Rodentia > Cricetidae > Microtus > Microtus pennsylvanicus. Next base: position 19,572,066 of record NC_134587.1, read on the forward strand.
AGTACATGGCAGAAGTATTTTCTTATTAGTAATTACTATAAAAGTAGATAGAGAGACAAGCTTGACCAAACATGGACAATCCAACATAGTCAAATGATCAAGCTACAAGCTGTCTAGAAGAGACTATTTTAGATGAAAAGATGTGGATTGGAGAGTTGACTCAGTGTGTAATGAATTTTCCAAGCTAGCATGAGAATCCAAGTTTTTATCCCCAGAACTATGTAAAGCTAGAGGTTGTAGCATTGGTCTATAATCCCAGCATCTTTATAGGAAGATGGGCAATGGAGACAGAATCCCTGGGAAATCAGAGGCCAAGCAGCCTGATGTACCCAGTAGAAAAGAAAGCCAAACTAAACCAAGGGCACCTTTCTCAAAGATGGAAGATGAGAACCACCAGCATTTGGGAGTGTCCTCTGATCTTTGGAGGTATGCCGTGACATACATGCACATGAATGCATGGATACTTACACACACAAAAACACATACATTGTACACAAACACATAAAGATAAAATAGTAACAATAAAAAATGAAGAATATTTTTGCTTATAATCAAAAGAGAGATGGGTAACTGTACTAATATTAGACAGAATGGAGTAAAAAAACCTTCTACAGGAGACAAACCATAAGATTATATCACCAAGAAGAGTCATCTACCAAGAGATAACATTTATGCACATAAACAACAAAGAGGGCCTTAAAGTAAATGAAAAGAACATTTACAGAATTGAAGCAAAACAGACTAGAATAATCATGGAAGACTTTGTTATGCCACATTTGATGGTGAATAGAAAAACAGACCAGAGAGGGGAAAGACAACTTGGAACACTACTGTATGTCAACTAGGCCAAACCAACAGGAAGTAGAACACAAACTCTCAGCAAAGGGACGAGAACACTTCTCCAAGATAGACCCTTCAAATAGTTGAAGGTAGATAGTTAGAGATAGACAGATAGATAGTTGCCCTGTCCAAAGTCTCAATGTATTTCAGAAGATTGAAGTCATTTGAAATATCCTCTCTGGCAAAGATGGAATGAAGATAGATGCCAGTAATCCAAGGAAAACTGAAAGAGAAATCAACCTGTGAAAATCAACATAGTCTTAAACTACCAATGCGTCAAAAAGGAAATCACCAAAGAGAGATTTTGTTAGAGATTAATGAAAGTAAAACTTGCAACACATTAAAGCTTATATAGTAAAAATATTGCTCAGTGACACCTTAATTCCAATTAACATCCACCAGGGGTTGGTGAAATAGCTTGGGGTATGAAGACACTCACCAAGAGGCAGGACCACCTGAATTCAATCCTGAGCACAAACAAGGTAGAAGAAAATAACCAGACACCCTCAAGTTGTCTCTGATCATCACACACCATAAACATATAAATGTGATGAAAAAGACTAGAAAAGCAAGCAAGCAAAGCAGGGTTGGGGAGCCAGCTCCTCCAGAGAATGCTTCCTTCCAAGCATGGAGACCTGAATTTGATCTCCAGAACCCCGGTAAACAAGTAAATGGGGCTTGGTGGTGGGCTCTTGTAATTCCATTGGTAGAGAATCTGAGGTAGGTGGGATAAAGTAAGACCCTGCATATTTCAAAGAACTGGAAAGAGAAAAACAAATTACCAGGGGAAAGAGATTAACACAGATTAGAGGGGAGATAAATAAAAGAAACAATAAAGAATTTTAAGACTCAATAAAATAAAAAAAATCTGGATTAGTTATAACTACATTAATACAGACGTCAATAACAGAAGAAACTGACTTGAAGGGAGGAGGTAGGATGATATACAGGAGTTTATAGTTCCTGCTTAATTTTTTTTCTAAATCTAAAATTGTTCTAAGATAATTTAACTGACTTAAGTTGTTTATGATTAAAGAGGAAATAAAACTGCAATTAAAAACTGGAAGGGAAAGTGCACGGTGAGCTTGTGTAAGATCCTGGGATCAATCCTCAGCATGTCCCATGCCCACCCCATGCGCACCTCCAAAGTCAAACCAAATTAGTCCTAATATTGTAAATTAGGCTAATGTGAAAGAGACATATAAACAGTTGCCAGATGGAGTTCAAATGGTGCTAAAATTCCCTAGCCTTAAATATTATTAGAAAACAATAAAGGCTTAAAAATACATAACTAAGCACTCAATCAGGAACTGGGAAAAGAAAAATAATCTTTAAAATATCAAGAAAATATTAATAAAGGTAAGCCAAAAGATATTTTTATAAAGCTAAGTCACACCCATGGGATTAGTTCTGTGATATACCAATCAAGAAAAGAGAGAAAATACAAACAAAACGAGCACTAGAAAGGGTTACAGAAATGGTGTAAAAAAAAGTGTAGGCTAAAAAAAAAGTGTAGGCTATTATCCCATTTGGCTATACATTTGAAAAAAAATTGATCAGAAAAATTGCTTTAAAAATAGTTTCAAAAGCCTGCACAGGTTCAAGCCAGACAGAATCCCAGCACCAAAAAGAGGAAGTGGATGCCACCTCCCACCATTAACCAAGAAGCTACTGTAATTGATATTCAAGGCAAAAGAAAAATCAGTTTTCTACAGTGGGGTCTCAGTGGGTTTGTTAACTACACTTCAGGCATGCCCGGTGCCCAGGAATGGCTGGCCAACACAAAACAAGCTCAATAATATTTTTTGTAGACTTTTTTTTGTATCATTTTGCTTTGTTTAGATTTTTTGTTTGTTTGTTTTAATGATCTTTTGTTTGTTTATTTTGATTTCCATTTGTGTGTGTGTGTTTCTTGGGTTTTTGTTTTTATTTGCTAGAGAGAGAGAGAGAGAGAGAAAGAAGAGGAGGAGGAGGAGGAGGAGGAGGAGGAGGAGGAGGAGGAGGAGGAGGAGGAGGAGGAGGAGGAGGAGGAGGAGGAAAGGAAGAACACACAAGTTTGGGTGAGTAGAGAAGGGGGAGTATGGGAAAGGATTGGGGGAGGGAAAACCATGATCAAAATATATTGTACAAAAAAAATTTCAATTAAAGATTACTTTTCAAAAAAGATGTCTTCAAGCAAAACCTACACTGTGTGAAGAAATAGCACTAAATTTGCAAAGATATAAAACAATAGAAGTCGTTGGAAAATGTGCAGAGAGACTTGCAAGCAGGAACGCCAAGGTCGATGCTTCGGATCTATTCCCTAAACATTTCGAGGAACAGACCAGTGCATGAAACTGTCGTCAGAATATGGAGCGTTTCGGCGTTTTTTTTCTCACTTACTTTCTGAAAGTAAACTTTAGTATCGAAACTCATCACTGATAGCTTCCATAAAATGAAAATATAGATGAATTTGCCTTATGAATATGAATGCGAAAATTCTCAGAAAATCACAAACATGTGCTTTCCAGTATGTATTTTCTTAATGTAAACTAGAGACAGGATAATCAATTTGGACACACATTTTTTTCTTCCCTCTTTGGATGTAACTTTCGAAAGCTGTTTGCAGGGAGCATATGAACAGCTGCTTTGTTTATAGATCTGCTTGCTCTGCCTGGATAGGGCTCCTTGGCTTACAACCACATTGTTTCCCTTCTTTTCTGTTAGTTTGAGCTGTGAACCGAATTGTGAAGCCAAAGTGAGAGAAGAGAGGCGTCTAAGCATGTGGATCGAAGAGAAAAAGGAAATGTGTAGGCTTGGTTTGGTTTGATCAACCAATTTTATTATTTGAATCCGAGAAATAACAGAATACAGTTGCTAATTATAAATCAGCTCGGTCACAGAAACACAGCGGCAACCTGATTTCTGCTAAGTCTTTTAAAATAGCAGATCACTGCCTCATCGGAAATGCTAAAATCAGATAGTTGTTGCTAATGTTACCAAAGACATTGAATTTTATTTAACATTTATATTTTTTTATTAAGTGTACCCTTAATAAGTCAGGATATATATATATTTAATGATAAAGCATTTCCCTCAAGCCAACAGCCAATCTCGTTCTTCATATTAACCACTAGGGAAATTCCCCTGAGATCAGAAATATAACAAGCAACTGCTTTCTTCTCTGTTATCGAGCCCTGATCCAGAAATTCTAGCTGGTATGGTGAGAAAACAAGGGAGGAAGCATGTCACATGTTCTTTTTGATGTAGAAATCACATATAAATTGGATAATTTAGAAAGAAATAGATAGATAAAATGACTAGATAAAAATTATGAAATCGAGATGTTAGCTGTAGTTAAAACACACTAGAAAGAATATACAATCAGGAATAATTCCCTTACTGTGCACATAAGAAGGAGGCAAAGCTAACTGGCTTGGAATATATTCTACTATATATGTCTACGATGTCTAATGTAAAGGACTCCGTATGTTTACTGAGGCCTCAATACATAGAAAGACAGCATGGTCACAGACATGAAGGTTTTTTACTACACGGACAATCATTTCCCTTAAGTTAGTGCACACATTTTCTAAAACTCCAACCAGATGGTTTTCCCAGGGGGAATTTAACAGATTTGTTTTGAACCATCCTGGTAGCCATAATCACAAATGTTTAAGAGAAATAATTGGACATTGCTCTACAATCCTCGGCTTCTGAGCATCATTTTAGGCAAAATGAGTTGGCATACGGTTCCACATCCCCCAGAGGCAGACTAGTGTGCCAGGTGTATACTTACACCATTGGAACTGTCTTCCTAGGGGACCAGAGAGATGGCAGTGGATGAGTGAGAAGGGACACAGTTTCCAGGAACGACCTGATTATTCTGTGACTTGGATGAAATCATTTTCTCCTTTCCCCATCCTACTGCAGCTTGGGTAAAACATCCTAAACGTGGCTTGACCACTGTAAAAGGGCAGGGCAGCGATGATAAAAAGCCAGGGGAAATGAACTGGTGAGAGGTTTTAAGCCTTGTCTGACTATGCCACTGAACGAGTACCCCTGAAAGTATACAATCATTTCCCTCTAACAGACACTCCTATCGAATGTCTGAAAACATGACAATACTGACAACAGTTCTTGATATTTGATCTATGATTATCCTTAAGAAAATAGTACTATGTAGTCTTCAACATTAATTATGGTGATGAAGATAAAAGGAATCGTTGGTAACAAAGTAAGATGTGATTCCTGTATTTAGAAATCCTTAAAAGGCTAATAATGATATAAAATATTCATACCACGTATTTCTTATGAGACTAAAAGTAAGTTAATTTCCTATTTGAATGGACACATTCGATCATGCTGGGATTGATTTTTTTAAAATATCAGCAAGAAGTATGACTACATATTCTCTTAACTTACTTTCAACGTAGCAAGCTAACTTAGGCCAAATGTTTCTCAGTTTTATGGTATAAAAAAAAAACCACTTTTTGAGAAGACTTACATATCAGATATAAACCTACAAAATTCATTTCAATTAAAGACATAAAAAATTCTAGCTTAAAGGTTAGAGGAAAAGAGAAAAGAGCCACAAGTGTTTTAAGTTTTCCTTGGATCTTGGCTTTTTTAAAGGCCAGATTGCTAACTGTGACGACGGTGACAGAGACATTACTGACTCGTGTTAGGGGCTGGTACAGGAGTGGTACAGATCTTGCCGTGCTTAAGGCGTCCCAACCCCCTTGCTATGCTAACAGCGAATAGGAATTAGGAAGATTTGGTTACCTCGTTTCCAGGTTAGACGCTTCCTTTCACAGACTACTTTCCTTTAAGGTTGTAGGCAGGTACACATGCTGGAAGCCATTTGTTTGCCCCGGCTCTACTGCTGAGCAGCGCTGCCTGAACTGTCCTGAGCTCTCCCTTGTGTTGAACTGGGGACTTCCACTGAAAAATCCCCTGTTTTGAAGACTTCCTTATTTGTAACTATCAACAGCCAATCAGGGCAAGATATTGAAATGAAGCAAAAACTACCAGAAAATGTTCTGAAACCACCCGTGACTATAACTCTGACTTCCTTTTGAAGCAATGATATTTCACCTGAATAGTTAAGGCATTAAAAAACATTTAGAAATTGTAAACATGGAATTTTTTGGAAGAAGTATTTTTTCATGTAGAGAGTTTTAAAGGTGAGCTTACTTGGAAAATGGCATTTTAGTCATTGAGTCACATTTGACCCCCAAATCATTGTATTTATAAATAACAAAACCCAAATTTTCTTTGCTTTCTGACTTTCAGAGGCCATTTGACTGAAGCCTGGGGGGAAAAATAAGGCATAGCTTAAGATTCTAGAGTGTGACCATAGATACTAGCAAGAAAGGTAGAAGCCAAGAAGTCTCTTTAGACAGACTTTCCAGTTTGAGACGTAGATCATTGTCTACATAGATGATCCCATGATCTAGCTCATGGGGGAGGGGGGAGTGCTTCTCTCAGGCCATGGGGAACTAACCTGTAAGATTTACATGCACGTGGAAGGCAGTGATATTTGGACATTTTTCTTTGTCATAAAATTTTAGACATGGAAATTTAGACACCTTCTGTCCAATTTCCCTTTTGTAACAGAGGAGGAAACAGGGGAGAAGGAGCCCTCGGAGTCACCAAGTTAGGAGCAACAGCTGCTCTGTGTCATCTGAATCTAATACTTAGGGCACCGTGCTCTTCTGTGGCAAGGCCAGAAGCCAGGACAAGACTGGATGCAGTGGGCAGTCTCCCCGCTGAGTTAAGAAGTCCGTGGAGGCATGCCCCAGAATTCCAGGTAATAGAAACGGAAATGTACAGTTTGTGGTCTGGTTTCGTTGCCACGTTAAAGCACTCCCATCTCTTAAATTACATTTTAAACATATCGGAGGTACTGCTGCATCTTGTGGAATTATTCTCTAACACTACTTTTTTTTTTAAAGTTTCTAAAGTGCTGAATAAGCACATAATTAAAACTGTTCTTTTTACTCGTAAATATGTAGTGAGGCATTTCTTCCAGTGCTGCGTACTTAGAACAATCTCACTGATGAAATAGCGAACATTAAACATGCTTTTGTGCAACGGAAAACAAAAATTTAGCAATGTTAAGTACAACCAAGAGAAATACTGAAAGCTTAAGGTATCATTGGTGTGGGGGAGTTTACTCCTTAAGAATTTACAGTCATGAAGCAAGCTTTTAAAAGTACATTTCTTTGGGGAAAGAGATGCTCCCATATCAACTGGGAAATACCCCCATTTTTGTTCCCCCCATCCTGTCCTGACTCCCTCTGTTACTTTGGGTATTGAGTTTGGCTGAAATCCAAAGTACTGAAAGCTGGCTTTTCCTGGAATATTGGCCTCAACCAGGTGGGACACTGAGGGAGGCTTCCGAGACTATGATATAGAAGCTAAGTTAGAGATGTTTTTTGAAGAAGTTATGTGCAAGCATGTGAAATTAAAAGCCCAAGATACCATTGACTAAATTAGAGTCTCGGCAAGGTAACTGAATATTTTACCTTATTGTCTTTATTGACTCCTTTGTCTATTCCTGCCCCCTATTCTACCTTTTTATCCTCTCAGAGAAATTCCAGTAGGAAAAGAAGAAACAGATAGTCATGGGTGGTAGGGGAAAATGAATGACAAGCCCAAGTTAGGGGTTGGGGGGAAAACTTAGGTGCCTATTCAGACAGACAAACGCCCAAGATTTGTTGGCTAACCAATACAAGCAGCAGCACCATGGGGTAGACGTGTTCTCAGTGTAAGTCTATGTGCAAGGTCTCCCCATGAAGAATTCTCTATAGCTGTTCTTTCCCTCTGCCTCTGAGGAAGTATAAGACAAGGTCTATTTGCTAAGTGCTAACTAAGATTCAATGCTGTTAACCGCTGTGTTTCAGGGAGATTCTGAGACCTGTGAATCCAGCCAAGAAGTTGGTTAGGTAGCTGTGAGACATAGGATGGTTAATTCAGAAACTTTACTTAGATTATTTCACCAGGCACCTAGAAGATGCGTGCTCCTGGGGTTTCTGGGAGTAGAAACATTTTCCTGGCTCTAATTGCTGATAGGCGAAAGCTCTGAGATTGTGTTGCTCTATGGCTATAGCAGGACTGACTGATCCTGGGATGCAACTTACCATCCCAAACCGTACTTCCCCAGCTTCTATAAACCATGTGCAGAGGAGAGTAGCTGATCATGCGAGCTCAAGGATTACTATAAATTTATGCCAAATATTTCTTCCTTAGTGGTGATACTTATGTTTGGTATCTGAAGGGACTCTAGCCAGCCCAAGCATGGCAAACATGGCTCTGGCAGGCCTTGCCCTTCTCCCCATTCCCTCTGCCTTGCTAAAAAACCGTTACATAACATTCCTAAAGCTAGTCACCAAGGTCTATTCCCTTATTTGGCCACTTCCTTCTCCTGAAACTGATTCCCAAGGTCTAGTTATCAATGTATTGAAGTCCAGAAGTCAAAAGCCCCCTTTGACGCACCTAATTAACATGCCCAGTTAAAATTAAACACCTCATCCTCACATGGGGTTTCCCATTTTACCTTTATATATATATAAGTATTTTCCCATGAGCCACTTCTGCCTCCACTCTATCCAGAGGCAACCCTTTGTCGTCTTTGCCATTCCATAAGACAGATATCCCTGTCTCCTCTCCCTTGTTCTCTTCTCCTCCTCACCCATCCTCTATCTCTTGTCTTTGTCTCTGATCTGTCCTTTGTTCCTCTGGGACAGATAAATCTCCTTTGCACTGAGAACTTGGTCTTGGGGGTCCTGAGCCAATATGGATCCTTTCAGTATCCACGTTCGGTAGAATTCAGGGCTAGCATGGATGGGGACTATGGGGAGAGGAGCTAGCTAGGGAACTAACTTTGTTACAATTCTTCAAAATATTTTTTTTTTATTCTTTGTAAGTTCCATACATGTACGTCCTTGTAAGAAGCCGTTAGCCTGTTTTATGCCCCCAGTCCTGCTGAAAGCTTTCTCCCTCCTAAGAAGTCCGTCTCCTACCTTCATGTCTTTGTTCTGGGTGTGTTTCACTAGGGTACCCTGTATGAGCATGGGTGGGAAATTCTTTACTGAAGCATAGGCAACTTGTCAGTGGCTACATCGCTAAAGAAAGTGACACATCTTCCTTCACCCACCATTGACTGTCACTAGTCCCCTAAAAAAGGTAGAGGGTTTCTTTAACCCTCCCCTCTTTGATAATGATGTGTTGACAAGCTGAATCTTGTGTAAGCCTTGTGCAGGTGACCACAGCTCCAGTGAATTCAAGAATACACCAGACATATCGGATCCAGAAGCACCTTTCTCAGACTCTCCTCCAAACTCCTGTTCTTATATTCCTTCTGACCTCTTCTAAGATATTCCCTGGAAATAGGAAAGAGTGGTACAGGTTGTATTTAAGCTATAATTCAATTTAATGTTTGGCCTTATATCAATGCTTGTTTAATTGTTTGTTTAATAACCATCTATTACCTATTTCTTGAACTCAGGGTATCAGGCTTTGGAAGCGAGTGCCCTTACACACTGAGCTATCTCACCGGTCTGAGCTCATGAGCCTAAGAACAACCATTTCTCGACTCATTGAGAAAGATGAACGTAGGATATGTTAGTCACCTTTATGTCACAGTGACAAAACATCTGAGAACATGGGTTAAGGGAGGAAGGATTTCTGCAGACTCTTGATCTCACAGGGTTCGTTCACTTCATGGTTTGTATGGTGAGGTAAAACGTCATTGCAGAGTCTGCAGTGTCACCTAGGAGACAGAATGATACCAACAAGAGCCAGGCAGGGACAAGGTACATCTTTTACAGACGCACTTTTAAAGACATAATTTTCCCAAGCAGGCGCACCTCTTAATAATGCATCACTAAGCTACAAATCCATCAGTGGGTTAATCTGTTGAGGAAATTCAAGCCCTTATAATCCAGTCACTTTTCAAATGCTCGCCATCTGGCCGTCAAGCTCTTAACACAGGCCTTTTGTGTGGGAGCATGAGGAAACGTCATAGCCCAATCACTGCATAATGTAACACCACTGTGTGGGCAAAGAGACAGTTCTTAGCCAGGAACGAAGAGTAGGCATTGAAGAAGTAAAAGAATAAGGGTCAAAACTTTACTTCATACTTTTCCATAATCTTAAAGAATTTACTGTTTCTTTTAGGTTTAATTTATGGCGTTTGCTTGTTCTTATTGCTTTTAAAGTAGATTTTTAAAAGACTTCATTTGCTTGTTAATATTATATGAGAGTATTTACAGTTTTAATGACAGACATTATTTTAATATTCTTGGCACTTCTTAAAATAAAGTTTTTTAGGTATACAAGCTAAGCGGTTAAGAGGTACTTTAGGTTTATTATCTGGAGAACGGCAATAAAAGTAGGGTTTTAGATTCCCTAGCCTTCTGTCAGGCTCATTTATTTGACAAACCGTATTATTGGCTATCCAACGAAAAAAAGCTATTGTGATAGATAATGGACCAAAGTCTGATAGAATCAAAATCTAGAAATAGCTGCACACACTTTAATAACTGGCTGATTTCAACATGAAGTTTAATAGGAGCAATTACAAAGTACTACCACCCTACAAACAAAACAAAAGGGAAAATGCTGCTTGTGCCTAGGAAGGGTGGATATGACTCAATTTAGGGGCAGGCATACAAAAGCGACTTGAGTTTTACTAGAGGCAGTCATGTGAAATCGCTGAACAATACCCCAAACTAATAAGAGCCTTGGAAAAAAAGGAAGCCCCATTCCTGATTTACAACCACCTCTGAGACCAAAGACAAACAGCTATTGAGTACTCATCCATGTCATAAACACATGATTTCAGGAAAGAGGAAAGGTTTTGTTGGAGAAAAGGGAGAGGAAGCAAGTGTATTCAAACACCATTTAAATTCTTCAAGGTGGGCCTCAAGACTAGTGAATAGGAGCAATTAGAAAACAAATTTGGTTTATTATAGAAAATTAATATTATTGTATTTAGGAAGTAAGTAGCTCACTTCAACGAGTTTCTTTTTTCTTTACAAGTAAATCAAATACATGACAAATGATGATTGTTTGGGAACCCTGAACGGGGACTAGAATCTCTGAGAACAATGACTAACAAAACATGTACGATGGCCCTGACACAATTCCAAGCACTTAACTCATATCTCTTCATTTGATTTTTATAAGTGCTCCAAGGTGAAAGTGCTGGTCTATAGATACAAAAATGGATGCATAAAAAGTGAACTAACCCAGTCAGTCAAAGCACAAATAACTAGCATGCAGAAGCCCTCATATGTGTCTCCAAAACCCATCATTTTAGCAATGATCTACAAATAGCTGGCATGTCTGCCTGTCTAGTGTCATGCACTTAAGCATAGAGTCTCTTATTATTCAATCATTCAACCACTCAGCAACACTATAGAATTCATGGTGGTGGAGTGTGTGAAAAGAAATTCAAATGTTTTCTCTGCCTCTTTTGATTACTTCATGCCATTCTGGAAGCTTCCAGACCGACAGAACAGTGGTCAATATTCGTTTAACTATGTGAAGATGTATTACATTGTTAGTGCTGCAGAATAATTGCTTAACTATGTAAAGATGTGTCGCGTTTGTTTACGCTGCGTTTGTTTAATTATGTAAAGGTGGGTTGCTGTTTCACCTTACCGACCTAAGGCACCTGATTGGTCTAATAAAAAACTGAACAGCCAATAACTAGGCAGAGGAGGGATAGACTAGTTTGGTGGGCAAAGAGATAAAAGGGGAGTCAGGAAGCCAGCAGGGGACCAGCGAGCTGGGGGTCAGAAGGACAGACAGACCTGAAAGAAGCAGGAAAGCAGAATGAACAGTACGTAGCTGAGGTCGCAGTGAGCCTTGGGGCAGCACATAGATGAATAGAAATGGGTTAATTTAAGGGTTTTTTTGGAAGAGGGGGGTCTGGCAGTCCAAGAAAGCGCGGTACACTACTCTCTATCTACAAATTTGATCTTGGGGTGGGCTTGTGATCATAGTACAGTTGGATAAAGGAAGAGAACTGTGTAGGGAAGGAAGGTGACGCAGAAGGGCTGCTCTGGTTACGAGGTGGAGGAGCAAGCTAGGCTTACAGTCTCTTCTCAAACGCCAGTCTGGGCAAATGGAGCTGCCTTGGAGGATGCAATGCCCCTGTTTAAGGAAAATGGCCATGTACATTTTGATTTCTCTGATTTATTTGTTCAGCTTTTTTTTCAACATTTCTAATCTGTTACAGACAGCTTAGCCAGTCTACAGAGTACAAGATGAACTGCTTATGTTTTCATTAAAAATCTGCGAGTTGACAGACTCCCATCAGAAAATGAGGCATTTTGTTCTAGAAGGGTCTATGTCAATCATTAGATGGTCTGCTTTCTCTTTCAGTATCTAAGGCATTAATCCATTTAGTTAATAGCCAAATAATGCTCTTATTTTGATCTGTGCACTGGAATTCCTGTTTGATGAGAGTGAGATCCACCAACCAAAGGACCTCATCGGCATTTTCTTTCTAAACTGAGAAACCTAGAAAAGGGCTTAAATAATTAGGATGAAATAGAAATTACTGCCTCCTATTAAAGAAGTTCAAAATTTATAAATGACAGAAAACTAATATGTATGCCTAAAATAGGTTTCTCTTGGATTGATAAGTTGATGAAATTGTTGTGAGACACCTAAGGTCACTGATAATTTTCCATGTGAGTATGCATAGCACGGTAATTTAGAACTTATATAGTGTCTAATATTAGCAAGATTCATAGTTCATACTTGTAATTCTCTGTAAATGAGGAGATAAAAAAATATGTTAGCTTGTCCGTAACCTCTAAGTCACAACAACAGTGAGAAAGAAATCAGATGGAGAGAAAAACTGCCGAGACAGGAAAACCCATGGCCCTGGCTTTTCTATGACTTTAATAAAAACAAGCCAGACTCACGATGAGATCTAACCTGTGAAAACTGCTTAGCCTGATGTCACAATGATGCTGGCAGGATTAACTGGCGGAAGCTTGCAGAGGGATTGCAAGGTTCTTTAGGGTACCAGTTAAGTTTCTTTTCAATTTGATTATATCTCGTAAGAGGCCTGATCCAGAATAGAAGATTCAGTAAACATAGGTTCTAAGAAAGATCACAAGTTACTACTTCTCTGGGTAATGTGGCTGAATTCATTCACTTCAAAGAAGAGGAAACCAGACAGGAAAAGCCAAACTGATTTGCTCAGTATCAAACAGCTGACCGATGGTGCTGACAGATTAGTAGGAGCCTTAAAGAGCTAAGCTCCAAAGTGCCTGACCACTTGTGATGCTGTGATCTAAAGCTGCTGGGAGCTGCACATACATGTGAAACACACTCACGCACACACACACACACACACACACACACACACACACACACTATACAAACAATAATAGTAATACCACTTATAATAAAATTTAAAGGAAGATCCCTGGACCTTGTTTAGCCGGTCACCAAAACGGTAAATTCAGGAAGATATGTAGGTAAAGCGATACTGACACCTGACGGTTGATTAGGCCCCTTAGATTTGAAGTTTGCTTCTGAGTTTTGTTTTACTTTGAAGATTTAATATGATGACCTTTCTGAAATTTGAATTATAATTCATTTTTGTTTCACTTATATTAGTTACAATGATAGACTCATTTCAAATAGATTACTGGCAGAGCATCAAAATAGTTCTGGTTCTTTGTATATTTGAGGGGTTACGTAAGCATTTAAAGTCTGGTCTTCCACAAAAAAGGTGACTTCCACCCCCTGACATCAGTCAGTGTCCAACGAGGAGACAGAAACCAATTAGTAATTTGAATGGGAAATTTTAATATGGCACATTGTACCAGGTGCCCCTCTCTCAAGAGTGGGCAATAACTCGTAAGACTATCCCGAGTCTCTGACAGAGTACCCAGGCAAATAACCAATGTGGAGAAGAGACTTTCTCCCCAAGATTGAGGTCCATACTGCGCTGAAGAAGAGGTTTTTCTAGATCTCCAGGTAGCAGGAAGTTTGCCTGGCTGTTCACAGCAGGAATGGCCTCTGTGTGCCGAATAAACAGGGATCACTTCCCAAGTGCAGGTGAACTGAGCCTGGCAAATCAGCGTTGGGGATATCTGTGACGTCCATGGGGAAGTTGTCAACAGACAAGAGTGCTGAAATTTTCACAAGAAGCCCCCCATACATAGACACTACGACTTGAGGTGAACACCAGTAGGTAAACCCCACATGCCCAGGTGTCAGTCATGAGATAGGAAAAAGAAGCAAGTGGAAAATAGGAGAAAAAGAAGAATTTTGTTCCGTTTCTAGTGTCTCTGCAGCTCCCACACTGAAAAGGGGTTAAACTTGTGTTCACTACCAAGAAGCATTTCAAGCACCCCATTTGAGGAGCAAGCGGTAGAAGATGGGTTTGGGGCAAGAGCACTCTGTTGGAAGGCTTTTGATGATTGGTGGAGGTTGCAGTCTCCCCAAGGCCTGGCAGCTTTTCTCAATAGCTTGACAAGATGGGGCTCCCTCTCTCTGGCGGAACTTCCCGCCTTTACCTGCCCTTTTCTAGAGAACGTCCCTGGGCCTGGAAGACTGAAAGTTGTCTCTGAACCAGATGCCTTTATTTTTTCTTGACCCTTGACACAGATTTCTGTTAAGAAGACTTGTGTGAGGAGCCTCATGATAAGAGTATGCCACTTAATGTAAATTAGGGTTTGTCCCCAGGCTCCCCAATCTGATATATTTCTTATACTCTGGAAAAAACGTTGAGTTGATTCCTGGAAGTCTGTTTCCTGGAGGGCTGTCTCCTTCGAGCCCATGGGCCGTTTACAAAGCTTTCTGTTGCTGCTTCTGCCTCTTTCCCCTCGGACTGAGGACCCCCACAGACGACAATACCTACTGAGCTTGCACACTTTTGTATGCAGGGGGGATTAGCTTTTACTATGCCCTGTTATGCCAGCATTCAACAATCACATTTATTTAAGTATATTAGCTATATTACTTGAAGTTGGAGAAACGTGACAAAAATCTGTCACTTCCCACATCCTCATAGTCCGATGTTTGAAATAGGTTAGTTCTTATTCGTAATGTAAGAAAAATCCTGCTTTGTATGGCTTTACATGTCAGTTATCCATTCAGAGTCGAACTATGTGTACAGACAGAACAAGACAGTTCGGTGCACGGACATGTTTTCTTAAGGAATTACAGCAGCTCACGTGGTTGGACCAGTTTGATATGTAGGCTCTGAGACTTCCGTCTTTCTTCCAGGGTGGTTCCTGCAGTCTGGGAAACAGGGCAGGTAAATGATGATGCGTCTCCAGGCTACGGTGGACAGAGAAGCTGTAGAAGAAATATTTAAGGTCTCTTACGGTTTTCTCTTTCCAGAGGAAGTCTGACACAAGGCGTTGGCTAAGCATCCGTTTTGTGTTCTTCATTTTTAAATAATGACCTAATTCTGATCAACTGTGCTCCTGATTTGGCGCAGGCAGTGCGTTTTCACAGCCCGTGCTCCTCAACCATTTCTGCTTAGTTTCCAGCTTGACACACACAGAAATCGTGGGGGGGGGGGGAGTATAGGGGAGATGGGGATTTGGGGAGGTATAGCCAATGGGTCAATGTGGGAGACTAGAAGACCTTGGCCTCTTCCTCTTCTCTTTTCCTTCCTGGATGTGAGGTGGCAGTTTTGGTTTGCCACATGATCCGGACAGATGTGCTACTGTTTGCCACATGATCCAGACAGATGTGCTGCTATCCTGGTCATTTGTTACATGCCATCAGCATGACAAACTCTGTGACATTTCATGTCTTTAAAGACCTAAAAAGCGGTTCAGGGATGCAGCAGAACCAGTTCTACAAGACCTGCACACACGCTCTCTGGAATGTATGCGTGTACTCATAGACACACGATAAAATTAAGTAAAATAAAAAAAAAATTAAGTTCTTGAAACAGAAAAGTATTTACAGCCCACAAAAGCTGCTCTACTGCAGCACAAATAAATGCCGCATAAATTAATATAAAAATGATCCCAAATATTTGATTCAAAGTATTTTATGCATTTCTAGATATTCTGTTTATATTTGAAATTAGGAAGAGGAAAAGCATCAATTCAAAGTATCTGCCTATCTATTTTTAGAACCACAAATAAAATACCATGTTGTCATCATATTTAAATTTCCTGTAGCAAACACGCTCAGAACTATAAATTGGGAGTAAGACTCGGGAGGCCTGGAGAAGCCCTGTGACCTCCCGCTAGTGATTAACTGCTGTTGGAGCCGATGCCCGTGTGGGTGAAGGTGAGGATGGGTGTTAATTAGATTGCCTTGAAACTGAGCTGCTCCACAAAAGGCTAATCTTGGAGACGTGGAGATTCTTTTTATTACCTTAACACCTAGTTTGCAAATTTCAATGAAAGAAAGGGGCAGGAAGCTAACATGTATTGTGTACCTCTTCCAGGCTAGGCTATTTTTATTTTATTTTTACAATTATCCTGTAAACTTGATATCTTTCGGGTGACAAGGCAGGCCCAGAGACTGTGAATAGCAGACGTATTAGTTGTCAGGTGTGTTAGTTGAGGCTCTTTAGGGGGACAGAACTGATCGGACATATCTCACAAAGGAGACTTGCTAGATAGGCTTTCATGACGGTGACCGCCTGCGCGACACGAGCTTTCTACATGCTGGAGAGGCTGAGAACCCACAACCTGCTCATCCTCAAGACTGGATGATTCAGGGATTTCAGTTTGGTGCTACAGGTGTGTAGGGAGCCTTGGACAGCCGCTGGTTTTCAGTCCTCATTGGGAGGCTGGAGAATCTGCACTCTAGTTTCACGGAAGGATGGCCACAGTAGCAGCAACAGGACAGATACGATCACCAGGAAGTACGAGGCAGGTGAACACAGCTCTTCCTTTCCTTGGGTCCTTTTTGTGTTTGGGTGGCCACAGGAAGGAGCTGCCTGCTGTAGAGCAGGGTTCGTCTCCCCTCAGTTAAGCCTTTCTGGAAGGGCCCTCACAGGCTACTACAGAGGTTTGACTCTTAACCTGATCCCAGATCCAATCAAGTTGAGAACAAAAGTTAACTACCATCAGGTCTATCTGTCTCTGGGGTGGGGGCGTCTGTGGTGTTCATATCTTTGCTGTGTTTCTCAGAGGGCAGATGGGGCTTTTAGAAGCCTCGTTTACATCCATAAAGATACATTTTATACAAAAAGATGGATGACAATTACTTAAGAATGGACAAGTGAATATTTTTAAAACACACACACACACACACCAAAACAAAATCCCCACAAATACACAAAGGAGTTACACACGAAATACATTTATTTTAGGTAGATATTTATCTTGCATCATGACAATGGTCTATGCTCCCTGATTCCCCTCATCTCTCACCATCCTGTCTATGTAATCTCTGGCTATTTTTGTTTTGCAATATATTACTTCTTTCCCTATGTATCTGAGGAGCCAAATGCTAGCCCAGCTGCCAGATACCCCGCAAGCCCTTTGGCTATGACTCCTAGCTTAGCTGCAAAGGTAGGAAATTTACTTCTGCTCCAGACAAGCAGTGTCAACAGAACATACTTCTAATTAAAAGAGGGAATTTACTAGGCTGGTTTATGATTGGGATGGTTTAGATGAGGCTGGCCTCCATGGGCTCAGATGCTTAAATACTTGGTCCCTAGTTGGTGTAATTGTTTGGGAAGAGTTAGCTGGGGTGGCCTTGTTGGAGGAGGTCTGTCACAGAGGGTGGGCTTTAAGATTTCAAAAGACCTGTACAATTTCTAGTGTTCTTTCTGTTTGTGGTTGTGGATCAAGATGTGAAATCCCAGCTATTCCTTTGCTCTTCCATCATGGACTCTAACCCTTAAATCAAATGCTCTGTTTTATAAGTTGGCTTGGTCATGGTGTTTTATCACAACAGTAGAAAAGTAACTAAGACATTGAACAAAGGCTGAACGGCGGTTGTAGGCCTGAGAGCTCGAGAAACCAATAGCTTCTCAGTCCTAGAACTGGCAGTCTCAAGATAAAAAAGGACCAAAGATGCATAGATGGTGCAAACTAGCCTTCAGAGGCTGAAGAAGCTGGTTCAGCAGGCCATGGAGGCAGCAGCCCAAAACATCACCTATGTAGTGAGAGCTGAACAGAGATAGTCCTGTAGGAGCCTCCCAGTTCTTTTGATTTTTTTATTTCATTCTGGAACCCCCAGTCTACTGAAGGGTGTTGCCCTCATTTAGACAAACATTCTCCACTTTGTAGAAGTTCATTCCTGGCCACCCAGACCTGAATAATCACACAGAAACCATATTAATTACAACCCTGCTTGCCCTATTAGCTCAGGATTCTTATTAACTAACTCTTACATCTTAAATCTATCCATCTGCATTAATCAATGTATTGCCACAAGGTTGTGACCTACTTGCAAGGTTTCACGGCATCTTTCTTCTTGACTCTTCCTACTCTCTCTCTATATCTCTTCCAACCTGGCTATATTCTGCCCTGCCATAGGCCAAATTAGCTTTATTCATTAACCAATAAGAGCAACACATATACAGAAGGATATCCCACATCACCACTTTGTTTCCTGACCACATGCATCCACACAGGTACACCTAGAACTTGCTTTATGAACTTCTAGTTATCATTCAATATAGCCAGGTTGACAAGTAATATATTAAGCTTCACAGCCACCTTTTGCTTTTCTCCTCTGAGATTTCGCCATAAAAGCTTTCTCTGCCCCATCTTCCTTGAAGGTGGGTCGTAAGTCACTTACTATACAGGTGTTCTGCTTTCTCCACAAAGGGAAAGAATATGAGGGAGAGGTCAAGGAAGATCTGAACAAAGAGGTGTTTCTCAGCACTCTTGATCTGTGGTTATTTCCTTACATCAGGCCTTTTGTTCTCTGATCTTATTTCTGCATAACTGCATAAAAAGGAAATTTTTTTCCTGCTCTTTCTTTCTGAAACTCATGCCACATGAGACTTATTAAATGAATTTGCATAATTTTCCCTTGTTAATTTGCCTTCTGTTGTAGATGTCGGTCATACTGTGATGGATGAGACACATAATCGTTCTATCTCTACAGCTCTCATGTCTAGGTCAGATTTGTTCAGGTTTGACTCTCAGAGCTAGCACCATAGGTTCCTGAGACTGTGTTTCTGACTTTTTGAAGTAACTGAGTAAAACAGATCATTCCTAAATGTTTGTTTTGGGGATTCTTATCCCTATAATGCACTTAAGACTAGCTGAATCATTAAACAATTTTATAAAATATCACTGATTACAGAGTGGGAGATGGGACGGTGACAAAGACAATGTTTGATGATTGTAGAAAGCCTGAAGGGGCATATGATACTCATAGGTCATGCTCTCATTACTGAGAATGGTGTGAGCAGTCATTATTTTCAGTAAGAGCTAGCTAAATAAAAACTATAAGTTTGTATTAATATTGAAATTAGCTCACATATTACTTTGGGAACTCCTCCTTCTGACTTAGCCCTTGATTGACTTCCTCTTTCTTTAGACTTTCTATGAGAGAAACAATAATGATGGTGATAATATTCATGATTTACTAGACACACTTGTTCTATGTATTGCCTTAGGTACTTGTATAAACTAACTCAGGCTCAAAGCTTATTAAGAGAATCTATTGTGTCTACATGGCACCTACTTTCATACTTTACTCCATGCTGAAGGTACTACACTGTTACCAGAGACCCTGACATCATTATTACTGAGTTTCCCTGGAGCTGTAGTAGTGCGTGGCAGACCCTAGAGTTACTTTTAAGCAGGAAAATACAAGCCATGCTCTCTTTGCAGACTACTCTAAAGAAATAAAATGCTAGTGGCAATCTTGACAGGGTCTGAGATAACTCCTTTGTTTGCAAGTACAGTCAAAAAAAGTACCAAAAAAAGGGAATGATTTTGTAAGTCAGATATCTTGGTTATAACTGAATGCTCAGGCAGGGATTTTTGATGGAGTGAAAAAGAAATCAATCATAAATCATTAGTGACAGACATATTGCAGGTTTTTTTTTTTTTTTACCCAATTAGGGGATGTGTACTCCATTCCAGGTGTTGCATCAACAAAGGAGCAGATCTGGTGAGCAGAGTTCTGGCTGGTTATTTGCTGCCACTCAACCTTTGCCCCAGCTTTTGTGTTACGTATACCGAGAGCAGCATTTTATGGTAGTCCTGATAAAAGCTACAGCACTGCCTATTAAATAAAGGGTGGAAGGCATTTCATCTTGAGATTTTCATTTTGTATATTTGCAGCTAATAAGCAGAAGAGGGGAAACATTTCTTTTCCCAACTAGAAATCTAAAATGAATAGCAACCACCAAATACACATCTAATTTTGGGAGGCCAGTCAGTGACCTTTGCACTGCAGAACAAAATTTCCTGTGATTTCTAAGGTCGGACCACAGGGTCTGTGGGTTTTTGGGAAAGAAAGAAAAGGTACTTTCTGGAAAGTGGATTTACTGAGATTTCTCTCAAGAAGCAGTGAATGACTGGCAGGTGCAGACATTGGAAGCCTGTAGTGGAGAGAAGAGAGGAGAGCGTGTGATTCCTAGACTGACAAGAGTCTTTAGGTCTTGGCAGTAAGTGGTTGGATATTAATGGGATGCGTGAATATTTTAAAACAATAATATATTAATATATGCTCAATCAGAAGTCAACATAAACAGACCCAGTCACCATCATCCACTGTTTCACAGAACCAAGACTTGTTGG
Source organism: Microtus pennsylvanicus (assembly GCF_037038515.1). Lineage (NCBI taxonomy): Eukaryota > Metazoa > Chordata > Mammalia > Rodentia > Cricetidae > Microtus > Microtus pennsylvanicus. The sequence goes on from NC_134587.1 coordinate 19,592,609, forward strand.
GTCAGGCTTCAACCAGAATTCCTGAGCTCAGTCATTCTAGTTCTTCAGCTTAAATTATACAAGCAAATGTGTGTGTGCATATGTGTGTACGTGAGAATGTGTGTGTGAGTGTGTACATATGTGTGTACGTGAGAATGTGTGTGAGTGTGTGTGTATGTGTGTACGTGAGAATGTGTGTGAGTGTGTGTGTATGTGTGTACGTGAGAATGTGTGTGTGCGTATGTGTGTACGTGGGAATGTATGTGAGTGTGTGTGTATGTGTGTACGTGAGAATGTGTGTGTGCATATGTGTGTATGTGAGAATGTGTGTGTGAGTGCGTGCATATGTGTGTATGTGAGAACGTGCGCACACGTATGTGTATATGTGAGAATGTGCGTATGTGTGTACGTGAGAATGTGTGTGTGCGTGTGTGTGCGTATGTGTGCATGTGAGAATGTGTGTGTGAGTGTGGTTTTTTTTTTGTTTTGTTTTTTGAGACAGGGTTTCTCTGTGTAGCTTTGATGCCTGTCCTGGAACTAGCTCTTGTAGACCACGATGTTCTCAAACTCACAGAGATCTGCCTGCCTCTGTCTTTCGAGTGCTGGGATTAAAGGCGTGCCCCACCACTGCCCGGTGTGTATATTTTTGAGACAGGGTTTCTCTGTGTAACTCTAGCTGTATTGGAACTTGCTCTGTAGAACTTCTGCCTCCAGCTCAGAGGTCCACCTGCCTCTGCCTCTTGAGTGCTGGGATAAAGGTGTGTGCTGCCTCTGCCACCACCACCCAGCTGGCAAATATACTCTTTGAACAAAACTAAGGGAGGAAGATTATCTTATAATCTTACAATTCTGACCTTTTCTCTTGTAGCTTCTTCCAAATAAATGAAATATTTAGTTTCAATCATGTAGTTTTGTGTTCTATATTTTTGTTCATGTTCTATAATAATCATTTATAATAACCGAAAAATAGTCATTGGGTGGCTATTCCACACTTTAACTGCCTTCCCTTTACTAAGTTATTTTTAGCCTATTGTCCTTTTTAAAAAAGACTCCCTAAATGAATCGTCAAGTTATATTTGGTCTTTTTTATTTCATTAAAAACAGTTTCTGTCTCATATTTTCTTTTTACGAGTACCTTATGCTGGTGTCTTATATTCTAAATTTTATAAGGTTAACATAGCTATTGGAATTACATTAGTTATTACTTTAAAAGCAGTACTCAAACCTAGAGACTTTCAGAATCACGTAGGTTGTTTATCTCTTGGTTCCATAGACAGATATTCTAATTAGGTTGATCTGGGGTGTAGGAGAGGCGTTCTCATGTTGAGGAACGGAGACTCCACGTAGGTGAACACTTTCTAGGGAATGTAGGCTGTCTCAACTGTTAGCAGGGTTAACCATAGAACGCTGGAGGTCTGCATTCAGACACAAATATAAAAAGCAGTCCCATGATTCCTGTAACTATAAGTTTAAAGTCTAGCTTGGCTCAATCCCCGCACTCACCAGACAGTGGCGAGAATGGGAAGAGAGGAAAAAATGAACTTCTAGTTCTGAGCTGGAAGACAGAAGGGGGAGGAGGCCTGCCTCCATGTTTGGATAATGATGAGGGCACAAGGAAAAAAAATGTGAAGAGGACCTGGAGATGATGAGGATCATGTGGTCTCAGGGCTCGCTTGGTGGTTTCAATAATAACCGAGTAATCAATATACATCTGATTGCTTTATAGTCTGGTGAATCTAGAGGCTTACACCTACCATCAGTTATCTCCTCCCACAAAGAAAATCAGCGTTTCACCTTATCAGAATAAAATACCTGTATGCTTATCACGCGTCCCCCACAAGCATCAGAGAATGGAAGTAGGATTAGAACTCCGTGTGCTTGTATGTTCTCTTCTCCTATTTGAGAGTGTCCGTCATGAAACCCAGAGCAGTTGTCAAACTGTTCTTTTCCCTCTATTTCTCAAAATAAGCACTAAGTGGGCAGATGTCATTCCTGTTTTATAATCGCAGAGAAAGGAACACTGGAAAGTGGAGTTCTTTGCGGGTAGTCTTACATCAGCTAATCGAGCTCTTTTATGGAATTCTTGCAGGGCTGAGGTCATACATTTTTTTTTTTTTAGCCTTTGCAAATGTTACAGTAGGATTAGCCTGGCTGGGTGACAATTTTCTGTGGGTCTCTGACATTTCTGCATGCCTCAGGAATTGCTGGAAGCATTTCCAGAGTGGTTTGTACAGCAAACAGGGTTGATAGGCAGAGTTGGGAGTCTCAGGGGCCTACAACACGCATGCTTGCTGTACAGTAGAAAAGGCTAGAACTCCTGAAGTTTAGCATTGTTTACTTGAGATGCAGGCCACTTCATAGGCAACCATGTTTGGGGAGTGTGTTTATGCGGTCTCCGTAGGACTCAAGGGCAGGAAAGAACTGACCAAACAAACACATGCCCACACAAACATTACTACTTATATGGCCTCCTGACAATTAGTTATAAAATTTGTTATCTTTGACCTAAGATGTCATCCGTCAGCAATACCCATGAAATTGTGGCAAGTAGAAAGTAGAAAAAAGACAAGATCTCCTAAGTAAATTGGGAGCATGGGGACCTTGGGGGAGGGCTGAAGGGGGAGGGGAGAGGCAGGGAAGGGAACAGAGAAAAATGTAAAACTCAATAAAAATCAATAAAAAAAATAAAAGAGAAAAAAAGAAAAGTAGAGTTCAATTTAAGTTTGTGGAATAGAAGTGTGATCAAATAATACCCAGTAGACTCTAGGTCCTTATATCCAAATGTATGACATTTGGAAGAGATAAGAGAAGCCAAATATTTTCTTGGGTTAAAAAAAGAAACATTTTTTTGAGGCGAATAATTGTTTTTTATTGAGCTCTTATTCTGCAAGGGGACTAAGAAAAAAATAATTTGCGAATAAAGCTCCATTTATTGTTTCAACAGTGACTGTGACCACATTGCATTTTGTACCTTGTTCTTCTCATTCTCTTTGACTCTTTTTCACTAATAAAATCAGGTGACCATGTTCAGAGCGTTGCACAGAACATTTTAAGGTTACATGTTCCAGGGCAGTAGCTTGATACGGAGTTTAAGGAAAGAAATATTAAAAAAAATATTAAAGTACCTGCATAGAGCGAGGAAAACAAAAAGATACCTATAGGCTTTACGCTTATGCCTCCTTTGTTTTCTTTCCCCTAGCGTTCCCCTTCCCTGTGTCAGGCTCTCAAGGTAAAATCGACCAGCCAATGCTTGCTTAACCGCCACGCTCACATTCCAAGACTATGTAAATGACAATAAAACACTGGCAGTATGTGCAGATTCTCTCGCATACTAGATTCAGAAAAGAAAATATGGTCTGTCTTGACTCTCGCTGCTGTCAAGTGTTTAAATTGTCCTTCCAGCATAGATTTAAAACACATTGTCATTGCAATGTTACCAAACAGTGAGCAAGTCAATGGATCTGAGACCACACAATGATTGACATTTTATAAGTCAAACAGAGAGATATGGAACCTCGCTCCGTGACTGCTGTTTCCAGCTCCGAGGGCTGCTGATACAGTTTTTGACAGTGTGGAGAGATGTGCAATGTTGGTTCATAACCACAAGCTGTGGAGTCAGAAGGTAGCCTTAACTTGGTGGCTTGGCACACGTTGCTTTCTGAAATGGGAGCGCAGTGAGGCTAAGATCAACACTGTCACCAACACATTTTCATGCAGTTGTTCTTCGCTGTGAATGTGTGTATGGTGTGTGTGTGTGTGTGTGTGTGTGTGTGTATGTGTATGGTGCGTGTATGTGTCGGGGGGAGTGTTTTGATTGTATAATTCGCTGGTTTTTAAACCTTATTTAGGAAAGCTAGGCATATCTTAGAAACATATTTATGTGGGAACACTTATAGGTTACAGAGCAAGGCTAGGGGAAGCCGTAGGCCCGTGGGTTCACAGTAACACATGGGTGAGCAAGGTTCTTGTTCATAATTAAAATCCTTGACCGAGGCTTTTCTGTTTGTTTGTTTATAAGTCATCGGCTTCACCTAAGATTCAAATTAAAAAGTTAAGTTTGCACCTGAAGCAAAAGGACAGACAGATCTTAAAATCGTGTTCTACCCCAATAGCTGCCCCATTCATGTCTCAAATGAATTAGGGAAGAATATTTTACTCGTGCCTCGATCCTGAGGCACTATAGAAAACAGAAACTGTAATTTTTAAAATATGTGTCTCATAAGCATGGTTCAGTGTCCCTCAAAAAATGTGTTGCTACCTTTTTATCAAATGAGAAGAATGAATGAATATCAATAGCTTAATCTCAGTGGGACTATTAAAGAGCTTTTCAGGTTCCCTGGGTCTTGTTTACGGAGATTATTCTTTCTATCGACGTTATTTGCATCTCTAATGCTTATATCCCATCTTATACATCTTTTCCCCCCAATTAATCTTACCACAGTTCAAAAATCCTCATAAAATAGAAGGTTATCCACCGAAGACTGCTTCCTGACCCTCATTCCCGCAATAAGCATCCCTGGCAATAATTTTAACTTCCCCAAAGAGTTATTATATAGAATTCCGATTATTTAGGTGGAGAAAGAAGAGAACAACATGATCAATGAAATTAAAGCTTTTGCATAATTAAGGAAAAAGCACCTTTTGCCTGGCACAACTTCAATCTTCATTCCCACCAGCTGCTAAGTCATTTTCATATCCCTGGCCGCTTTCTCCAAGCACAAACACACCTGTTCTCCCAGCTCAGCATCCATTTTACGCTGGCGCCTTGCGTGCAGGAGATGGGAGTGGGTTTGACTTGCATCAGAGAGCTGAATAATCTCCTTGATTCTGAGATGGCAGTAGTCCACTTTGGCAGGGGTAGGCAGCTGAGCACTGGCCAACTTCAGATTTTTTTTCTCCTGAGATTCAGAGCAGGACAGGCCACTTAGCAAACCATTTGGAGGATCATTACACATTTTGCGTTTCTTCTCTGGTCCACTTATTGCTATATTAATCTACAAAACGGCCTCTGGCCTACTTGTGCCTTATGCAATGGCTAGAGATTAGGACCCGGGTGGCTAGATCATAACCAACCAGTCATGTGCTTCTAAGTTCATCGCAGATGAAACTGTCAACAGATTGGGTGACCAGCAGCCAAAATGACAACGCTTGCCCTGGCACTTAAGGAAGAAACTCGATCTAATGCGTAAAGTCTGCACAGTGTACACATAAATGTGCAAAACACAAAGGCAGGTGGCAGAGCTTAAGATGAAGCGAGGCCAGTGTCAGAGTAATTGGTGTACTGACTGGCAGTATTTGCCGAAAGTAAGGGTTACTCACTCTCCTGCCGGGCTTTTAGGCTTCCGTTAGGTAGAGATGAATATTCGACTCCACGGTTTCAGTGTGGAGTCTGCTTAATATGCGTCCCCACAGGATGCTCAGGAGAGACTGACTCATTTTTTATTTTTTTTTTTAATGGAAGTTGCTTGTAGTCTCTACCCCAAGATGATTTCCAACCGTTTCCAAAAGAATGGTGTCATTCTGAGGATGTCTCTCCATTGTTCTAATTCGTATCCCTTCCATCTGGCTGGTAACATTACTCATCTTAATTAGTAGAATGCCACGCTGTCTGGTTCTCCTCTGCCAGCAAGTCATTCAGTTCTGAAATAACTTCTTCACCTCTACCGCGTAGTTCAGTATTCGCAACAGGAAAACAGTAACCTAGCACATTCTCCCCTTAGCAGGGAAAAATGAAACCATCCCCAGCAATGCTAATTAAGTGGGGGTTAGCATTAGCTCTAACTGAAATCACCTCTCCTGAGACTTCCCAGCGTAGACCCGGGGTGTCATAAACTAGGAAGCCACACTCCCTCTCAATTAGCATCCATTTATTTGGGAACAACACCAGGCAGCAATAAACAGGTACAACCTGTTCTTTTCTCTCATAGTCTGCCCAGCAGCAGCCTGCTCATTGGAAGGCTTCAGAAGCAGCTTCTTCCTCTCCGTGTTAATCCTAATTGGGCAAGGTAAAGTTTCTCCCTAGGCATTTCCCCTGTCAAATCTAAGGTGCCTTTTCCAGTGTGGAGCTGAAAAAGCAGTGAGCTGGCCGTGGAAACAGTTTACATCCGGAGGAAGAATAAGCCACCCTTGAAGTAAAGTGGCTTTGACCAGAGGTGACTGAACCCCAAAAGCAAGCTGGTAGTGTAGTGGATGATGCGAGGCATGACCTGATTCTGGTAGGTTCTCCAATCAGGCCTTTAAAGAAAATCCATTTTTATCTCTGCTGTAATACTTCCACCTACCAGCTCTAAACCCTCCTAATGTCTATTGCAGATCAGCCAGGGCTCCCATTACTGAGACTTTCTGATCTTCCTCCTTCATTGCTTTGAACCGATGGTACATAAACGATAATCGTACTCTATTGCTTCATCTATGGTGTTCACTTAGCCACCCCATTGGTGAAATCATTGGAACCATAGGTGGAACTTTAATACTGTGCTTCCCTATTTTCATTTCACAAACATTAAGCACCAACAGAGAACATTTTTTTTTGTTTTTAAATTGATAGTTTAAAACTATATGTTTCTCGTATACAATATGATATCTTGGAGCATACACACACGGAGTAGTTAAATGTAGGTAATTAACAAATGTGTCACCTCACACAGTTATTTTTGCAATAAGAATACTTAACACCCCTTACATTTGCATTTTTAAGAATATATTATAACGAAGAATCATTAGCTATAGCTACCATACTTGAGATTATTCCTCCCAACTCTGCTTTTCTAACTTTCAAACAATTCCTTGCCCTCCTCCAACTAACTCAGCCTCTTGGAGCCACCATTCTACTCTCTATTTCTGTAGAACCAGCTTTTTAAAAGAGTTCATAAATGAGATCCCTGGGTACTTGTTTATCTGTTTTAACCTTATCATTAATGTTTTCTACGTGTACTCATATCACAAATGGCAGGATTTCATTAGTTGTGGCTGAAGAGTGTAGCACTCGTACGTATATGTTCCATTTTCTTTATTCACTCTTTGCTTAGTAGACAATGAAGTTGATTTTTTTTTTATCTTGGCTGTTGTGAACCATGCTGCAACAAATGCAGGCATGCAGGTGTCTCATCTGTATACTGACCACATTGGCTTTAATGTAGACCCAGCCGTGGGGTGCTCGGTCTCATCTGTATACTGACTGCGTTTGCTTTAATAGAGATCTCATGGGACGCTCGACCACATCTGTATACTGACTGCATTGGCTTTCCTGTAGATCCAGCAGTGGGACTCTCAGTCACATGATAGTTCTATTTTAAATAGTCTGAGGAATCACCATGGTGTTTTCCATAAAGACTGCACTAATTTACATTCCCACCAACGGTGTGGAAGTTTTTGCTTTCTCTTCCTAGTCTTTGTCAACTATAAAAAGCAGTGTTTTTTTTCTTTGAACAAAGAAAATAGCTTATAACCCATCTACTTATGTGCATCAAGCCCTCGTGGGCCAGTGCTCCAACTGTGCAGATCATTTCCAAATAATAGAAGCAGCACACTTTATACTGTCTGGATAAGGTCATCTTGGCAAATTCAGCTCAAATATAGAAACCTTCTATTTTTCTCATTATGCACATCAGAGCTAGACTTTTAATAAATAATAAATGAGAGAGATGGGAAGAAAAAATATTCAAAGGAAATATCAACAACATTAAGCATTTTTCAGATCCCATCTGTTGCATTGCAGAGAGCCCTAATAAGAGCTCTTAAAAATTTAAATAGCACCTTTCAAAGAAAGAAGTTGGCCATTACTAATCTTACTTCTCTTCACAGCATTTCTTTTTTAATGATGAACGCTTAAGATGGGTATTACTATCTATGTATTACAAACAAAAATACCTTGGCAAGGAATTTAGTGATGAAGCAAGCGCAGATTCAGCCAGGGCAGGGACAGGAATGTTTGCCATATGTTGTAGTTGTGGAACTCTCTACTTATGCTGTAAACTAAAGATCTCAGGGAATCTAAAATTTAATGATTGCCTTAGTTAAGGTTTCTATTTCTGTGAAGAGACACCATGATCATGGCAACTCTTATAAAGGAAAACATAGAATTGAGGTGGTGGCTCACAATTTCCGAAGTTTAGCCCATTATCACCATGACAGGGAGCTTGGTGGCAGACGTGGTGCTGGTGAGGATCTGAGAATTCTACATCTTTGATCCTCAGGCAACAGGAAGAGATCTGAGACACCAGGTAGAATCTTGAGCATGGGAGACTTTAAACCAGGCTTCATAGTGACACACTTCCTCCAACAAGGCCGCATCTCCTAATAGTGTCACTACCTTTGGAGAACATTTTCTTTCAGTCTATTACATGATCTAGTAAGTGCTGACCATAACCTTGTGGAAAGGTCAGATTCTCTCTCTAAGGGTATGCTGCCTATATGCATAGTAGTGTGTGTTCTTTGTAAGTGCCTTAATAAATATCTTTTGTTTAGGTGAGAGCACTTACAGGTTTTCCTCTAGCACACACTGACCCCTTTGATAGAGGTGTGTTCATAATAGCCAGTCTATTCTCATACGTGTGTACATGTATGTGTGTATATAAATACACACAATATATATATGCATGTATGTGTGTTTGCTCACATATGTGTAAATGTGTGTGAACATTTAGGTGTGGAACTTCTTGATAAGCTGGTCAAATAAGAAGCTAAATTAGTTATTAGAACAAACTTGGACAAAATGCAGTAGTAAAATCTGATCAGAGACCAAGGTATGGTCAAGTTCTATTAGCCTTTGCTGCTCTCCCTGAAGTCTGTGTCCTTTTCTGCTAGTGGGACTACTCCCACTGGAGTGGTTTTGAGAGGGTGATATTGAAGTCTGTGCTATTTATGTGTTCTTAGTCTCTGTTGGCTCCTTGGCCTTACATAGCCAGTGTTAGCTGCATACAGCAAACATTAGGTTCTTAGGGACGGTGGCTCTCAAACTTTCTGATTTCAAGACACCTTTAAATTTTGTTGTATTTTTTAATTTACAGGCTGCCTGGTTGTGCATTCAAGGTTACTCTTGAGTTCACAGCCCATAAGGATTGACCATACCGCCTCAGTCTCCCATGTTGCTGGGATTGTAGACATGTATGACCATCCTTGGCACCCTCATGTTCTTGATCATTGCTGAGGAGTCCTCCAAGTGTGTGATTTTTGTTTTATGTTAATATTTACCATAGTAGAAATTAGAGAAACTTAGGCAGTTTATTAATTTATTGAAAAATGACATGTAATAGGGTTAGTGACATAGTAACATAATTATATAGTATGCGGCCATACATATTTTTTTTTACCTTTAAAAAATGAGGAGAGTGACATTGTTTTACATCTTTGCAAAGTTATTTCATGTCTGGCTCACTCGAAGACAGCTGGATTCTTGTGTCTGTTCCTGCATTCAATCTGGTGTGAAATGTTGTTTTGGTTGAAGTGTATTTTTAAAATCTAGCCTCTCCCAGCTATGCAGTTGGAAAAGGGAGGGCCTCCCATTCCTTCCGAGAACCCTCTGTCATAGAGCTGCTTCTGGCTCAACGTACATGTGTTGTAATTCCAGGAAAACTGAAGGATAGCCACAAGATGGTCTTGATCATCTTCACATGTATTGCTTCCAAGCGGGTTTTCTTCGCGAGGTGTTACAGATACGCATTGGGTTAAACTCAGCCAGCACCAAAACTTAAAACACAGCTTCCAGAAGCCTACCTTTATCTGTGCAGTTTGCAGTGGCTTTACATCTCAGAACAGGACAAGCGCAGCAGGTGGTAGAAATTTACACACCGAGACTCCTGTTTTTACTTTCTTTTCTACCACTGATTCCCACATACTCAGGAAACTCCCTCTTGCTTATGGCAGAATAGACTGGCTACAGCAATAACATACACCTTTATCTCTACAGGTTCAAAGCAGTCTCCTTAGCAACTACACAACCTTTTCTATGAAGTCCTCTAATGAAGAAGTCAAACAGATAAATCTCTCAAGAGCTTGACAACCAACACTATGAACTATCTTCTATGTTCCAGTCACTGGATGGCAGTGAGGAACAGAGTGCAGTCCAGAGTCTCTTTTTGTAGGTTGTTTTTCTTTTTTCTGCTAAGACTTTGTAACTCTGGCTGGCCTGGGGCTCACAGAGAACTTCCCAAGTGACGGGCGTTGTAGGTGAATTGTTGAGAAGATTGTGTATCTGTAGATTTCATGTAAGGGGGATCAGAGATTTTTCTTCTGGTGTTTCATTTGACATGATGCTCTTGTTTTATCCATATTTTGGCATATGGCACACATTTCTTCCTTTTAAACTGAGTGAGAAGCCATTGTGTGCATACTTGATTTTGTTTACCCACTCTTTTTGCTGACCCATGGGGACACGTTTGCGTCCATCCTTTGGATGTTGTGAATGCTGCTATGAACACAATCTAAAATTTCTCCTTAAAACTACTTTTAATTCTTCTGGTTATCCATCCTGTGAGTTTGAGATTCTTGGTTCATATGGTAGTTCTATTTTGAATTGCAGTTTTTTTTTTTTACTCTTTACTCTGTGGGGAGCCTACCACCAAAATAATCCTAAGGAGATGTATTCTTTTTTATAAATGCCCAGCCTTAGCTTAGCTTATTTCTAACCAGCTTTTCTTAACTTATTATCCCATCTACCTTATGCCTTTGGGCTTTTCCCTTTTTCTATTTCTGTATATCTTTTCTTCCCTTCTTATTTTGTGTCTGGCTGTGTGACTGGCTCCTGGTATCCTCCTCTCCTCCTTTTCTGCTTTCCTCCTCTTCCTACTCATTTTTTCTGCATGCCAGCCCCATCTATCCTTTCTCCTGCCTTGCTATTGGTGGTTCAGCTCTTTATTACACCAATCAGGAACTTTAGGCAGGCAAAGTGACATAGGTTCACCGAGCTAAACAAATGCAATGTGAAAGGATGCGATACTTCTTTGCATCATTAAACGTATCATTAAACAAATATTCCACAGCATAAAAGGAATGTAACATGTCATTAAAAGATATTCCATAACATATAATTTTTAAAGGAACTGCCTTAGAAGTGGCACCATTTTATAGTTCCACCATTCTTATCAGAGTACAAAAAGTTTTCCAATTCTCCACATTCTCACTAACACATTATTCTACTCCAATTGCGCCAACTTGTGAGATAATAGCTCATGCTGGTTTTAATTTGCATTTCACTGTGATATTTGTGATACTGAACATTATTTTAGATTCCTAATGGCCATTTGCGTATCTCTTTTGGAGAAAATCTATCCAACTCCCTTGCCTGGCATCCTCTTTTTCCTTCGATGACATTCATCCCCACCTTGGGAGAGGTCTTCCTATCCTGACTCAGAACATTTCTACAGTTGTAGTCTGATTGGTCCCGTATTGTGGGTTTTTTATAAATCCTTTTATGACTGACTTTTTGGAAGTTCACTTTCATAAAAAAAAAATCAGTATATGCAAAAACAGTAACTTATTTTAAACTATTATCTTCCTACTTTCTGACTCAAAAAGTAAGGGATTTCCTAGTTTAAGATTCTTTGTACAGGGAGATTCTCTCAAAGCAATGTATGAGTCCAATAGATGGATGTCTTAGCCACATTCATTTCCACGCTACTCTGCCCTGCTTAACTTCCATTTCCTTTCTGTATTTCTACTTTAAGACCTAGCCATTTTAATTTGAAAGAGAGAGTGGGGGAAGGGAAGGGAGAGAGAGAGAGAGAGAGAGAGAGAGACAGACAGAGAGAGACAGACAGAGAGAGAGAGAGAGACAGAGAGAGAGAGAGACAGAGAGAGAGAGACAGAGAGAGAGAGAACTCTACACCCAGTCCCATCATGGGAGCTTTACCAGTAGGGTTGATACTTGGTTTCCTCATGTCTGGTAACAGTCCTTTATACTATTTTTAAAATATAATTTTAAGAATCATTTGCTGTTAAAACTTCTCAATGGTTTTTGTCTACAATAACATATCTACTTTCCTTGGTGTAGTACATAAGATTATTTATCATCAGAACCTTGACAGCTGATTTGTGTCTTTACTCTCCTCTGAATATCGTTATATTTTTATTCATTTATTATTCATTTTTTAGCTCCATAACATTTCCCTTCTCTTTCCCTGGTAAATCTCTTAAGACAAGTGGTCTTTACAATTGTCTTTTTTTACTGAAATTTAGTCAACAAAGCTTATACAAATGTTCAAAAAATCCAAAAAACCTGAAACTTGACGGGTTTCTGGTCACAGCATTTCAGATATGGGTTACTTAACCTCTAGTCCAATTTGAATCTTAGTAATTCACACAGTTTATAACATAAAACAGTCTTGATAGACATTTGTTTGATAAAGATTAATAATCACTTTGAATTGATTGTAATATTTTTAACTTTATTATGTTAGCGTTTGCTTAAGCTGGAATATGTATTTGGTATTTAAATTTGGATTTTCTGAAGCATGGATATATGTCTATGTATATGAACATATGTATATGTATACATATATATGTCTATGTGTACATATATATATATATACACATCTAGAACTTACAAAGAAATATTAGTACAGGGACATGTGACAATTAGAGCAAGCTCGTTTGTCCTTAAATCAACACTGGAAACTAGTACAATTTAAAAATGGAAAGAAATTAAATCATGTGGTTCAAACCTCAAAGAGATTTGTAATCTGCTTACAATTCTATAGCAGAGTTTTGACAACATGTTCTAAACAGTTAGGAATTAGACTGAAGGGGGAATCAGTCTATAGCTGATATCGGCCCTATGCACTTGTGTGGAACTGTACTGCTGTTTTTACTGCCAAGTTTTAAAACATTTTCAAATGGTTTGCTGTTACTGTTATTGTTGTTATTGTTTTGAGACAGGGTCTCCTTGTATATCTTTGGTTAGTCTGGGACTCTTTATCACACCAGGTAAGACTTGAACTCCCAGAGACTCACCTGCTTCTGCCTCCTGAACACTGGGATTGAACCTGTGTGCCATCAGTCCTGACCCATTGTCTTCTTCTTGTTGTTGTTTCAAACTAACAATCTCGGAATTTAATAACCAGGAGGCATTAATATCTTGGCATTGAAGAGCTCCCCTGATTCTGTCATGACTTAACGTGCTGAACAAAACATGGCAGAATCAAATAACTCTGCATTGTCTTTTCAAGGTTATTTCTTTAAAACAGAGTATTTGTTTAGGACTTCACTCCCACTCTGATGGCAACTGACCACCAGGACACATTCTGGTTGCCAAGGTTCAGAAACCCTTCACAGCTACCTCCTCCAGATGTTCCAGAATTCAGTTCCTCAGTCAGGAACAGTTTAGCATGCAAAAGTACCACTTCTCTTCTTTCATGGCTGTGCCAGAGCTGCTCAGCCAGCCTCATTTCCTGCTTGCTGGCCTGTATCTGTGTCTTTGACAGCCAGTTCTTGACGGGCCTGGGAATTGTTTGCAGATGTTTTTGTCCCAGCAGTACCTTAACACCCAGTTCTCACGTTTATTTTCTCTCCTGCTTTTCTTCTTGTCTGGGGATGTGTTTTCTACAATCACAGTTCGGGTTTTGTTGCATACAGTTTCTTTCTCTTCCCAGCTTTCTCTTCGATAAGCCAGAAAACTGAAGATCTGCAGGGCTTGAGTATTGACATGAGATTTGGGAATTTGGTCATCTGAGTAGGTGCTGATTCTAAATGAGTAAAACCATGCGACAGGAGTCTGTGTCTTCGTCATGGGGGTTTGTTGTCATCTGACACCTGGGTTTGTTTACCATTGCAGAGAGATTATTTGTGAGCGAAAACTCTGAAAAACATAGCATACCCTCCAATGTCTACTTGGGATATTATGTTATATTAGCTACGGCTATTAAATTTCTGTGGTCAGTTACATGGATGAAGTTTTGCCATGTTATAATGATCATCCCTTCATCTAGGTCAGCCAAGCACCTAGTTAAATCCAGTCTAATTCCACTTTTACTGAACTGATGAAGAGGTGTGTATAATGCCCAAAATAGCCTGGAAGTTTAACTTCGCTACTTCGTGGGGGAAGTCTCCTGTTTGTCTTGCTGATGGCACCTGCGTGATTCATCCCGAGCAGATGTTGTCCTTCATCATCCCATAACGTGTCATTTCTGCACTCTCTTTTCATAGTTCTGGAAGCAAAATCTATTTCATCCCCTCACTGGGATATTGTTGATGACAGCTGAAATACCTAAATAGGTACCTTTAGATTTCACATGAACACAGAGATGGACGGATTTCTCCAGATTGAGCCAGCAGGGAATGAAACAAAAGGCAGGCAGAGCAAGGAGTTAAGACTAGTTTTGATAACATCCCCCCCCCTCCGAGCTTTGATAAGGCTCGGTAATATACTGTCAAACTACCCCGGGGCTGAGAGGCAGATGACTCTTCTCTGTCCCTGGCAAGAGCACCCACTTTTGCCTGAGGAAAGAGTTTTCTTACACTGTTATAAAAAAAACAAAACAAAACTGTGAGCTCTTTGCTATTAGCTATACGGAGACAGTGTGCTAGCTTCTCACCAGGTATATTTATCTAGATAGATGAGGGGCTCCCCTCACCCCTTGTTTTCTTGGCCATTCTAATTCAGTGGGAGAGAGATACAATTCAGGTAGTCCATAGTTCTAGAACATGGATTTGAAAGCCTCTGCCAGTGCAGAGGTTATGTGAGTGGATGATTTTCACTTTGAGGTCTGAAATCTGAAGTGCATCCAGGGAGTATTGAACAAGGTGCATGTGTGAAGTGACGTGTGATGTTTAGGAGGTGGTGGTAAGGACTGTTCCTAATTGGAAGGTGAAGGTCCCTCGAAAGATATTCTATCAGAAAGGTAACTGCTGCTTGGCCAAGTGATACATGGCTGAAATCTCAGCACTGGTAGGTAGGGACAGATCAAGACTGAGTATGAAATTCATCTCTCTACAATAGCCTGAGTACGTGGCGCCCTGTCTTAAAAACAAAACGATTAACAAGCAAACAAAAGCCATGGCCGATGAACACCTATCCGTAGGCAGACTTAGTTTTCGGTCTCTACTTCTGTAGAAGATAAAGAGATTGGTGGGGGGGATGAGGGGTTTTGGTTATGGTTTTCTCTCATATGTAGAGTTTTCTTCAGTATGAAATGCCCACTGGCATTTGACTTTGAAGGATTATGAAGCAATTTCAAGGCATCACATGTGACATGGAACCTGTACATCACCTTTCACAAAGATGAAGGGGAGGATACGATTGAAACCTCTCTGTTTCCTTCTCCCTTTGTCCCCAATCTCACCTGTCTGGTGTCTGGGAAGGTTGAAGAAGATGGGGATGCTCAAGAAGAGCTAGTTCAGCATTCACCCCCCTCCCCATCTCCTACCTTTGGATCTGTGCCCAGTTCTGGAGAACAGTGCTAAGAAAATGCCAAGGCCATGAGAGGTACTCAGGAAGCAGAAAGTACTGAGAAGGTCAAGAATCCTTTTAAAGTTGCAAGTATTTTAGGGACATCTGCTGAAAATATTTTTTTTAAACTGTGATATTCCTATTTTTTTTCACTTTAGGGCAATGCAATTTTATGAGTCACTAAATACATATTTTGACATCTGGCGTCACTTATTTTTGAATGCTGTAAATTCCCATCATAAGAGTTGCCTCCTCTCAGTCTTCTGATAGTGCAATTTCATGACCGTTTAGATTTAGATGTCAGGACTTAATTCCTTAAGTCTCAGTTCCCTATTAATTTTCTAGCCCAGGGTAAGACATGGGGGCAAGAAGTGATAATGTTTTGGCTTTGCTTTATTTCGTAATTTTTATCCTGCCCATTTCATTCAGAAATTCTTATATTTAGCAGTGTTTAGATGTGACTTCTTAACGGATTCAAAGATTTGCTTGATTTAAAAATTCATTCTGACATCTCCAGTCTCAACCTCAGCTATCAGTTTTAGAACCCAGGCGCATGTGAAATTCTGAGATTCCTTATTTTGAATGTGTTGCTTTTCTTCTCTTTTGTAGAGGAACAAATTTCACACTGGCATAAGGTAACAACTGTTCTTTTTTTATGAAACCATTTTAAAAATTCTAAACTAAACATTTATGATCATAAAAATATTAGCAATAAGAATTGTTCTCATGGCTGCATGATGAAGATGCCTGTAATTTCACATTACAGATCATTCATTGACAGGTAAGAAGGGCACTGGAGCATAATTCTTTGTTTTGGATCACGCCCTCCCTCCCCACCACTCCCTTCGTGACTGTTTCACCTGACTCTCTTGGATCCATGTCCTTTTATTGAAGTCTTGGTTCTGTATCTGGAGACTCACGCTGTGGCTTATGAACTGCTACATCAAAAGCATCAACAGAAGGAGAAAATTACAAACTCTAATACCACAGGCAGACTGGTAACCTAGAATGCCTGTATCTTTTTGTTGCTGGGTGGTGGTGGTACACGCCCTTAATCCCAGCACTCTGGAGGCAGAGGCAGGCAGATCTCTGTGAGTTTGAGGCCAGCCTTATCTATAAGAGCTAGTTCCAGAACAGACACCAAAGCTGCAGAGAAATCTTGCCTCAGAAAAACAAAACAAACAAAAAATATCTGTATCTTTTTTTTTAAAAAAAACTGTTTTAATGTTTTTAATTGATGCCAGTGTGTATGTAAGTGCCAGTGCTCAAAGACATCAGAGGCTCAGATACCCCTGGAGCTGGAGTGATAGGTGACTACCAGCTGTCTAACCAGAGTGTTGAAAGCCAAACTCGGGCCCATGGCAAGGGCAGTACAAGTTCTGAACGGCTGGGCCATCTCTCCAGCTCTATCCCTTTCTCTGTTCTATCTCTTTCTCTCCTCTCTCTTTAAAATTATTTTTTAAACTTTAATTTTATGTGCATTTGGTGTTTTGCCTGCATGTGCATCTGTGTGAGGGTGTTGGATCCTCTGAAACTGGAGTTACAGACAGTTGTGTGTGTTGTGAATTGAATTGGGGTCCTCTGGAAGAGCAGCCCCTGTTCTTAACCTGTGAACCGTCACTCCAGCCCCTCTCACATACCTCTTTTCTCAAATTTTATAAATAACCCTGGTCATATTTTCACCGAAACCTACTCATCCTCCCACGGCAGAAGGACTTAGAAAGAGAACAGCGTAACACCATCAGACAGCTTTGAGGAAGTTCACAAGGAAGGTGCTGGGCTGAGTTTGCGATCACGTGACCAAGAGTTTACGATAATGTCCGCGTTCTCTAAAAACTACTTTAACTAATGAAGCAGGAGGCGTGTGATAGGATCCCTGCGGATGTATGTGTGTGCTTAGGAATTTAGCTCAAGAGCTGCTAGGCACACTTTGGCAGCTAAGATGCTGATGGAGTCCTACCTAGTTGCGTTATCCCTTAGCTGACACTGTGTGTTTGGGGTGACTTACTCTGTCTCACAGGAAAACCCCTTGGAATACCCATGGGAAAAAGAATGAACTGAAACAAGCTAGAACTTTCTACAACAACCCGAGAACTCGGATAGAAGCAGCTACCCTAAACTGCTGGTGTTGCCGGCAACCGACTTTCTAGAGTAGATTAAGTAAGACACATTTTATCATAGCTCACTTATTTTTATTTATTTGTTTGTTTGTTTCTTCATTCATTCGTTCATTTATTCAGTTTGTATGTGAGCACGGCATGTGCCAGGAGCTTGTGTGGAGGTGAGAGGACAGCTTTGAGGGGGTCGCTTCTCTTCGTCATGTGGGCGCAGGCAGGAAACTCAGGTTCTCAGGTTTGGTAACAGGTAACTTTACCCTCTGAGCCATCTGGATAGCCCCTAAGAGCCATTTTAGAAGGAGTAAGGTGGCATTTAATTTTTGTTCTCTTCTCTTTCACTTTTGACTTTTGGAACTGACGAGGAAGGCGTCAGCAGCGGCCAGCCTAGACCAGGTTCTATACTTTGGAATCCTAATAAGTTACTTTGACAAGGAAATTCAACGTGTTTCTCTGAGGGTTAAGAAGACTTATTTTCCTGAGTTCTCTACAGAGGACATCTTCCTCAGGTGGCCTGTCTTTGGCTGGAGGTGGAAGTTAGGAAAAGAGGCACCACTTTGGGGGGCAATGTGTAACTGAATCAGAGTGACTTTGGGGTTTTATTTTCAAGACTGGTTCTGTGCCAGTCACGGGTTGTCATTCTCCCTAACGTCAGCTATATTATCAGTCCTAGAGAATTTGATTAAAATATTGGAATAGGTTTTCATTTTATTGCTGGCATCTGGACATCTGCTACCCAGGCAGGCACGTCATAATGAACACTGTATTGATTAATTCTGGCAATACCCCACAGCAATCACTAGCTCTCCTTTAAATTAGAGCTCACCATGTAGCTGAAAAAAATTAATAGGAGCGGGAACAGCAAATGAAAAAAAAAGGGGGGGGGAGGCCAACTTGAAATTCTGATTTAAATGTCTAGTATATTGAAGCTGAGGAGAAGATGTAAAATTAAGAAAGTTACAAGCAGGAAATGGCAAACACCAGCTGAGGCGACAGGGAATGCCATATGTTATATGTTCTTCATGCTTTTTTTTCCCCTTCTGCTTTTTTCAAAAAAGACTATATATAAAATACACACATTATATATATATACATGCATACATTACCCTGGCACATGTATCATTAAGGATCTCCTTGGAAAGACAAGTTGATATATTTATTTTTTTGGAAACAAAAATTCGGAGTTATTTTCTGCAGCATCAGGTTTGCATTTATACCAGTAATCCCATGACTCTATTCATTGTTGAGGATTTAAAATTCCAGTCAGTTTTCTTTTAGATTTCCTGTTGGATTTCATCTATCCAAGTGCTGAGCTCTGCTGTCTCCCTGTGTTTCTGTTGATGAACATCCAAGGAATAGTTCTGAAGCCTGTTCCAATCTATTCTTCCCACAATATTTGTTTAACACCGGATAAACAATTGATCACAAAGAATAAACAACAATAGGCTGTTCTTAATGCCTTTGTATCGGGGCCATGAGAATCTAGGCAGTCTTTGTACATTGTACTGGGGCCATGAGAATCTAGGCAGGCTTAGGTGCGCAGGGACGAGCGTGAGTTTGGAGACTTCTGTGACGTGAAGTCAGTTTTAGACATCCAAACTCACTTACCATTATTCTTATTTAGACTTATTTTTAAAGATTGACATTTCCCCCCAATTCGCTGCCCAGTTATAGCTTGTTGTCGTATGCTGCCTGCCGTAAATAATAATCAATAGAGCATTTGAGGAAAGCCTGAAGTTGCTGGTTGTTAAAAAGTCAACAGCTTTGGAAAAAGGAGCAGCAACCATCCTGCCGGCGCAGCTCTCTCGGCCTTAGATGTCTTTGACCTCCCTGGTTTGCTTTCCATATGGCAGAAGCGACTAAAATTTCTCTGCTTGTTCTGCGTTCACGATTTCTCAGAGCTCTTTTGGAGAAAATTAAATGAAAGCCTCTTGGGTTTTTTTTTTTTTCGAGACAGGGTTTCTTCATAGCTTTTTTGGTTCCTATCCTGGAACTAGCTCCTGTAGACCAGGCTGGCCTCGAACTCACAGAGATCCACCTGCCTCTGCCTCCCGAGTGCTGGGATTAAAGGTGTGCGCCACCACTGCCCGGCAAGCCTCTTGGTTATTATCGGTTAACCAATTCACAAAGTTTACAGAAAAGAATTCTCTTCGTTATGAGGCAAACAGCCCAAGGACAGCCTTCTTCCACATCTCAGTTCTCCACCATTTTGCAAAATGCAACCTGCAGGGGCTTCCTCTTGACAGGCAGCAGAAGAGGACTCGAGGAAACCAAGGAAATATAGTTCTTTGCCGTCAAATACATCCATCTGGGGTAATGCTCTTTTGGAAGACTTTTTTTTTTAAATAGGAAGGAAAGATTTTCTAGTTATTAAAAAATGAAGAGTGACCTATTGTGTCACTATAAGCTAAAAGTATACTTCATTAAAAGCTCTAATGAAATTGTTTCTAGAGCGAACCCTGGGAATCTAGAGATCATAAAGGGGAAGAACCATAAAAATCTATTTCCGCAAAGTCACTGATCTTTCCATTATTTTACAAAGTCCAGAGTTGAAGGATTTTTTAGGAAAGTGGAACTTCCTCTTCCTTTCTTCTGTTGTTTTGTTTTTTTTGCTTTGTATTGAAGAATGGGCTTGGATTTGTGAACCTCAGCCTGCCTGGTGCTGGGATTATGTGTGTGTACCATCATGCCTGGCTTCTTTTTCTTAAATAACTTAACTATGTTGGTTGTCTATTGTGTTTCATGAGTAATAAGGGTGGGCTAGGAAAATGAAAGCTTGGAGTAGGGCAGTAATAGCTCTTTAAAAAAATCATAACTGAAGTATTTGTAAATGCAGAATCCCAGGACCGTGTGACTGACAGGTACAGCAGAGCTAGCTAACTCTTTGTCTCAGGCTTCACAGAGAACAGAACAGCTGCCAGAGGTTGGTGCGTTCAGTGTGTTTCTCAGAGTAGAAAAAGGGAAATCTAGAGGAACAAAGGACCACGCCAGGGCAGATGATAAAACGATTAGAACACGGTGAAACCCAAAAGCCTTGTATTATCAAAACAACTAAATGAGACAAAAAAAATTTTGCAGAATGTAAAACAAGGGACAGGTTCTGTAAAGACTTAGATGTGTCTAAGAAAGGAAGCAGACATTTTTGCAATCTTATCTGAGATGACAGATGAAGCAGACCTGTATCCCTTTATGTCTCTCTCTCTCTCTCCTCCATTTCTTCCTCCACCCACACATCTTGCTAAAGCTGGGCGGTAGAGTTCCTGGGCCCTGAAAATGTAAAATGTTTGTAAAAACACAAAGTGTTTCTGTTGCTCATTTGACCATGATGCTTGCATTTAAGGTGATGTTTAGGTACTGGGAGGTCCGAGAGAGAGAGATAGACAAGAGCAAGGGAAAGGGAAGAAGAGCGTTCACGATTTTGCTATGTTTCCAAGGTGTGGTACCCATATTTTGTTTGCTTTACTTTCTCCTCTTATATATGCTTCCAAATGCACTCATCCCAAGGTGTGAGCTGCTGCTTTTATGCTACTCAGAATCCTATTTTTAATTTAATTTTGAACATTATTTATTTGCTTATTTATTTTGTGTGTGTATGTGTGTGTGTGTGTGTGTGTGTGTGTGTGTGTGTGTGTGTGTGTGTATACATGTGTGCCCCAATGTGCATGTGGAGTCAGCGGACAACTTATGGGAACTGGTTCTCTCTTTCCATCCTGCGAATCCCATGGGTCTAACTCAAGTCACCAGGGATACAGTAAGTCCTTTATCTGCTGAGCCATCTTGCTAGCCTGAGTTTTAGAATTTTTTTTTTTGTTGTTGTTCATGATAGTTTAGTTTCTTTCTCTTTCAATCTTTATTAATCGGAGTTATTTTTTTCAGGCTTTTAAGAATGTCATCGAAATACAAAGCGTACAGTAAGACAGCACATTGAGCTTCCATTGCTCGGAACCACGGTGGATAATTGAGTGAGCTAACCCTACTTGAATGCGGGATAGTCTGAGGGTGGGGATGAGAGAAGGGATAGCTATGTCCCGCAGGGATAGATGAGTAAGGAGTTGAGAACCTGTTCTATAGCTGGAGGATATTGCGACTTGTATGAGGAGAACTAGTTACTAGGTGGGTAGAGCTTGCATTTTATAATTGAGCAGATGACTTCCTTAAAAAGGCTGCGTTAGGGGGGCAGGCTGCAGATTTTTGTGCCATTCATCCTCTTACTGAGAGTCATATAAAAGCAGGTTTACTTTCTATTTTAGAACAAAGGAAACAGAGGGCTTTGACAGACGTACACTGTAATTGTGACCACGTGTGAAGCCCAAATATAGTCCATAACAATATTTCTACCTGCCCCTGCAAGAACTAAGACATTTGGTGAACTACTTTCTAAAATTTCAAATAAATTTTTAAAAATCAGAAAACACATGGAAGTAAGAAGGCAAAGGAATCTTACCTTCCGAATTAGCTGTTGGCAATGTTCTAGAGTATTCATACCTAGTCTTTTTTCTTTCAGTCTAATAAAGCTTCAAGCTATCTTACTTTGGGGAAAGCAGTCATTGAAGAAAGTTTAGGCAATTCAGATAGTATAAGGAAAAAGTCATCCCAAATATCACTAACTTAAAAGATGGTTACTATGAATGTTTGGGTTTATTTCCTTTCTGTATTTGAATGACAACAACCAACAACAGGGAAAAGATTATGGCATGCTTGCCCAAAGATCATGAAAAGTTTATTTCCAAGATCATGCTTGCTTAATCTTATTCTCTTGGGGAGAGAATAGAGAGGTACTACAAGACACTTAACACTTTTAATTTTGCCCTCAGTGCAGGTGATGACTGAAGACAGAAACTTTCTCCACTCTTACTTGCCATCTTAAAGCAAATATTTTCCTTAAAAGAAGATTACCAGGCCAGAAAGGGGAACTAGAGTGGCCAGCTAAGCATTCTGTTTTCAGCAGAGGCCTGGAATATCATGGTATTGGAAGGCTTCTTTGTGAAGCAAGCATTGGGGATCAAGGCACAGCAGAGGCCTTGACCTATGCCTTCTCTTTCTCTGTAAAGAGAAAACCCAAGGGAAATGGAGAGTGGGGAAGAAGCTAGTTGGGAGCTTATAATAACATGAGTGCTTGAAAGTTCCAGTTCTACACATGAAAGCTACATATGAATTGAATGTGTCATGTGGACTTACTACAACTGTCACATGGATGTACCACTTGTGCCTACTCTGAATTGTTTTTTTCTTATTTTTGTTGCAATTTGTAGAACTACTTTCAATAGGAATCTCACAGTGACATTTTCTAAATACACCTTACAAAGAAACCTTGTTGTTTTTCATTGCCTTGCAAAATCTGGTTAGTAAAACTACTTAGCCTAATTGCTGCACCAGCTAGCCATGGGGAAAGAACGTCCTAAATTGAGCTGGGATTCCCATACATCAGACCCACATAGTCATGTTCACGTTAGATTCTCTACATCTTTCCCTCCAGCTCACTTTATACTATTCTGAATCCGTAGGAAGCTTTCAAACATCTATATCGATCCATTCTTTTGGAAGCAAGAAAATAACCTAGGTTGATTGCATTGGAGCTAAAAACATCAAGGCACTTTTTCTTAAGGCTATGCTTCTTGGATGGCAAATAGGTGGCCATTTCTGCTCTTGTCCACGTGAGTGACCTGCCAGCTTTGCTATACCAACAAATATAAATATAAATATAAAAAAAATATAAATTCGGATCCCCGCTGCAGGTAAGTAAACTAAGAGCTGATTTCAATATGGTCTCATCATTTGTTAAGAATTACAGTAGCAATTGTATCGTGGGCTTGGATAGCACAGTAAATAATCACCCAGGTTCAATTTCAAGTCCCAGCTGTACTGTTTGTGCAGCAGAAACCATGAAAATAGAAGAAACTAAAGAATCATTGTTGATGATCAACAGTCACGGTCACTTTGTCGGCTGGTCGTCATTCTCTCGTGTATCATTTGTTGCTGAATGCCTGAGGTCAAATATTATGCAATACGATACTGAAGTTCATTGTGGGATTGGGGTGGGGGAAAAGCCAGTTGTGAAACAGGAGAGTAATAAAAAGTGGTAGTCACAAATGGAGAACATCCAGATTAAAAAAAAAAAACCTATAACATTACATAACAATTAAACATTTTGAAACTTTTTGGATTAGTGAAACCGAGAGCACAGAAATAAACCAAGCATGTAAGGAAGTTTGCATGCTGACATTTTAAGTTAAAGGAGCAAATACCTATTATTCAGCAAAGACGATGAGGTTAGGTTAGGCATTTGAAAAATACAAAGCCTTGGGTCTGGGTTTGGAGAAAGGGTCTCAGGTATTATGACAGGCTCTGAAGGTGGCATGGAGCAGACCCAGAAGCAAACCAAGGGGACAGAGAGGAAGATAAGGTGTTCAAGATAAGGTAGCTCAGTCACAGAGTGACCTAGTATGCACAGGACCCTAGATTTGATCCCATCAACAACAACACTCTTGAATGTGTCACACACACACGAAATGTTAATTTACAGTTTTTTAAAAAAAGAATGATAACAAAACTTAGTTAAATTCTCTTTGTTTTATTTGCAAACCAACCAGCAAATCAATATGTGCCTGAAGTTTTGTGCCCTGAAAAATCTGAGCAAAGACCACAGAAATCAAAAGACTCAGGATCTTGACACTAATGTCATTATACCATCCCTTAAGGCTCTACCCAATCCCCATAAGTCTGCATTGTCACTGTTACTTACCATGTTTTCTGCTGTGTCTCTGGGCTTACTGAAAGCTTCAGTACCCAAGGCCTGTGTATTCACATTGAATTATCAGGGCCACATCAGTTCTGCCCACTCACCACCCTGTTAGAGAGAGTTTGGAAGGTGTGTCTCCTCCTTTTGGGTAGAGGAAACAAGCAGGAAGAAAATATCCCCCACATAATCACGATGCTGCTGGAAAGCATTAAAGTATAAGAAATAAAAGCTGACACCTACCTACGCCACACAACTGTAAGACTTAGACACGGGTCTGGATGGAAGTGGCTCCAGAGTTACACCACTTCCCAAATCTGGGTGGATAGACTATGGAGGTTACTGGAGAGGTGGGAACTCCATGGCTAATGTCGAGTGTCTGCCCCCTTGGAGCTCTGATAACTTAAGCTTAAAAGAACCAGAGGTGAATTTAGTTTTCAGCGATTTTTGCTCATTAAGGAGCCAATTGCCAAACACATAGCCCCTTTCTTCTTTTAGTTTTGCTGGGAATGTGGAGAAATCTACTTGTAGCTGCCTGCTCTACAACACTTGAGGGCTGGCCCTCGGACAGACTGCTGGAACAGATCCCATGCTGTTGGCATGCCATTATGGGGGATCAATTAATCATCTGGCTAGAGTTTTCTTCTTGAGGAAATTCCATGTGGATGCCTGTACTGGAAAAGAGAAACACGGAGCAGTGTTACCCAACGTGGAGGTGTCTTGGTATCACTGTCCTTGAAGGTGTGACTTACAGTGCCAGCATTTCCTGCCAATGTGTTGTTGGGTGGGATGCTGCGTGACTTCTTGTTATGTTGTCCTTTCCTGGAAAGCAAAGATTTACCTGTAATCACAAACCAATTGGAGGGCAGAAAAAAAAACTAACCTGAAGAATTCAAGCAACAGCAGTCCTTTTGAAGACAAATGTCTGATTGAATTTTCTATTTTTTTACTTGATCAGTGGTAAATACTCAGTTTAGACTGTTTATTGCACAAAATTTTCAGTCTTGTATAACTCTACATGTGAACAAGCATTTGAAGCAGTTTGGTCTTAAAATATGAAATATGTCACACTACACATTTAATATATAAGTTCTAAAAAGTGATTTTTTCTTACTCTTCATCCTGTTCTGAGGAGATTCAGCTGGACATAAAAGCTCCGGGGGACAGACTTGTTGCATTTGCTCCCATGGAACAGGAGGTGTCTTGCTTGTTGGCTTAGTAGGTCTGCAGCAATTCCATATTTTCCTGTCTCGTTTCTTCCCTGGTAATTAGCATCTTTTTTCTTAGAGGAGCATATGGCATCCTTAATTGTAAACAAACCCTGCAAACCTCTCTCCACATTGCGATCTGAACTGAGCTGTAATTTTATCGAGTCATAATCATGGGAGCACAGACAGTCTCAGCAACACTGAGATTTAACACGTAGGAGCAGCAGAGAAATTGCTGGAACCAGAATAATGTGGTCTTACAGCATCAGGTGTTCCACTGCATGGATGTTGTGTACAACTAAGGAATGAAGGGAGATGATCCAACTGTGACAAGCCCAGCCTGCAGACAGTGTGTGTGTCCGTGTGTGTGTGTGTGGAGAGAGAGAGAGAGACAGAGACAGAGACAGACAGAGACAGAGACAGAGAGAGCTGATGGATTTGAACTACAAATCTGGGCTCTACAAGTCTTTGAGGAAACTATAGTTGCTCTCTTAGAAATATAATAAATTTGGAAATGTTAAAAATTCCTATTGTTAGGGGTAGAGGAAGGACTAAAACATGATTTTTAACTATCAATATTCTTAAAACTCAGCATAAAATAGGGGTAGTTTTATATGGTCACATTTCAGACTCTCCTGTCTGACATAGCTCCCAGAAATTTTGATTGACAATCATTGTATTAAATAGGTTCATCATGACTGAAGGACAAACATTTCTCTACTTCCTATATACGTAGGCGTAGCTGTAGTCATTCTCAACTGAAAGAAAACACAACAGTCTTTTTGGCTTTGAATTTGGGGGTGGTAGTTGAGCAGAAATCATTCTAAATACTTATAAATTGTTCGTGAGAAAAATCCTGGTGGGAAAGAAAACATGATGTTCTTCTCAAAGGTCTTTCTTTCTTTCTTTTTTTTTTTTTTTTGACATACTTGACATACAAGCAAATCCTGAGGCTTACATGGGTGAACTCTGAGAGCAGTGGGGGTAGTCAGGTGACAAGGGGGTTGAGTGGGAGTAGTCAGGTGACAAGAGGATCATGTGGGGGTACTCAGGTGACGAGGGGGTTCGATACATATAGTCTCTAACATCTATTCCTCTTCACTTATGAATCCCCACTACTGCTTTCTTCACATCTTGAGTGCTAAAATCCCCAGGAGGAAGTGAATGGCCATGGCCTTCAGGAGGCTTGCCCTCTGTAGCCATGGTGATACATGCCTGAGATTTCAGCCCTCCAGAGAGTGGGATAAACACCTGCCTGTGTTACACAGTAAAACCTTGTCTATGAGAAAAAAAAGTAAAAAAGAGGCTTTTGTTCCCTGCTTGGAATATGAAGCGCGAGCTTACACTAACTAATCTGGAGTGAAAAACAAGAATGTAATAATATCTTAAATGTCATCACACAGGACAAGTTCTTTAAATGTTCAAGAGGACTTAAGTGACCCAAGTTTACCGGATTCTATTTTGTCCTCTAGTTTTTCGCGATGACATGGGGGCAGTTCAAGTGGATTTCAGCCATACTTCCTTCTCTATATTACGAAAGCCCTTAACTTATCTCGGTTTAAACCATAGAAAGCAACATAATCTGTTGAGCAAATTGTCTCAGCTCTTTTGAGTTGATGTTTTATACAAAACATTTCTCTCTTCCTTATACTGTGATACCTACGTATACCCAAGGGAAAGTGGAGGTAGCTGGGTAGATTTCTGTGGGTACTTAAGGGAATCATTCTAGAACTTTGAAGCTATGGTTTAGTAGCACCACATACAATGTTAACCAAAATAAAAAATGATAATTGTCCATACCAAAGAACAGGGGGAAGAGAGGAAATGAAGACAGAAGAGGGTCTAGCTCTCCCTCACTCCCAACCTGATGGTTGCCATGTCCTAGATGGTCCTTAAAGAGTTTCTCCTGCAGGTAGAAGAACCAAGAAAAATTGCCAGTTTCACTCATCCACTTTAGCTGATTTAGCTTCTCAGGAGGTAGTGATGGCTCCAGCTCCTCCTCAGAATTCTCAGCTAAGCGTTTTGGCTGATCTGAAAAAGAAGGAAGAGGTATGGAGTGATGTTTTCCATGCCCTGGGATAGCTTTAGAAACTTCCTGGTCGGCGTCACAGATTAAAGAAGCTGATCGAGAACTGAAAGTATTAAAAAAGAGATGAGTATTTATGGGAGGGAAAACATTAGTGATTTATTGTTCGATAGTTATAAACCAGAAATGCTTATTAGTACAGATGTCCTGAAAATAGTGCATGAGAAGATTTGAAACATTCAGTATTTGACTCAGGGATTTCATTTCAGGGTGTTTTCCTGGAGATGTTAGGAGATGCAGACAACACTTACTATGCTCAAGGTTATTCAACTCAGTATTTGTTTATATTACAAAGAACTGGGGGACTGGGAGACGGCTGCCCTTCCAGAGGACTTGTGTTCAATTTCTAACATCCACGTGGCAGCTCACAAACTGTCTGTAGCTCCAGTTCCAGAGGTTTTATGCCCTCTTCTGGCCCCCACAGGCACCAGGCATGCATACAGCATACAGACAAGCATGCAGTCAAAATACTCATACACATAAAATAAAATTAATAAAATTGGTGTTTGCCCAAACATTCACTGACAGGCAGTTAACTTCTTATACCATTTCTATATAATCAAGAAGATTTATTCCCACATTCTTCCATTCAAGCAATCTTTGAATCTCTGTCTCAAATTAACCCAGAAGTTCATCTTTCTGTCTTGTTGGATATAGAACAAGGAGACAAAGATGGATTTGCTAGGAGCATTCTGGAACACAAAGTAGAAGAGTAAAGAGTGATTTGTCTGTTTGAGACAGGGTTTCCCTGTGTGACCCAGGCTGGCCTGGAACTCACTCCGTAGATTAGTGAGTGTGCTGTTTCTGTCTGCCAAGAGCTGGCGTTAAAGGAGCACATCACCTCATCCAGACAAGAGAAAAGGTCTTAACTACACACAAGGGTGAGCCTGCCTACCCCTAAGACAGAAGGCAAAATTGAGAAGGTATTAGGTCGAGATGCTAAGCATTATTTTTAAAGGTCTGGTCTTGCCAGCTAAGGCTATACATTTCTGAACTGACAGAGACTGTTAAATGTTGGCATCACCTTTTGTCCGCAGCTCCCTTCTTCCACAACATCTAAAGCCTTTTAGTTTAAACTATCAGCACATATGAACCACTTGCTATACCTTTCT
Organism: Microtus pennsylvanicus; assembly: GCF_037038515.1. NCBI lineage: Eukaryota > Metazoa > Chordata > Mammalia > Rodentia > Cricetidae > Microtus > Microtus pennsylvanicus. Next base: position 19,621,226 of record NC_134587.1, read on the forward strand.
TCCAGGTCACCTCACTCATGTCAGAGCAAGAAAGGAAAAAAAAAATGCTTGGATAATCTGGCAGCCACTAATATTTGCTGAAGGTTTTGTAAGAATATTTACTAGCAACTTAATAATGATAATATTTGTAAAAAGCCTACAAAAGGAGTTGTATTTGTTGTGCATCTTCACCTAAATGTCTCATAATTCAGGTTTCCAATATTTCACAGTGGACTCAGTGTTAGCAACCAGTATAAGTTTAGTTGCCTAAGCTTCACATTTCAGTTGTCACATGACTTGTGATGATCTAGCCTGGGTTAACTGTATCTGTGCATGCTCTGCACCTAGGCTTCACCCCTCTCTCCCATTCTCCACTCTGAAATAGAGGGAATGTTTCAGAAAGAAAGGCGGATCCTCTTGATTCTTTGTCCCTTTTCTCTGGCATCCCAGTGACTCTCGGATGCTTTACTCTAGCTTTCAAGGCCTTGTGGCATCTCTGCCTAACTGTCACCTCTAGGTTCAAGGCTCAGGAATGCTTCCCATATGTCATCTTCTCAGCTGTCACAAGGACTGATGATGTATCCTTCTCGCTCTGGACCAGCTGATACGCGGCATCCTTTGGGAATGAAAGCTGGTTAGGTGACCCATCCAAAGAGTGTTGGCAGCTCTGTAATTTTACTGGTGTTGTAATCACCTAAGTAATCGTGTACCTTATCTCTTAAAGCTGTAGATCCTGAAAGGGAAAGGTTCAGTCCTCTCTACTTTATTGTTAGCACCTGTCACAAGGCCTACTCTAGTCTTAACCATCTAAAGAGTTCTTCTTGCTGGGCGGTGGTGGTACATGCCTTTAATTCCAGCGCTCAGGAGGCAGAGACACATGGATCTCTGTGAGTTCAAGGCCAGCCTGGTCTACAAAAAAATGCTTCTCACATCCTCAACAATGAGGAGGGTTGAAACAGGCATCACTGCCTGCCTGTCATGTGCACACGCCTGGGGTGTGTGTTCACCACATGCACTTCTTCACAGCCTGGGTTGCTCCCTGCCTTTTTTTTTGCATGGCAGAACCAGTATGTGTGCTCATTACCCACCCTCCCAGTGTTTCCGAGGAACTGACCCCACCTGATCTGTCTACCACTGTGTCAATTTCTTCCTCTCTGCTGTGATTTAAAAACGGCTCCGTGACTATGATATGGCCAAAGAGGTTTAGCAGACTGGTAGCGGCATCTGCGAGAGGACTCCTGGCTTCTGAGGAGATGGGGTAAGAAACAGTCTATTTTATGACTTTTGACGTTTTTATAACTGAAATCATCACGTAACCTTCCTCTTCCCAGGGAGAGAACCAGTCTGGGAATCAAGCTGATGCTAACAATGCCTGGGTAACGAGGTGTGGTCACCCAGCCGTTGATTAGTCTGCCTGGGGTCCAGCCAAGCTCCAGGCTTCTTGTGTGGGAAAGCAAGTTCCCTTTTTGCTCAAATAAACTTGAATTATGAATTATCTGTTAGTTTCAAGCCTAATGTCTTTGAAATGGTATAAATACATACCATCAATTGTCCTTCTTTTGATAATTAGCATCCTGGTACTGAACAGTAGCCTTTTCCTCTACTGAGATGTTTAGCAGAGACTCAAAGTGATTGTATGGCGGCAGCAATTGGAAGGGCAAATTATTACTGCCTGACGTTAGCTTGAATCTTATTTTTATGTTTGGTGGGTCCTTTGCAAATTATGCAGTGCCCAAAGGAAGACATTTGACTTTCTGGCATTTGAGGCCACAGAGAAGCCTGACTTTGCATTTTAAGTTGCTGACCTCAGCATCAACAGAATTGTACAGCCATAAAGTCACTATAAAGGTGAAAAAAAAAATAAACAGGCTTGAAAATCTCTTATTCATATTTTTATTCTATATTTTATTTCATCTAAGGGAAGGTTGGCATAAAGTTTCTTAGGTACCAAAAACTATTAAGTTTTAAGAAGTGTGAACAAGCATAAAAAGTAAAGTAAAAAGTAACTCAGATCTATTGTACACAGTGATGAAGTCAGTGCTTTTATGTATTTCCTTAAGATTCTGCTTCAAGGGCTGGGGAGAGAGAGGGCTCGGCAGCTAGGAGCACTTGCTCCTCTCCCAGGTGGCCTGTGTTTGCTTCCCAGCATCCATGGGGCTTCACGGCTTCCTGGAATTTCAACTCCAGAGGATTCCACACTCTCCTCTGGTCTCAGAGGGCTCCTGCATACACGCGGCTGAGACACATGCACACATATGGGCACACACACACACGAGATTAGAAAGCCAACAAAATATGAATATATAATAAATATAAATATATGTAAATAAGTAATTTTTACCTTCATGTTCATTTACTTTGATAATTTTTTTAAAAAAATTGAACCCCAAAATCTAATTGAACATTTTTGAAGGAATTATATTAGCCATAATTGTCTTAATAGTGAGAATCTTACCATATTAAATATTTTGTTTCTCCATGTATTTCTCCATTCTTCTATATCTTTGAGAAATATTTGTAGTTGCCTTCTATTCACATTAAGAAATGTTTCTTACATCATTTCCTCCCTCGCTCCCTCCCTTCCTTCCTTCTAGAAACGTGTAGAAAAATGACTTCCAGTTTTGGTGGTACTGGTGATTGAATCTAGGGCTTGTACGTGCTAGGCTAACAGTCTACTACTAGGCTACAGTCTCAGTCTTATTTCCATTTTTACTATTTATTTTGAAATAGGATCTGACTATGCTGTTCACAATGGCCTCGAATCTGTGATCCTCCTGCCTCAGCCACCCAAGTAGCTGGCATTACAGCCCTGTGCCACCTGGCCTGGCTCAGCATTCTTAAAAGTTTCATCCTGAAATCTGTACCTTTCTAGTATCATGCTATAGTCTCATAACAAAATGTAACTCCCAGGGAGTGTGAGGCAGGTGTAGGAGCAAGCTCCAGCCCCGATTTTGTCACTAATGGAAACAATTCAGACAAAGCCAATCTTTATATCTCACCTTATAATTCTAAAGATAATGAGACAACTTAAACATGCCATTTGAAAATGTCAATCATTGCTTTGAAGCTATCAAATCTTAGCTTTGATTTCTTTTTTCTTAAAAAAAAAAGCAAAAGCAAATTTAGGACCCCCCTTTCCTTTTCTTTGTTATATGTAAAACAATATAAGACCAGTTGCATTTGGTTTGAGAGCGTTGATGTCTCACATAATTATGCAGAACTAATTAATTCAAAATCTGTTTATCAACAGTAGTCTGTAGCTGCAGCATTTTCTCCCAGAGGCACTAACAAAGGCTTATCACCTGCTTTCTTGTTGCAGTTTGTCTCAAAGGCAAATCAATATGAAAACTCTAAGAACGCTATTCCCAGAACTAACACTTGGAACAACTTACAAGAACTTTTAGTATCAGATACCAATTAGTTTTCTTAGCTTAAATTAAAAACAGTTTTATTTAGCAGTGAAATGTGTCAAAATACTAAGGACTTAAAAGGCAAATACAAATTTTCCATTTTTCGTTAATTTAGGTTATGTATTTATTAATTTATATATGCATAACTTTTATTATTTTTTCAGGATAAATAGCCATGATAGATGATTGGGAGTAGGGGACGTAGAGGAAAGTCTCTATATACTTTAGAGAGTAAATATTGCACGTTTGTATCCACATGCTGTATGTACAAAGGGAGATGAAGCTTTCCACACCCTGGGCATCTTCCTTTGTGAACAGGAGAGGAAGATCCTGATGCTGTGAACGGCAGAGGAAGGTGCTGACGCCCGCGGCTGATTTGTGACAGGTTTTCCTGGGCAGCTGGAGCCTCTCAAACATTATTCTGTTACTACATCTCTGAAAGTTCATTTGGAAGAACAATAGGTAAAACAAAAGTATTTGGGGTTAACAGAGTCATTTTTCTGTCTTTACAAAGAATGGCTTTCAGAAATTCTAAGAAAGTACACGTAGATTTGGAGTTTGCCATGTTTTAGGATGAATCTTCTGTGTTTCACGGATTTGATGATTAAACCCACGCTGAGCAGAGTGTGTCTCACATGGGCTAATTTCCATAGCAAGGAATCATCTTTTGTATTCTGCCCCAATACTTCCAAGTTTCAAGACCCAAATTGCCTACAAAGAGGAAAATCCTACTTAATAAATGGGTAGTATATCCTCGTTGTAATTTAATATTCATATCCTTCCTCTGCCACATCAAATGTCAGATTGTCAAAGGACGCCAGTGACTTTCTGAGATGGTGGAGAATATGATAAAAGGTATTTATTTTATCCCCTGGATTTCTCTTTGTGTGTCTCTGTCCCCACCTCTCTGTCTGTCTGTCTGTCTTTCACACATTCTCTCTCTCTTTCTTTCTCTCTGTGTCACAGTGTACAGGTGGATGTCAGAGAATACCTTTTGGTACTTGATTCTTTCATCTGTCTGAAGGAGGGAACTCGGTCATCAGGCTTGTGTGGATGTCAGAGAATACCTTTTGGTACTTGATTCTTTCATCTGTCTGAAGGAGGGAACTCGGTCATCAGGCTTGTGTGGATGTCAGAGAATACCTTTTGGTACTTGATTCTTTCATCTGTCTGAAGGAGGGAACTCGGTCATCAGGCTTGTGTGGATGTCAGAGAATACCTTTTGGTACTTGATTCTTTCATCTGTCTGGAGGAGGGAACTCGGTCATCAGGCTTGTGTGGCAAGTGCATTTGCCTGCTGAGAATCCGCCAGTACCAGTAAGGTAGCATCAAAGCGAAAAGGAGAGAATCCTGTGGATTGAGTGGTGAGGAGTTAGCAGCCCCTCTTTTAGAGTCTTCCCAACACCTGCCACAGTCTCTGTAAGGTCCTGCCAAAACAAAACAAAACAAAACAAAAAAAAAAAACAACAAGAAAAGAAAAACAAACAAACAAGCAAAAAAACAAAGCACAAAACCCCCAAACCTCACAAGACCATATATTAAAAGCAAAACCCAACAGAGAATCTGATGCTCACGTTTATGAGGAAATTACCTCTTTCCATGGCCAAATAGATGTTGTCTGAGGAAAACAACTGGTAGCCTCCCTAACCTCTGTTCTCTTGAAGTGGGACAGGCCAGCTGTTCTCGGAACTGGAAAACAGAAAGCGCTGTCTTCCTTCATAGACTCCATGATGGAATGGGTCCCGGGTTTACAGTAACTGGAGATAGAAGCAAACAGCTCAAGGAGTTTTTGCTGAGACACACTGTGCCCCATCTTGCCTGCTTTCTACATCACTTCACAAACACTCTGGCAGGAAGGGAGATTGTCAAGAAAGCATTGTGTCTGGGGAGATTCTATCTGCTTAGTTGGGACACTGTGGTTAAGGACAGAAATTCAGAGTTAGACTGACTTTGGCGCCTGGACCACTCTGAGCAGATAATCCAACCTTCTCCTTCTTCAGGGTGGCTATTTCTAGTGCATGAGCTAACACGGGCAGAGTACAAAGCACAATTGCTGGTCCATTGTTTTATTAATAACTGGTATAGATTACTTCTTGACATGACAAGGAAGGGCAGAGAATGGGAAGTTTCTAGCAGTGTGTGTTGCGGATTGTTTCATGTCCTCTCTGTGTTCAGTGTGTCAGAGAATCCAGCTATAGGGCGAGGGTGGTTTCTCCTTTCTCCTACCATTATATAAGGGATGACTATCTCAGTCACAGGGCATGCCAGGAGCCCTTCCCCTCCCAGCTGTTGCACAGACAAAGAGATATCACACCCAAAGAGACAGGGCATGTTAAAACTGAAACCCCCACGTGTTGGTAAAAAAACAAAAATGAATGCTTTCACCCAAACACTGTGGATCTATAAAAAAACAAAACAGATAAACCCCAAATCCCTCCAAACATTGGGAGGTAGAAGTGGTTTAGAATCCTAAAGGAGATGCAAGGAGATACAACTTCAGTGAAACAGCAGAGAGTTGGCTAATTACTTCAGCTTTGGAAGAATCTGGAGCGTCACTCACCTTTATCTCTGCCCTGTATTCTAACATCATTCTTGTGACACTTTATCTCTATGTGTAAGGCCTTCTACCTATGGACCGAACTGTACATCCCTAAATCCATAGGCTGAAGTCCCAACTTATGTTGAGCACACGTCCCAACGCCTCAGACTGGGGTTAGTTCTCTGTAGGCTCTTCTAAAGCTAATTGAAATTAAATGCAGTTATCGAGGCTTGGTATTAATTGAATATTGATGTAACTGGAGAATCATTGAAAAAACAGCCTACTTCACAGGCACTCACGGAGGAAAGACCATGAGAAGGCACGAGAGAATACACGATCACCTCTAAGGCAGGGACAGTAGCCTCAAATCAAGCCTGCTGATGTTCATGAGAGAATATGTTTCTATTGTTTAAACTAGCCACTGCGTGACATCTGACAATGGAAACCAACTAAGGTACCGTTCATTGGCCTGATTCCTCAGATTTATTTCTCATTTCTGGAGATAACCCTTTTCCGCAGCATGACACCCTAAAGTTGTCATAATCTAACCCTAGCTGCTACCTTCTGAAGGTCACATTCAAATCTGTACTGTCTATCCATCTTCTGTCAAACTCTTCTGTAGCATTGTGAGACTCTCATTGAGTCTTACGCCATATTCCCAGAGAGTCTTCACTTCCTCACTTCTAAATTCCCTGTTGTCTTTCTTCCCGACAGAGTCTAGACCTTATGGGTTACCCCTTCACCCTCTGTCTTATGGATATTTCTAGCTTCTGTTTCCTCCCACACATAACAGCCTTGCAGAGCAGAGCCCCACCCAGTTGTCCGTCTTCCCTGCCCACACAGCGTTTCTGAGTGCTGCCGGAGGAAACCACAGAGCCACATCACATGGACCGAAGGAGGGAGGCCCTCCACGCTGTCCTGTCATCTCTCTCCCAATACAGTGTGCATCTCAAACTTCCTCTATTCTCATCTTCAACATTTAGGCTTCACAGTGTCCACCCTGGTTAACTGGCAGCGAATGACTTCCTTTCCTAGTGAGGAGTAAAAAGCAGGGTTACCAGGAAGCAGGCATTTCCCGATCACTTTACATGTTAGCAAACGTGTAAATTTTTCTACATTCTTTTCCCCACAGCTGATCTCTTCATTTGTTACCTTCTAATGACTCAATTCATTGGAATGCAGGTTCTCAGGTTTCTTCAAAGCCATTCATACCTCTCTCTCTCTCTCTCTCTCTCTCTCTCTCTCTCTCTTCCTCCCTCCCTCCCTCCCTCCCTCCCTCCCTCCCTCCCTCCCTCCCTCTTTCTTTCTTTCTTTCTTTCTTTCTTTCTTTCTTCTTTCTTTTTTAGTTTCTTTAGTTTTCCTTCAAGGTTAGCAGCTCTCTCCTTTCTTCTCCACTGTTTATTTCTTTTTTTCATCATTTAAACCTAATGTCCAAGGAGTACCCCTCACAGCTCAAACGCTTGTTCTACCGACCTTTACGTGAATTTTTTTTTAAAAAAAGCCTTTAAGTTATCTTACTCGTGCATGAGAAATATAAAAAAGCTGATCTTATCGAAATTGGAATAGAATGGTTGCATCAGTACTTGGGAAGAGCAGGAAGTAGGGAGGATAGGGAAACGTGAACCATTGGCGTGCTATTGCACACTAGGGTAAATATGGGTAGAATTACGTATCAGAAATATCCTAAAAAACTACAAAAATGTTTTTGAAGAATTTGACCATAAAGGAGTAATAAGTGTTTAAAGAAGGGTGGGAGAAGGGAGAGAAGGGTGGGAGGAGGGGGAGGGAAATGGGAGGCTGGGAGGAGGCGGAAACTTGTTTTTTTTTCTTACTTTTCTCAATAAAAAAAATAAATAAATAAAAAATAAATAAATAAAAAAAAGAAAAAAAAAGAAATAGATATGTTAGCCCCAATCTGAACATCATGTTTTCTAGTGCATGTATGTCACAGGGAACACACCAAACATAATTTTTACGTTTTCCTAAATTTAACTGAATTTTTAATGAAATTTTATCCATTTAAATTAAAATTTAAAAAAATCAAACCAAAATAGGACACGAGGGAAGAAATTAAGAAATAAAAAGAGCATTACTGAAAATATTCTTCATGGGATGTCTCGGGCCAGTAGAGACCCTGTTCCCTAGTTCTGTCCCCTGAGGCAAGTTACTTAGCTTGGGGCAGCTCAAGTTTTTCATTTATGAAATGAAAAATAGAAATATTATTGATCAATTATTTTGTAACGTGTGTGGGTATGTGCACGCGCGCGTGCCTGAGTGCGCGCTCAAATGCGTCATTGTGTACGTGTGTGCGTGCCGTCACGTGCATCATCATAGCGCACAGGTAGGTTTTAGCTCTCCCTTTCTTCTCTGAGGTTCTGAGGGCTGAACTCACATTGTCAGGCTTGGTGGCAAAAGCCCTCCCCTCTGAGCCATCTTGCCGGTTTTTGTTCATTATTTTAGGATAAAATATCATAATAGACATAAAATGCTTACAGCAGTGCCTGAGAATGTAATGTGTATTCAACGGAGCTCTTATTTTTCACATTTCTTTTTGAAGGGTTTTATTTTAAAATATGTGTATTTTACCTATGTGCGGGTATGTGCCCATGACTGGAGGTGTCTGTGGAGGCTAGAGGAATCGAATCTCCTGGAACTGGAGTTGCAGGCAGTTGGGAACTGCCAGATAGGGGTGCTGGGAACCAGGCTTGTACCCTCTGCAAGAGCAGCGAGTGCTCTCCACCACGGAGGCGTCTCTATTGCTCCCTTTCTCGTATTGGCTTAATCATGAACAGTTGAAGGTGAAGTAATAAAGTGGAAAAGCCTGGTGAATCTACCCTGCAACGACTC